>NC_064549.1:9065785-9375531 GCF_023856365.1 Brienomyrus brachyistius | reverse complement strand
AAAAAATGATGCTTAAATGATCTTCATGTCGGTGTAAAACTGTAATATTATGTCGGTCAAAGAGTGTCAGCTTAGTCACTTCAACATCTCTCCTAAAGTCCCGCCAGTATTTACAGGAACCATCCAATACACCTGTGTATTTGTTGACTGCCCCACTTGCATACCACGTTTGTATAATCGATACCTCACTTAACTAATTAAGGTCATTAATTAATTGAGCTGGTCGTGATATTTAATGAATACATGGAATGGCTGAGGTGCCCCTGAGGAGAGGATTGGGAACCCAATCGGTGATCATCTAGCCGTCCAACAAAATATCAACAACTTTTTGGAGAACAGAAGAAATCTCTGTTAGTTTTCATTATGTGACTCTCATTTTGCTTATGTTCTAATGTTAAAATGTGCTGTTTGTTGTGAGAAATTGTACGCTTACTACCCAGATAAATAAAGGTAGTAAATTTCATTGATTACCTAAGATATTAGCACAGGTAGGCGTGCTCTTCATTTTACGGTGGTTTGATTTACGATATCTCGATTTTACTGTGGCGCAATAGCGATGCACAATTAGTAGTCACCAAACTTTGAATTCGGTTCTGCCCCCGGACTAGCAATACACCGCATGATACTCTCTGGTGATGCTAGATGATGGCAGCATCACCTCGCTTCCAGTCACTGTAGCGAACACTAGCATTAAAAATCTTATATAGTGTCTAACACCGTATTGTACAGTATGATGTTTTTTTTCTGCATTTAACGAAATATTTACTTATTCAGTGACAGTAGTTATTAATTCTTGTTTATTTAATTGTTTATTTATAATATCATATCCATATTATGGTATTTTCAGCTTTAGATCATCGGAATGAAACATCACGGTAACTTGAGAAGCACCTGTAGTATTGGTAGACACAGTTAATCCGGAGCATATAAAAGAACTGAAGACGTAAATTAAATGGAAATTAAATCAGGCAACGGAGAGGTCACAGCATCTGCATCTATCTCCTTATGCTGTCACAGTCCCAAAACATTGTCAGCTTGGCTGAACCTGCATCTCTCAAATGGGTCAAAGCGAGAGATGAGTGAGTAGCAGACATGTAAAATTCACTACAGACAACCCAACTTGGTAAAACAACCCTCTTTAGTAGTGACGTGAACAGCCACATTACTTAAGAACCTGCCTGTACTGCTGTCACAGATCGAAATGTGCTTCTTCTTCTGTTTGGTTAAACGGTTCAACAGAATGTTCCGTACTAGGTCACTACAGTGATATTTGTTACCTCAAAAGGAAAGGTCTGGGTGACTTTTTATTAATATAGAAAAACACTAAAATAAAAAACGGGATGAGTGATTAATGAGTAGAGAAAACATTAAAATGGGAACAGATAAAGGAGGTGTTCCACAAAGAAGGATTTCCGCTAGCTAGGTTAACTTAAGCTACTTACTGACTTCTAGCTTAAGCTAACCCAGCTAACTTTGGGATTTCTGAGAACACCCCCCAAACTCAGCACTACTCACTATCTCCTCTGTGTCGTTGAGAGTTTCCTTGTAGGTCCAGTTCATGGCAAACCTATTGATATCAATCTTGTAGCAGGAGGTAAAGGTACAGGGTAATCTGGCAGTGGTGCCGTTGAGTGCGATGACCTTGGAGGGCACCGTCACGTCCATAGATGAGGCAGGAGAATCTGAAAAACGCCAACGATTAATGATGTCGGGCATCCATGCAAATTCCTGGAGCATTTAGCTCACAAACTAGTATGAGGCTAACTCTAACCCTAACCCTAACCCTACTACTAACTCTAACCCTAACCCTAACCCTAATGGACTGACTCACCTTTAGCAATAGCTACTTTTAAACGAGCTATTAACTCAACGTTCAGGGCTGCCAACTTTGGTCAGCTGGCTGGATCAAGTGAGATTTTCAATTCCGGACAGACCTGCACATACATGTAACGGTTTTATTAACTTGTACATAGTCTGTAGGGTTTGCAAACTACCGCATTGCTTTTGATGTAGCTAATATTAGGTTTATAATGGAACGATGCAGCTTTGCCGTGAGATTTCTTGCACGAGTGTGAGAGTCTAAAAGCGTGTCACGCCAGATCCATGACAGTCGTCAACCATGACACTTCAAAGAAAGTTAAAGAGACAATATGAGTTTGCCTTAATACTGTCACCATGTCAGCAGTATTATCCGCTACATCAAAGCTGAAAGATCGGCATCAGGGTGTCTACAGCACTTACATCACAAAAAAAAAAATCAAATGACATATCAATGAAGCTACATGCACAAAGCGAGCACAGGGTTACTTTAATACTGCCACCCCATCAGCAGTAATACATACTACATCAACGATAATGTTTTAGCATCAGAGAAACCACAACAGAGAGTTACACCACAACAAACAAACTATGTACAACCAGAGGTAGGTACCTTAATAAAGATACCGACACAGTTGGGCAGTAGTAGCAAAGCTAATGACAAACTTTAGAATCGAGGTTACTGCAGTAATTACTGTATGAGAAATGTATCAAAATGCCATTTTTGTCAGTATTGCTTCAAAAACACAATAAACATTCCTTAAACTGTAACACCTGCTTTTTGCTCAAATTACAAGTGTATCAGAGTCTCTTTACAATGCAATGACTCATATGCACAAAGTCATTAGACTACAGAAGAGCTCCCACACAGCATTACAAGTTGTTTGACTTTAACTCGACAAGCAACGAGATTCTGTAATCGGCACACGTTGGTACTGAGGAGCGCTAACTGGCTAGCCGCTGGCTATCCCAGCTCGTCTTCAGCGTGCATCTTATTTTAGCTGTCACAGCCCCTGCTAGCAGTGTGCGTGTGAGTGTGTGTGTGTGTGTGTGTGTGTGTGTGTGTCTGAGTGCAGCTCTGCACCATCCCCTGCCTCCGCAGTCAGGAGTTTTTTAGCATTTCTGGACAGGATCCCACTGCTGCTGCTGCAGTTATTCTCCGCCGGACTCGGCCTCTGCGGTAGAAGGCAGCCCATCGCAGCCACTCTTCCCCTCCTGTCCTGGCTCCCTGCGCACCAGCCTTGCCGCTACCCCACCCCCCAAGCTCATCTGATCAGCCTTTCTCACATACGCTGCTCTTCCTACTGCTGCAGTCTGAGCCCACCCCCCCACCGCACCCAGCCAGCCCCCCTCCCCCTCAAGTAGGCAGGTGTCTTCACATGGGACTGCGGTACAGCACCTGTTCCTCGGGGAGGAGGGGGACAGACGGGCTGACGCCCACAGGACACACACACACACACACACAGAAAGCGTACATCCTCAGAACACAGAACCGTCAGGCTCGCATTTATAGTGCGGACACTAATAAACCGACACGTGTGTCAAACCGGCAGCGGCAGCCGCCCAGCGATCGTCCCTTGTCGTTTCCCCCGACACGTTTTATCCACATGCTGCACACTGGCACGGCTGACAAAAAGTTAATGCAGAATCAAGGAATGTATGAGGAAGCAGCTACGTCACAGTCATACAGTCATGTGACTATACATCCGTCTCGGTAGACCGTGAGACTTTCAGGTATGAACTTTGACCCACTGACATCTTTACAGTTAATATTGCAATATCCATCCATCCGTCCACCGACTGCTTATCCAGCACAGGATAATCTTCAGTTAATATCTTATTGCTAATACTGTAAAAATATTGCCTAGATAAAGCAAACCCTGCTATTTTTACCGATCTGTATATAAAATGTGTATTATAATACACGGTGCTATATTTTTTCAAACATATCAATGAATGCATGATTAGTGCCATGCAATTATGCGGTAAATATAGGGGAACATTAGAGTTTGACCTCCGCTGGGGGGGGAGGGGGGGGGGTCTCAGTGGGGAGGGGGTGCAAAAGAGAGACTGTCACCCTTATCCTGATTCATTAATCGTTGGGGAAAATCAATAGTTGCTGTATTCTAATGGCCTATTGCTTGGGTCTGTCAAAGGCAGGACTGGCACAAGGCATGAAACACTGCAGTACATTCCTCCTCAGCCCCTACCTCCCCCCCCCAAGCCCCACCCATCCCTCCGCCTCCATTCTCTGCTTGCCTCATTTCCATGTTTTTTTTTTTTTTTGGGCACCAGCTCAAGGTCACTGCAATGAGGTGGCAGTGAGTCGCTTTGCAGTGACGCCTCAGCCGATTCGGCCCGCGGACCAAGCCAGTGCCCGACATGGCACTTCTGCACACACACACACACACACACACACACACACACTGCACCAAATCACATTCCCAGGGGGAGTGTCTCACACACATGTGATCACAGCAACATCCCCTGTACAGAAGACCATGAGCTGATCAAACACATACATGTACACACACACCCACAACATGCTCTGAACAGCAAATCTACATGTACTTCCCGTAAAAGAAAATATGTCCATACAAGAAAATTTAATGAAGAGAAAGGAAATGAGTAGGTAGTACTCACCGAAAACATTATCCCAGTTACTTAAACACTGAGAAGACTTTTTTTAGTGATGAAAGGTTCCAATGAATTATATACTGTAATACAGCACAACACATAAAATGATACCATACAGATATTTTTTATAAGCCACATTAAACTGCTGTACATTTGAAAGGTCTGTTTATATCTAACAAGTACTGACGACCTTGGAGATCAATTATTCTTTCCTGTAAAAGTAAAACACTTCCACTATGATATACAATAATACTGCCCATTAATATAAGATAAAAGGCCTGCAAATACTACTCATTTGCAAAAGAGCTTTTAGCAATATTGACCGAAGTTATGTAGGTCCGATGTCTGTTTAAAATTTAATTCACGCTGTACATTCAGTTTGTGCATAAAAATCACTTCCATCTACAAATCTTAGACCTGACAGAGGCGAAGTGTGAAGACTGAGCCAAAAAAACGTGCCAGTTTTATGTCAGCATAATAAACGTCTTCAAAATGGTTTTCTTGCTGAGCTTTGAGGGGAAAAAAAAAAAACAAACGAGAGTGGCACGCTGCTGCCATCTACTGCTGCAGGAGAGACATGGCATGCTGTGTAGGATAGACGCAGCTGCATTGGGCTTAATGACATCATTCTGTTCAGACAGTAATATGTAAGGGATTATTTTATACAAATGTTTAGTTAGAGTGGCAACTTGGACGTAAATGCTACGATTAACATTTAAATACTCAAGCAACTCTAAGGCAATATTTGTAAATGACTGAAATAAAGATACACAAAGTGATTCCGCTGCACTCTTGCATCTTAGACTCCTAAGCTTCAGTTAATTTCAGTTCATAAGCTTAGACTCGTCAAATGCATACATAACGTTTATGCATAATCGCTGTTATTTCTAGCAGGCTAGACTATTGTAACAGTGTCTTCGCAGGTCTTGGAAAAATATCAGTCGGACAGCTGCAGTTCATCCAGTGTCTTCACCCGCACACTGGAAGCAGAGCATATCGCACTGCTCCTTAAATCACTGCACTGGCTTCCTTTGCGTCACAAGATCGATCGTAAAATATTACTTGTGTACAGAGCCCCAAATGGTCTCGGGCCTAAATACATTTCTGATTTATTTGAATCGTATGAAGCATCCGGAAGCCCAAGGTCATCTGGGAAAGACAAAGGTGGAGCAGCGTTTAGTTTCTATGCTTCCCGAAGACCTGAGGTCCGCAGAACCTGTCAGCTCATTGAAATCAGGCTTTAAAACGTTACTGTTTGCTGCAGCTTTTCAATAAATTAAATCAGCAGAGGTTTATTCATACACTGCCATTATAATGTAACTTATTTTTAATAGTAAATCACTTTGAATTGTGCCGTATAAATAAACGTGCCTTGCCTTATGGAATGCTGTGGATAGACCACGAGAAATGTCTAGTTCTATTATAAAATCGTGAGAAATGACGCAGAAGTGCTGCACCGCCATTGGCTAATAAAACGTGAGTAGGAACAGTATCTGTAACACTGGCATCTGCAGAGATTTCACATCATCAAGGACATGGGTACAATGCCGTCTGTTTTATAACTTCTGGCTCTGTTGATTTCACAGCAAAGGATTCTGGGTTGGAGTTGCTAGGCTGCTTATGGGCAGCAGGTGGCTATCATCACCCGTGACGAAAAGGACAAGGCGAACAGCAGGCCTCGAACGACCGTGCCAGAGCAGAAGGATGCAGCCCTATTGTCAAACTATATAACCAGGCATCCATTGGCTCAGTGGCAGTCATATGTTCGTGACTATCTGGTAAGTCAAGTGGCCTTACCTCAGTGGCTCCCGGCACTAGTTGGAGCAGTATTTCCCAATCTGGTCCTTGGGGAGCAGGGAGGGAGCAAAAATGTGGGCTGTCTGATGGGGAGCTGGGAGGGAGCAAACATGTGGACTTTCTGGCAGGGAGCTGGGAGGGAGCAAAAATGTGGGCTGTCTGATGGGGAGCAGGGAGGGAACAAACATGTGAACTGCCTGGCAGGGAGCTGGGAGGAAGCAAAAATGTGGGCTGTCTGATGGGGAGCTGGGAGGGTGCAAAAACATGAACTGCCTGGCAGGGAGCTGGGAGGATGCAAAAATGTGGGCTGTCTGACGGGGAGCTAGGAGGGAGCAAACATGTGGGCTGTCTGGGGGTCCCCAAGGACCGGATTAGGCAATACTGAGTCATAACGATCTGGTGTGTGAATGTATAAGCGAATGGTGTGTGCGTGTGTGTGTGCCCTGCAATGGGTCAGCATCCCATCCTGGGTTGTTCCCTGCCTTATGCCTGTAGTATCTCCAGGATAGGCTCTGAACTCTCCGTGACCTTGACCAGGGCAAGCGATTATAGGAAATGGATAATTACACGATTCAACCCTTACGGGGAACCTTGATCCTCTCAGGAGGGCGATATGTGATTTAGGAGCTTTGATTAGAAAGAAAAGTGACATAATGCTGCAGCATAAGGAGATGACATCAGCATGCTGCCCTTCTGAGACAGTGGGCAAGCAGGGGGCCGGGGGGACTTCGGTTAGAATAAAGAAGCAAACACCGTTAGCCGGTGTCACGAAATGTCACAAATCTGGACACTTTTTCGAGTGAAAGGAAAAGAGAGGCTTCCCCACAGTGCATATCTGCAGCTGCTGTTGCAGCTGCCAAAAAGCCCAGCGATCTAATAAAATATTCACAGGGTGTCACACTATCGGGGTGCTACGCCAGTGCACACAGGGACATCCTCTCCCAGCAGTCCATTCAGCTCCTTTGTTCATCAAAGACGATGTCCACATAACCTGCTGAATGGCTGGAGTGGGCGATGTCGCCAAACGGTCTGTTTAAGAATGGCCCCGCCTTACGCGGGATTGGCTGTGGTGGTGGACAAAGAAGGGTTAGGCGGCAAGGGTGCCGGTAAAAACCCCAGGAGATGTGTGATCTGGTCAGTGATAGACATAAGCATATATAAGCTGTGGTGGCAAAGAGACTGTGGTCGTCATCTCAGAGGGATGCACCACGTCCCCCTAAATCAATATGGCCGCACAGACGGGTTGATAAGAGCAGGCAGTTCCCTCAGGGTCGTCATCTTCTGGGCTGTCTGGCGTAGAGAGTTTAAACAACCAACTTGCTGCTTATTTTCCATGACCGTCTCCCCAGTCCAGCTTAAAGCCTTAAAGACAATCCCCATCCTTGGTTGGGGCAGCCACAACCTGCTGGCATCTCTTTTTGGCCAGCCTTTGGTTAGAGTTAATCTGCATGGTGCTGATCTCCACCCTTCTGATGCACAGCGTAATCCTGGTGGACCGTCACATTATGCCGGAAGATGTGAGTGGATCTGCCTGTCACTGAGCTAGCGTTGAGGAGAAAGGAACGAGATCCCCAGAACCAGTAAAAAGAGCAAACCATGCCTCCATTTTTCTGCCTGCCTCTCTTGTCCACCTGTAACACAACACTGGTGGAACAGACGACCTGGAGTGATAGATTGTGGAGCTCCAGGAGGTGATTTCTGGGATAGCATGGCTGAGCGAGCTCAATGAAGACACCAAAGAACGGCAGTCAGTTCCTGGAGGAGCAGAGAGCAGGAAGATGCCCCAGAGATGACGGAGCCCAATCCATCCTGTCAGGCCCGGGAAGTGGCCATCAGTCACCTATTCACACCTCCCCAAGTACAATCAGGGGCCCTGGAAAGGTTCCTTTGAAGCTCACAGTCCAGTGCTTTCAATGGTCAATGGTCTGACCGCAACATTATAAATGTTAAATAATAAACAGCCTTGACTCTGAAGGGCAGGACATTTCAGGCCCACCTTGACTTGCAACCAGAACACCAACACCAACTGCCAGCAGCACTCCAGCAGTGGATTGGGCTACTCAATGCCTCAACACACATTCTCCAGTTACTGGGGAACACGCATCGGATGAATATGATGGGCAGTGACCTCTAACTACAGCCCACCTCAGGTCTGTGATGGAGGAGGAAGTCCAGATGCCGGGATGGTAGCACTTGCAGGTGCAAGTGGGATACATCCTGATGTACAAGTACCTTCATACTGAACCCATGGATCTTTGGGATGGACCTTCTCAATGCCCACTAGGCCATCCTTGATCTGGCCTTGGGACAACTGTAAGTGATGAACTCAACATTCTTATTCAAATCCAACACCCTGACATGGAGATAGGCTGAGTCATGGGTGCAGAATCGGCATATCAGTGGCCTGTGTAAAGCACGCTAATACGGGAGTTAATGAGCATGCTCACTGGCCTCCCATCCCCTGGCCCAGTGTGGCTGAATTGTTTGTGTGACGATGTTCCCACCATGAACACGACTTGGTGCTCACAGGATGCTGTGAAAAGCTCAGCCTGTGACTTAGCTCGTGTTATGAAGAAAGGTGTGAGATCTCAATAGTCTTTTAATAAACAATAAAAGGACACTATTTACTGTACCATCCACATCGTGAATGTACTGAGCTCACACAATATGCCAGATTTATATCATAAAATTCAGCAACAGCCCAGATTAAGTATAAATATTAGCCCAGAAGCCAGGTTAGCATAGTAGCTAATTATGAATACTATCTATCTTATACAACGCTATCAGTGAGAAAAGAACTTTAAATATCTTTCCAGTGTGTCTGGCCCTGTGGCCTGTACTATGAAGCCGGGTTACTGGCTTATCCGGGTAACTTGTCGGATTTAAGGTAGTTTGGGCAAAATGTAAGTGAACGAATATGAAGTCCATTTAAACTGTGGTACCTTAAATCCGACAAATTACCCCGATAAGCCAGTAACCCCACTTCGTAGTACAGGCCACAGGGAGAGGCAGTTCTCATGTTGCTCTTCAAGTAGACACAACACAACAAAAATATATAATATTTGGTGGGACTTTGTGATTGAAGATAAGTTATTGCGTATTTAATATGAAATGGACATCATAGTACAGAATATTAATGTGGAGAATCAGAGATACTAATATTGAAATACTGTAAATATAATAAAGCACCCATTGTTTCCGGGATAGGCTCTGGACCCCCTGCGACCCAGTAGGATAAGCGGTTTGGAAAATGGATGGATGGATGGATGGATGGATGGATGGATGGATATTAAAGCACTCCTTTCAGAGTGCGGTAAACTTTGACTCTCACCTGGAAAAAAACCACAAATATATACAGAAGAGATGCCTGAATACGAACCAGCAAAGCACAACTGACGGTATTCCATGTCTAGAGTGTGTTACTCACCAGCGGATCCCAGTTAGACTTTTCTGATGTAGACACAAGCTTTTTATAAGTCAGTAAATTCTGTCATTTTTGTTTTGCATTTTAGATGATGACACACTTCAGTGCCATTCCATTCCCAGTTGTTAACCGGACACTTACACTTACTTACTGTCTTACTCATGTAGTGACACTAATGACCTGAGTCGGACAGAGCCATCCCAAGCCCAGACTGAATAAAAAGGTACTGTTACTTTTGACATCCTGTTATTGATCAAACGCAAGTATTCTCCAATTAGAGCAACCACCCAAAAGCATCTTCAAAAGACAAGAACTTATTTAGCCAACTAATTCACAAGTTTTCTCATTTTTCTTGCTGATTTATACTTTCAGGACATTTTCACGTACCCTATATGTGTGTCAGGCTCCTTCTGAAAAAAGCGGACCTTCTATCTTTTCCCTTTCTGATTTTTCAATAGATGGTACAAGACGTCAGCTGGAGAGGAAGTACTTAATGGACACTGGAAAAAGCTCTCACTGAGTGATAACATCCGGAGGCAATTAGTCACTGTACTCGTGGCACATTTTTAACAATACAGTGCGGCTTTCTTTTGCAATCTACACACATTTTTGACTTTGACTAGAAACTTAATCGGCTGCATTGTGTCATTTCCGGCACATTCCTAATAGTTACATTTCCCCCGGTTGCCAGAGATTCCTTCTCCAAGAAAATCTATGTAGGTAGGCTGCAGATTTGGCGTTTTAGCGGCAACTAACCCATATTTTGTTTGAGAAGCAAGTAGCAAATTAATGTGAATCATTCACATTACGAATCTATCGCATTATTTCAAAAGTTTTGTTTTTTTTGAGGAACACACTCCTGTGATTGAGCCTCTAACACTGAATTCATTGCCCTGGGGGGTGTAATGGTTTCACTGCGCGATTTCCGTATGGCTGGGAAAACAAAATTAGTTTTGAAAATATTTATTATTAAAACTGCAAACACCAATACAATTAGGAACAGGTGTACACCAAGGGAAATTTAGGAAATTTGTCTGTCAATGAATAATTAAACCGAAAAAATGCTTATTTGCACAAATATAAATAAGCAAAATAAAAATAAGACTGAATCATAATGATAATAATGAACTGACTAAATTAAGTTTTTGGGTTTTTTTTTGTGTGTGGTTTTAATTTCCTGGCAAAATTGTCTTAAACGCCACAGGTAGCCGATCTTACAGATGCCGTGTTTGTCGTACTCCGGTCACACACACTTAGACGATGATGTCTCAGATTGATTAGCACACTGGATCTGTGTCCAGCAGCATGTCCCAGTTCAGCATACGAAGATAACAGACAGTGTCGGACAGTGTTGCTGGAATTTATTGGGATACTAATATATTTCCCTAAACTTCCAATTATGAGCAACAGTTACAGTTACAATTATATAATGTTTTCCCAAATATCCCACCTTAGGCATCTTGATTTCAAAGAGGCTGGAAGAGGGAGAATGGGGGGTTGGAATGGGGGGGGCAAAAGTTCTGAAGTGGGCTTGTTACCATAACTACTTATTTTGGACAACATATTGTCCCTGAAAAAATTGGGATAAACAATATTATTGTCATTTTAAGATCATTTTATGCCACTGATACAATAATAAAATAGCAAAATAATACAAGCGCACCCTTTCAAATAGCAATGAACTTTTAACGCTTAACAATATAATGTCCAAAATGTAAATTGTAAATGAATAAAACTAAAACTGAAATTTCATTGGCAATTAAATAAGTACTAAGGGTTGTTCATGAAACACACAGAACTACAGAATCTTCCATTTTGGTTTTTGGGATAACAAGGGAAGTGCTGTTGAGTGAAGGAAGTATCTCCATGAATGAGCTGGTTGCTGTAGTTACAGTGCTTTGATGAGTGCCATCATCCTCTCAGAACGCTCAAGAAAGAGGACCGTTGTTTAATTGTACAGTTAAAACATTTGAACTTCTACTTCTCAACTATTTGGTGCTAGCAAAGAATTTTACGTTGTCTTGTGTTTCGAGCTGCTGTACCACTGAGATTATGGTACAGTATCGCTGCTTCTGTGGCACATGTTAGGCGTCCGACTCAGTTTTCCCCGCGTTCTTAGCGGATGGGACGTATTCTCTGCAATCGAAAGTCGGATCCGAAGGCAAATGGAATGCAGCATTAGAATGTAACTGTCGTGCCCTTTGTTTTAAACTTGGGGAGATTTGAGTTGGCTGTGTGAAATAAAACATGGTTCGCCAAATTGTATTAATCTGTTCTTTGTGTGCTATAGTTTCCCCAGGCTTTACCGTAAACTTTTAACTTTTAAAAAGTTAAGGATCAAAGATATTTTCCATATTAAACGTCAAAGTGCGGGAGATTTAAAACTGACTACGATGTGAGGGGGGCTAAGCTTTGTGCTAAACTTTGTCACACTAAAAATGGGAACCGACTTGCAGGCAGGGCAAGGCAGGGGGCCTCGCCCTAGACTGTGGTGTAGCAGAAAAAGCAGAAGGTGTGTGTTGGAGGCTTGTTGTGACATCATGCTTACTCTTGACCCACTGGGCCTAACAAGGGAAGGGGTCGCTGACACTGCAAAAGATAAGACAGAAGGGTGGGTGTGGGTACTAATGAACAGTAAATGTCAAAATTGAGTGGTATGTACTGTTTGTGCATCTGAGTGGCTCCCGGATCGCGATCTGTGGAAGGAATAAAGAGAGCTGACTTATAACCATCCTTCGCCTCCAGTGTGCATCTCTTTCCTCATCGACGGACTCGGTGGAGTCTAACTCCAACAGATGAGAGTAAGAGGTTACTGGAATAGTCACCCTGCTAGTGTAGTGCAAGCTAAAACCCTGGGTTCCTTTAAATCAGAGCTAGATAAGATTTTAACAACTCTGAGCTATTAGTTAAGTTCTCCCCAAACGAGCTTGATGGGCCGAATGGCCTCCTCTTGTTTATAAATTTCTTATGTTCTAAGTTTTTATTGAAATGGCACGATCGCTCTTAACGTAAAAATCACCCTGCATTCTGAATAATTTACATTAAGCATCCTATATTATCTGAATCATATAAAAATTAAATGTGGGAAAAAATAGTCCTTGAAGTGCAGTTTTCATTCTGAATTAAATGGAAAATCTCGTTGCTGTAGTGTTAAATTCAGCCATACACAGGAGTCAAATGTTTTAGTCTCAAATAAATTCCTGAAAGTCAGAACCTATATATAGTGTTGGAGGTAACAATAAAAAATCTATTTCACGCCACACTTTTTCCGATGTAAAAACAGCGTTTAAACAACGTCAGACAAAACGCGGTGGTTTTACAGCGTTGTAAGACGGATCAAAAAGAAGCGAAAGGGCTATATAGAAGGGAAAAATATTTAAAATATAAAGCGTTTTTCATATAACGTGATTATAAACGAATAGTGCTGTTCATTTACGAAAACAGCGGAAAATTTGAAAAAAAAAAAAAAACTGGCAGAAGACGAAGCGTTTCGCGATTGTCGTCTTCCACACAAGGGAACAGAAATCGCTTCGCATTAAGTGATGTGCATTATAATTGATCCCTTTTATTATGCAGACACTGTTGCGTCATAGGTTACGACATAATTCTGCGCATCGATGTAATTTCGTATTAGGATTTTGTGACAGATTGATATCACACAGATAAGTGAAATGTAACCCTGTATCAGAGTTTTCCCATAGTAAACACAAACGCCTCCGAATGCAGCAGAACGATACGGAATGGATCCCCAATAATCCAGATGCGTTACATCTCGTTTATATTACCGGCCGTCAGATAGACTGAACCACAGAATAGAAATTCTATAGGCCTATACCACAATCTCGCATCCCCAAGATCGATGCACGTTTATCCTTCGGTCAATGTTTAATCATAATAACCGCTAACAATAACAACAACAACAACAACGTGAACATTAAAAACGCATCAAAAAAACGAAAGCATTGTTCTCCATGGACTTGGCTGCATTACTTGCAACAAAACACATATGTACCGTTATTTACACAACCGGAGAAAACACAAAACAATCTATTTAAAGGCGGGGCACTTTCAGAAATGAAATATCTGAAAGTGACAGCCAATATATATTATTGCTGCATAATTATTGCTTGTCATTTGTTTTGCTGAATGCGAGCTTGATTGATATGAAACTGTAAATACCGTAATGAAAAGGAAGAGATCGATGGACTTGGAGTAAATGTAATAGGCGAGCGGGCCCATACAGAATCCCCACCCTCGTAAGCACAAACACACCTAAGCATCACTCAAAAAACATCATTCATATATATATATATATACACACACATACACACACACACAAACAAACGCGTCTGCATGCTAAAATAATGAAAGGTGCCCTATTGAACATATCTTACGTACATAAGCGTACATGCATATATTTTGTCAAAAACATCATTCGATACATTCGAATACCAATACCAAAGCACCTAGCGACTATGGCGTGATTTCCCTCGTATTTACCCACACAGTTTACGGATATCGCTTGTTTTGTACTTACCCATAGCAAAAATCATCATTGCCATGAAGCTTAAGTTGACAGCTGACTTCCACGATTTGTTTCCCACTTGGAACGAAGAAACCATGATGTATATAAAAATCGTTTGTGTCGTATATATAAACGCGGCTGTACTTTCTTTTAT
Organism: Brienomyrus brachyistius; assembly: GCF_023856365.1. Lineage (NCBI taxonomy): Eukaryota > Metazoa > Chordata > Actinopteri > Osteoglossiformes > Mormyridae > Brienomyrus > Brienomyrus brachyistius. Next base: position 9,361,176 of record NC_064549.1, on the reverse strand, counting down.
TGAAGTGACAAACAACAGGATAATAGTCTTATTTCAGTGCTGTAGTATGGCTGGCAGTGACTGTAGCCGAGGATAGAATTGATTTTGTGGTTATGAGAGTCCAACGGAGGTGGAGAGGTTTGAGTTTGAGTCCGTACCCTCATTATTTGGTCCCACCCCCTCTCTCATCTCCTTTCCAGAAATCGCATATTCTATATACAGGGCCCTCCCTGCTTCTTTATGGAATGACTTGTCGTCATATTTAATAGGTTAAAGAGATGGTTGCGTTGGACAAAATAACTTGAGCTGTTATTCTGTCTGTTAAGTCTTGCTTCTCCAGAGCAAATTACAGAAAAAAATATATAGATTTTTTTTATTATTATCGGAAATTTGAAGAGATGCTTTACATGAGATGTTTAATCCATTCACTTGCTTGTCTTGGAGACAAAAAACGACCAGTGTCTCCATTATGTCAGCACTGAGCAGCTAAGTGAATATGGGTCTGTGATGACAGAAAGCTTTGCGGGTTTACATCATGTGTGTGCTTGTCTGGGCAAAAGCACCCATAAAAAGGCATTAATTACCAAAGGGGGGCGCTTACAATGTACTCACACAAATTATAAATGACGTAAACTGCATATTTTAAATACTATTGCATGAGGATATATAACTTATATTCAGTATATAGTTGTAATTTACAATAAATGAAAGACAGTGAGGAATTGCCCTGGAATCTGCCAGTGCGTGACATCATGTGATGAACAGTGACAGAGGATTCCAGCGGTAGAGTTAAGTTTAGTTTGCAGGGTTCCTCGTGAATTTTCACCTGGGTTGTAAAGATTCACATATGTCTAGATGGAGCAACAGCTTTAATAGGAATATATTAAAACATGGCATTATTGTAAAATAGCACATATCTTTCACCCTACAAAAATGTTCAGGGTAAATTAATACAGCACTAGTTAAACTACTTAAAAAATTCACAATGCAACAGACAGATATTTGAGTCGTGTGTTCTATTTGGGTATATAAAAGCGCATAGAAAGAAAGTGGTTATTAGGCTACTAGAGTAAAGATTATCAACACAGCAAGAGCGAAATACAAACTATAGGCAAAAATAGCACAGAATTCATCGATGTTCCATTAAGATTTTGCAGCTGTGGCTTTCTGGTAGGAAGTGAGATACTTGTGTAAAATTCAGGCCGTGATTTTTTAAAAAAATCTACACGGTGTTTGTCGATAAAAAGGTAAGCGGACAAATAGGCAGAAGCCCTGAACCGTAGAACAAATGGACAAATCAGAAAACACTACAACATTAACTGAAACTGGGAATGGTAGCTACTCACAGAATCGAATCTCATAGCCCTGCCGCTCTTTGGACACCCAGATGTGTTTTTCAAGATACACGTACAACAGTGAAGTGTAACCCTGAATCATTCTTGGTTTAAAATGGTTTAATTGGTTGTCATTGTGTTGCCTGATTTGGCATTGTGATTTCTGATTTGTCGTTGCGTTTCCGGATTTGTCATTTTGTTTTCTGATTTGTAGTTGCGTTTCCGGATTTGTCATTATGTTTTCTGAAGTTTCATTGTGTTTTTTGATTCCTTGTTGTGTTTCCTTATTTGTTTATTTGCTTTGCATTTCTAGACTTCTATAGTCTATTTCATATAAGACGTACGTGTACAAAGAGGACACTTTGCATTCCTCTTGTGAGAGGGCCAAAATCCCACTTTTTCTGTGCAGCTATGTGTTGTTTTGATTGTACACCAGAGGATTTTTAAAAAGGCGGAGTAGCGTTCTCAAGCTGAGGGAAACATCTTCCTGTTGCAGTGGGCTGTGGTGGCCAGGTCTCCAGGGACAGGATGCTTCCAGGGAGGTGTGGGGGCAGGGAGGAGGGATATAGATTGAGGCAACAGAACGTTACATATTGATTCTGGAATTCCCACAGGAAATTAAATGGGGGAAATCAGCACTGATCACAGACTTACCATAAGCATGTAGATGTTCTCTTCTTTGGCGACATGTGGAGTAGAGACCCTGCAAAGAACATAGATGTCCTTTGACAGACAGAGATGAACAGAACAGGGTACCATTTAGGCTAGAGACTCAACTTGCACTACATCCCAATAAAAAACTGCGACTTTCTATGGCGAGAAGCACAGCCTGTACCTGGTTTTGGTGTGGAGGACACATATCTCCACTGGGGGCGCTCTTCCCCTGATCCAAGCTGAAGGCATCACACAGGAGGCACTTTCAGTTCCTGTCTATACAGAAGAATCTTTCCCTAATACTATATTTAGCCATGAAGAAGTTGAATTATGACCACAGCTAGAGCCCAGGGTATTCTGTAGCTGTCGCCTTATCTGCTAGGACTCTTGCTGGTTAGTCTGCCTGGCCAGCACTCTCTGTCAGCAGGGTGCACCTGATTGGCTGTAACATTCTCACCATTGTGCAGTCCACCGGAAAAGTCTCTTCCTCCATCGCACCAGCACTCCCAGTACCGCTGCAGCAATCAACAGCACCGGTCCCACCATCCAGGACAGTTCCGACGTCTTTCGCAGCCTGGGGCCCCTGTCAGGATTTACTGGGAGGAAAAAAAATATATAAATGCATGTTATACATCTTTTAAGCATATTTACATAAAGAGGCAGTTTTGGTAGCCAACGATCGGTCCGTCGAGGCCCCTGCCTACGACTGCCACCCGATCTACATTGCACCCGACCCCCACGGCTCCCCCTGCAGGTGGTGGGCGGCCCTGTGTTTTTCCTTGGGGCTATGCCCAGCCAGGCCCCATGGGTGGAGGCCCAGGCACCATATGCTCGGCCTCAATCCCCCAGGCCAGGCTCCAGGGCGAGGCCCCAGTCTCCCCAATCCAGGTGGGGTAGAGTGGTCTATAATATTACTCATTATGGTGGATTTTCTGAATCGGACCAGTTTGCCTGGGGAGGTGTTTGAGGCATGGCCAACTGGGAGGAAACTCCGGGGCAAACCCACGATATACCGAAGAGATTTTTCACTTTTGTCCTAAGAACTGAATATCTAACTCATGAACCATTTTTACATCATTACCTTATTATGGCAATACGGATTATTCATTCATTCATTAATATATTCATTCATCAATTTTCCGTACCTACCTGTCCTATGCAAAGTCACAGGGGTCTGCATTCTCTCCTGGAAACAACGGGCACAAGGCAGGTAATAACCCAGGACGCAGCGCCAACCCATCGCAGGGCACCAACCCATCGCAGGGCACCAACCCATCGCAGGGCACCAACCCATCGCAGGGCACCAACCCATCGCAGGGCACCAACCCATCGCAGCGCTAACCCATCGCAGGGCACCAACCCATCGCAGGGCACCAACCCATCGCAGCGCTAACCCATCGCAGGGCACCAACCCATCGCAGGGCACCAACCCATCGCAGGGCACCAACCCATCGCAGGGCACCAACCCATCGCAGGGCACACACGACTGCAATACTAATTACCCAATGCTAATTGATAGACTTAATAAATAACAAAGGTCAATATAGTCATACTTGTTTTCTCCTGATTTTCATCTGTGTGGCTTGTATTTCCTGCAAAACATATGAGGACAACATCCGTAAGTAATGGCATATTTCTAAGCAGCAAAATACCGGAGCCAAGATGCCAAAGAACCGTACCTGCAGGGTTGTAGGTCACAGTCATCTGAGTGTAGCTCTTGAAGATCAAAGGGCTGTCAGGAGACCGACTGCGACATAAGTAGGTGCCACTCTGGTTGCAGGTGACAGAGTGCATGACGATAGAGAAATCACCCACGCCAACGTCACCAGTGAATGTCAGGGTGGGCCACGCGATGACCGTGATGTTCGCGTAGAAGTAGATGAGCACCTGCTCCCGGCAATGAAACACGAGAAGCATCTCAGCATCTCGGCTGTCTCGTGCATGCATGCAGGATTCCAGCATGCCAATCGCTGCGCTTAAGAGGAAAACTTCTCAAATGCACTACTACAGTTCTTATAGCCTTCAAACTGAAAAGCCGGAGAACAGACAATATCACAGGAAAAACACTCACCAAGTAATGACAATGGTCAATTTCATGTATGCAATCTGACACATACGAGAGGCAACAGGTACTTCAGCTCTTTGTTGTAGCCAAATAATACTGCAGTACATTTTGCCAAATCATGCTAAAGCTAAAAGTCAAGAAAATTTACTGATAATTTATGATATTCATTTCAATGTATAACCTCCTTATACCGCACCAGGGATCTAAATGAAAGACTGCAGGGTTTTGCCACCATTTGTCTATCAACTGGAGACAATCGCACGTATTACTGTAACGTGTCATGTTAACACATAAGAACACGTCTACCTCTGTGTTATTAAATTCCCATTCGACGCTGAGTCTGTGATCCAGGGTCTGTGGACATGAGGAGAAATTGCAGGGAAGGTGAACATTAGAGCCCTCCAACGCCTCTTTCCTGAGATCGGTGTGCATGCAGCCGTGCATGTGGCAAACTGTGGAGGACACGAGGCAGACATACAGTCTCAATGAATCAATGAAACATGGCCTGGCTTGCATATATGTATGTATGTATGGATGTGTGATTTAAGCTTTGCAAGTCCACCCAAACCAAAACTTTTAAAATACGTATCATTACTGTATAACTAGGCCTTAATTGATGTTCAAATGCATTCAATCAAAACTGTATAAAATTAAATTGTTTGATTGCATATTGTCACATTGTAATCAACTTGAATGCGGTATGTATGATGTTTTTGTATCATTCATTGTAAAGCCTTTGGAAATATGTTACTATTGTGATTATCGTAATTCTTTAGGCTCAGGAAACTTTAAGGCCCACAGTATGTCGGGGGGGGGGGCAGGTCACACATTTAGTTGTTTCCGTTTTTCTGAGATGCAAACAAAACATGCAAATATGAATAAAAAAATGTAAAAACATATGGTTTGTTTTTGGAAATCTTGCCACAAACCCCCAGAATTCTGCAACCCTGTGAAATACTGCCCTGCAGTCAGGAGGTTGGGGGCGCTGCATTACAACAAACAATATTTCGCCATAATATTTAATTATTCAATGTATATCTGCAAGTAAAACAATCAAACCGTGAACTGTTTCTGGTAAATGAAATAAACAGATATTGAGCACAGCAGTCAAAATGCGACTTTGATGGTCGTTACTTTCACCTTTCGAAGTTATATATGATTCTCACCCCAAAATATCAGAACTATCCAGGCAAGGTGCTGCATTCGTCAAAAAATCTGTCAACCAACGAAAAACAGACAATATAAAAACACATTTATTAGCCTGCATGTTGTGCGTGCCATTTTAACCATATACAAGTACGGTGACTGCGGTTGAAGTAATGCTCGTTGGCTAGTTAACACTTCCATCAGAGCTAAATGAGAGAAAAAAATATACAGTCTTAATGTGCAAAGCAAGTCACACCACTTCAACAAGTCGAGTTTGACGCCTCACTGCCACGCAGCCTGCATTTCACACCACCTTTCAGCTGAAACCTGCATTCAAAACAGCAGGCGGTTGCAAAAGCTGAGTGTGTTCAGTGGGTTTAGTCAATGACAGGGTAATAAAGGCGGCCTGTGAGGAAAACCTTCAACACGATTCAACAGTGTGTCATCAGAATTCTGGAATAAAAGGGCTTCTTCATGCACAGCCCAGGTTATCGTCAACATTGTTTTAAACAGATAAAGCCATTAAGCATTGAAATTTGAGCCCATACGTTTTTCTGTGTGCCGTCTATAAATAAATTATTTTTGCATCCACGATCTATGCTCCTCTCTCCCATCTTCTGCTTTTCACATCACTTATCATGGACAGCCAGAGCTTACTATGCCCAGACATGGGTTTCACAATGCTTGAGAAAGAAAAAAAAGCAAAAAAAATAAAAACTCACCTACTTCTGCAAAAACACACAATTAAATTAAAATCCAGTAGACAGAATAAACAAGGAGTAATGGACACTTTATGTTCTTCAGAGCTATCACATATCAAGACAATTATATTCAACGCGTAGCACACTCGAGTTCCATAGAAAACAAATACAGCACTATACACCCTTTAGGCAAGCAATAATATAAGGAAGAACTGACAATTGATTTATTAGGTATCAATGTGTAAAACTTACCCGTTCTAGTGGAGAACATCAACAAAGGGTCCTTCACGTGGTGTTTTGTCAAGCTTTAGTTCATACAAGGTAATGAGACTTATAAGAACCTGATAGAAGCATTTGTTTCCCCATCATCCATGCGTGTATGTCTGCGTGCGTGTGTCTACGTGTGTGCGTGCGTGTGAATGTGTGTGTATCTCCCACCTCATCTCACATTCTGCTCAGCGTCAAAATAACTGTTTTTTTTGTGGTTGTAGAGCAGTACTGCATGTTGAAAATAAAGCAAACCTTTCCGCTACCCTGTCAAAAGCCGCGTCAAGGTGGCAAAAGGTCTAATTAAAACCTTCCCATGCACTCACTCAATGATCATCAAATCATTCACATTCAACCTCAGACGGTTCAATGCTGACCATTTACTTCAACAAGACTCATGCTCAGCTTATTGCACTTTAATTTTTTTTAAATAATATATATGCAACAGTATCAGTGCAGTGAAATACTAAACAAAATGAAAGGAAATTGACAGCCGCTTTTCTTTCCTGGAAGATGCAGTTGACAAACGTAACATTACATGTCAATGATATAATAATTAGAATTTAATCATTTTAATAAGAGTAATATTTGAAGCAACAGTTTATATGAGCAGGATCTAAAAGATTCTGGAGATGCACTACTGTATAAGGTGAAAAACCACTGAAAGTTACATATATGCTGGAGACTGGAGCCAGGGGATGCCTGCAGCATTGGTCATGAAGCATAGAGAACATCAGCGAGCACAAGACCGGCCATGATGAGAACACGATAAACACTTAAGAACCACAATCACACGCTTCCAGTATCAGCACCATCCCCCCCTCCGTGCACCACAAACATCACAGCAGAAAGTAGTTTATTGCCAGGTTTGTATAAATCTTAACAAGTTAACCCGTCGAAAGCAAAAGAGCACTTATGTCACTGTCACGTTAATGAAACATATCAGTGTCTCAGATTCATTTACATACCAGTTCCATTCTTCTGCACTGAACGTGTTAAAGCAGAATAACTCGATATCAGACATCCACATGTACTGAAACAGAAGAGCAAGTGCATAATGTACATTGAGACTATTAATGGCACGTCTCCGATGAGTGACAATGTCCAAAAATCATAAAATAAATAACTGCAAAATTGCCACAATCAAAACAAAGACTGATCTTACAACAAAATAGTACAATTAATACAATTTAGTGCTATACAGGGTCACTGTTTACGTTTGGCTTGTTTGTATATACACAGGTTCTCCTGAAAAAGTAAAGGAGATAGGTAACTCAAAAGCAAACCCCTTTTGGTTACAGCAGTGTTTCTCAACCCGGTCTACAGGGACCTCCAGATGGTTTTTGCTCCCTCAGTGCTCATTACCGGACCGTCCACATTTCTGCTCCCTCAGCTGGGAGCTTACCAGGAGCTTGGAAGGAGCAATTACGTGGACTGTCTGAGGGTCCCTGAGGATCAAACTGAGATTACGGCATCAAGCTTAGTCATCAAGCTTCTACCTCGTAGCCATGGAAACAAGAACAGGCATTTTAAATATCAGCAGGAAGTGAGACTGACTTAGCAATTTTTGCATAGATTCACGCTCTAGTCTCGGTTCTCTTTTCAAACTGAGGGGCGTGCACCTTCCCAGCAATGACAGCTATTAGCACTGAGATTCAGCAATGGGTTCTTTTTCATGCTTCTCTGTGCATGGACAGAATTCCTCATCATTGGCTGATTCCTGGAAGGAAAAAAAAGAAAAAGAGGTTGAGAGGAACCAATGAAAACTCACTTGTTAGATTTAATGAATAAGTCAAGGCTAGATGTATGTGATAGGTTTATTGGCCAGCAAGTTTCATGTTCAAAACCCAGAGACAAAAAAATAATATTATATTATACATATACATGTATACATATACATATACATATACATATATACATATTTATATATATATATAAAACGAAACCCAAAACACCTCAGAAAATACTGAAAAGAGAACTGATGAAACTATATCAGTGTTGTCTTGTTGATTTATTGTGTCTGAAGGAAGTTAATCAAAAAATATTACATAGTTTAAATAGCAATACCTGCAGGTACAGCTCACAGCAAGGGAAGGGGCCATTTTTCATTTTGTTCCTGCTGTGGCCAAACTCCTCTCTGCGGAAATTAATACAATAACTCAGCATCTCTAAGCAGGCACAAATGGAGAACAAATGGTAAGTGTAAGCACACTGCTGGTATTACCAGGAAATACAACCTACAGCCAGCACACTTCACAACTAGGTAAGCATGATAAACTCGATCTTCAGCACAGCAGATAGATCCTCAAGGTACGAGAATTGGAGAACAGAGTAAGGAGATTTAAGTGGCACCCTTACGATTAACGGGTAGCAGAGCTGAATTCACATGCAAAGTAATAACTTCGCCCTTCAGCTTAAATGCACTAAACCGGGAGAATTACAGAGGCTCGTATGATTGTTAATTAGTCGAGATCCTGCCTGTTAGAGAAATATGTACTTTTTTATTGTCATTTTGCTAGATGCCATTTCTTAGAAATAACCCTGCAGCAGCTTGATTTTAATTTAGCAATGACTCTTCGCTTGAATAACTTGAATAACTGTTGCTTGAATATCTCCACCCCATACATGGTGATAAACAATGTTGAATGTTATTTGCATATCCTGTTTGTGTACCCTAATAAAAGACACTGCGAGGGGAGTCCCTCTTTCGAAGTTGGCTGAGTTCGACTGAGAGGCTGACACCTCGAAGTCAGGACCGGACTTCCCTTGCAGCAAGTAAAAAGTCATCACAGCTGTCTGTGTTGTTCTGTGTTCAGAGACTGGTTGGTTTCCAGCGTATCTTTATAAGAAGATAACCCTAACAATCGCCTCTCCCCCGCAAATGTCCACACCTCCCTCGACGTCTCAAAGCACATGTCCTTACACATCAGTGACTTCGATGGGTGAACGCCTGACTGTAGCCTTCTCGTGCCAAGAGCAGCAAATGGAACCCAGCAACACCAATGTGATGATGGCTGAGGGTATCAAGATGAATGCCATCAAGACCGCCATGTCTGAGAAGCGTACGCTCGTCCCTGGTAGAATGGGGAGGGAGGGGAGAGAAAATGTCTATAAAGACCAAGACAGACAAGGAAGAATACCTTGCCACCCACTTACAATAGAAAAAAAATACAGATTAGTGGTACTTTATTGAAGATTATTTTTTCTTCTATCCCATCATACTGTCCACGGGACACATAAATAAGTGTAAGTATGCTAGAGGGGTCACATGGCAGGGTTAGTTAGCTTGGGGGGGGCGGTGACATGGCAGGGTCAGTTAGCATGCAATGCCCCTGGAGCTGGGGATTAAAGGCCTTGCTCAGGGAGGCAATCTGCCAGCCCTGAGATTTGAACTAGTAACCTTCCGATCACGAGCCGGAGGTACTAACCCGCGGGCTGCCACTGGCCAGCTCACAACAAAATCACTCATACATGATCATGAACCCAAATTTACCCCTAGGAGTGACTGTGAGCTCAGTCTGGCAAGGGGATCCGTGGACATCGCCGGGGGGGTTCCTCACGGCACAGGTGTAGGTCCCATTGTCGCTAAGGGAAGCGTTGTGCAGCTGGAGGGAGGCGTCGCCTCTGGCGAGGTTCCCCGGCCACTTTATGCGGCCCATGAAGCTGCCCTCTGTGGGCAGGTAAGGCTGGGAAATGAAGTGAAATACCTGGGAAGAGGGAGAAACGTGTAACAATGCCAGAAATATTTAGGTACTCTCATTGTTCCACATTCATAATAATAATTGATACTTTATTGATCCCTCTGTGGGGAAATTGTCTTTACGCCTCCCTCAGCTTGCTCCATGTAGAGTAAGCTGTCCGCGAAGGGCTGCCACCCCTTGACATTCTGATTTTCTCTCACAATCGATCCATAACTCCATCCCCATTCTATACCTTCTAGTTCTATGCAGAGTTATGGGTTTGGAGCCTTTGGCAAAAACTACAGGAACAAGGCAGGAAATAACCCAGGACGGGGGTACCGACCACTTGAGCAACTATTTCTCCATATAATAGCAATAATAGTAACAACAATACCAACAATAAAGGAATTATGATCATTATTAACACTACATATCTAAATAAAAACAGAACCAATAATCTGATTACTGGAAAAAGTACCATCACATCAATTTTGCAGAACCGAAAGGGCATAATCCAGGTTTTTAAACTCATTTTCAACTGCAAGAAATATCAAACGGACTTAAGTATAACACCTACAAACAAATGTTTTCAACTACAAAATTGTTCCACATCCTCATCACCTCCCAGGTGTTCAACACAGCTGAAGGTAATACTGCACGTACTAAGCTTAGCAGGGATGCCTCCTCGATAATAACCACCCCCACCCCCATTCTGCTTTCGTTCATCAGGCTTTTACAACTTCCTCCCCAAAATTGTCATCTGAGGACCGAAGTTCCTCAGATTGAAAGAAATGTACTGAATGGGTTGCCATGTGAAGGTCACACAGTGGTAAGCTAGTGCATAGAAAGCGATGGAATACTGTCTCAGTAGGTAATACTGCCACCTCACACTAGGGATGTCGGCGTCTCATACAGGCTGTTGTCCTGCTTTGTGCTCTATGCTTCCTGGATTAAGTCCAAAGCTCTTTGCAGCCATGTACTGGATAAGTGGTTGGAAGATGGGGGGGGAAAATATTCAGACAGATGCAGCCAATACCTCTGTGGTGTGATAAGAATCATGATATATCATGTCCAAGGTTCATACACTTTTTCGATCAACAAATTTCCACAACTTTTTAATGACTTCAAGATGAATTTCCAAGAATCGGTAGGAAAAAACAATTTTTTTTTTGTTCAACCCATTTAGGAAAAGCGTTCGGAGCTGTGATGCGATCATCATCGCTTGGCACCATTACAAACATGCGGCTTGTTTAGAGGAACCAGCTGTTACCACCTTGTATTCATCCTTTGGATGTGGATCTACCTTCCATTGCATATCATTTAAATTAACACTATGATCAAGCATGCAGTGCACAGATATTTATGCTAATCGATGCCCATTTCACAAATCTGATTGGATGTGCCAGTGAATTTTAAATTTAGCATCTGTGGTTTGGCTTCTTGGATTGGTTGAGTGTTCACTAGGTTGGCATAAAGCATTTGCAAACCAAGACCCGTTTATAAAGGTTGATTCTATGACTGAGGGTGTCTAATCTGAAGCATAGGAGCTTGCTGGTTTTAAAATGCTTAAAATTTCCAACTCTGCCTCGCGACCCTTTCGGAACTTGCGCTAACCCAAATCGCTACTCTATAACATGGGTACACTTCAAGATAACATTTTTTTGTTCTTCTGTGACATATTTATAATGCACATATCGTGCTTATGTCGCGTCCAGGCAATTATAATTGCATGTATAAGTAACTTGTGTTTTAGCAGAAACTTTTACATAAAGATACATGAAAATAACTTTTGCTTAAAGATGAATTTACACATATCATTACCTTTCACTTCACTTGTTCCAAGATATTATTCAGCAAATTAGACAAGACAACGCAGCTCTTCGCTGACATTTTCACAAAATTTGAGTTTCAGTGGTTAAAAGCCAAAATGTTAGCATATGGTAATTAGAAAACACTAGAGACAATATAGTAAATCAATAACAACACAGACTGAACTCTTTGCCATTGAATGGAAGAATTTTAGTACTTCAGTGAAGTGGTGTTCATCTAGCTATCCAAGTAGATATCAGTAACTTTTTGGAGAAAGACCCGTTTAACATGTACCATTTGTACCGTGTTGACACGGTATAAAAACTGATCACCACGAGTTTTTAAACATATATTTTAATGCCAGCTATAGGAACTCCGTAGGAAAAGGCGTTGAGACGTACAGAAGCGGGAAAAAAGTGTCTGGAAGGCAAAATATGATGTGAAGACATTTTCTCTCATTTTCCACCTCGACGGCCTTCCATACTCATGAGGTTACAGTATAACCAAGACACTACTCTGCTCGAGAAAGGCTGGGTGACACTGCAAATGTTTAAAAAAAACCTGTGATGTTTCTAAGACTTTATTTCCCATAACTTGTCCAGGTCTGGAATACGCGATTACTTAATTCCATGGTTTTTCCAGGATGTTCATCACCGTACAAACCTTTTATGACACATCACCACAGACTGGTATCAGATTGCTTAAGCTACGTATAATATTACAGAATGGAGCAGAATCAAAAGATTCTTACTCATACCACAAGAGGGAGCCACTAAACACCTTCATGTAGTAGATCAGATACCACTGAAATATTTCAATCCCTACCTACAATTTTTCAGTTTTCGCTGAAGCACTCCAGAATCTAATCAGTGTGGCACTTTCCTGAAAAGCAAACTAAACTGATTTCCAGTTTCATTCATAGACACTTCCCCCTGAAGGGAGCTAAACTGTCTGAGGACTAGGCTGAAGTATACACATCCACAGGATGCAGAACACGACCAGCCCGGAAGAAAGGTAGTAATAACCAGAGCTGAAAACTGGACTTCAATTGTGGGCCCAACAATGCAAAAAATGTAATAACACCATTGGAAGAGTTTCGTCCATTCATCAAACATTCTGATCTTCCCTTCATACGCACAATACTAGGACCTGGCGATATCATAGCGATATTATATCACGCATGCTCAATAATCACCAGGGCTTCAGATGACAGGCAAAACATTTGGCCAAATGCCAGCTTTTCGGTACGATACGGACGCTTATTTACACCCACAATATGTTAAGCAGATTAGTAGTATGACTAAAATATTGAGGCATTTTGTTACGCCCCAAAGTTATCTTTATGTTTAATAAACGCGTCACACTTTAAACTGCAAAAACTACCGCCACACCACCGACGTACCAAACATAGTATACCAAACATAGTATACCAAACATAGTATACCAAACATAGTATACCGAAACAGCATGATGTGGCATGTTCCACTAACCAAACTTAATAAAGATTACTAAGTTTTGGGTGTCACAAAATGCATCTCAGTATTTTATCTGTACTAGTAATCGGCTTACCAAATAATGGGGCGTAAATAAATACCCGTATAGTATTGATCGAAACACTGACGTCCATCCAAATGCTTCGCCTTTGATCTGAAGCCCTGGTAATTATTGCGCATGTGGCATATAATATCCCTATGATATCACCCAGCCCTACACAATACATACACATTTTTGGGTTGGTTTTATGGGTTGAAGTTCCCAGAATTTATTTTTTTTTTTTTTTAATTTTAATTACTCAATAACAATAATATTATCTCGTTCATCTGCATGTTCAGAGATGTCGATTTACAGTTACATTCAGGTCTTAAAATGAGAATCACTCATTTTTCTCCCCATTCTTGCTGTTTCTAATTTCAATCACAGTGAATTTCATTCACTATTTATTTGTTTATTTTTGTTTGTTTGTTTAAGCAGACACTTTTATCCAAAGTAGCACTCAACTGAGAAACAGTCAGCCAGTCCCAGGAGGAATCGGGGCTACAGATTTTTCTTAAGGTCCCGACAGTTAAATCGCTATACTGGCCATGGGATTTGAACAGACCACCTTCTGACCACAAGCATAACACTGTAACCTACTGAATATCACAAATGTTTCATCTATAACATTCTTTCATCGAAAACTGTTACCAAAAACAAAATTCATAGGGCTGACCTCAAACTGACCTATTGCTTTATAAGTAACAGTTCTGCGTCTTAATAGCTTAGCATCCTGTCTGGTTTCAATTCCCCTCGTGGGGGGGGTGGGGGCAGAGACTCACCGACAGTGTGTCACCACCTCCTTTTGCTCGATATGACCATTCCACAGAGGTGTGGCTGCTGGCGGGACTGGTGGAGTAGAAGGAGCAGCTGAGGGTGATGACCTCGCCTTGGATGGCCTGCAGGGTATCTGAGCAGCTGATCTGCATGGGACGCACCGGGCACAAGGCTAGGGGGTAGGAAACCGGGGGGGGGGGGGGTGGCAGGGGCCAGGAGACACAGCACAGATGTGGGAAAGAAGAACGGAAAATGTGTCATTTGAGAAATAACCAGCGGGCAGAGACCTCATTACCGAAACAAGAATGCAATCCAATGAAGAGCCAGCATTCATCACGCTCTTAAACAATATTCGGCTCTAACTCTGTTCTCCTTTCTGATAATGTCACCTTTGTAACACACCCAACCAAAACCAATTTGTAATAATGCCTTTAATCATACCTTAGTTACTGTTTTTTTTCCCTAACTGCAAAACCAACACATACACCATCTTATTATTACAATTATATTTTTAAAAATACCACCCTAACATAAATGACCAAGAGCTGAAATCCAACAGAAAGGTACAACATATATTTTTCAGTAAGTTGACAGTATCTGAGTTTTAAAAGTATTCCTTGATCATTAACTGATGTTCAGTATTTAACCCACAACTCGTAAAATAACCGCACTGTAGTTGATCATTGTTAAAACGGCAAGCAGGCTGTCTGCATACTGAAAACTGAAGTAAGGGTGGGAATATGATGGAATCCATTTGTTCGGCACGCCGAATTTCTCTTTTTTAAAATGACATACAATAAACTGATTGTACTTCGATAATAGTTTATGCATACGGTTTTTCTGGAGCGCAGGAGTAAAGGGCTGCGATCGGCGCTGCGCGGACAGGAGCAGCGTCCTGTTACACAGAAACCCCAGATCGCATTCCGAGGGACGCCGCTGTCTGGCCGAAGGTCGACTTTGGTCGCGTTTTAACAATTAATAACTGGCGTAAGGGAATGTTTAATACATTTTAAAATATACATCTTAAACTAGTCATTAAAATTCACTAAACACGATTCCATACATCGGAAACGAATGCGAATTCTCATCATTCACGAATATTCATTACACTCATAATATCTTGTAAAATATCCCATCTGAATTGTTCCTAGCAAACTAAAATCGATAAATACACTGAATTTTTTAAATAAAAATAAGAAACGAAGCCGCAACCTAAACTTTTCCGTACGAGGTAAATAGTTTCGTGTACATCGGGGATCAACAAACAAACCAAAACTGGCATAAACTCACCAAAACTGAGGATCAGGAGGCGGAACAAGACGGTTTTTGGATGTTGAGGGCACCCCATATTTTAATAAAGGAGTAATATACGTGGGGAAGGAATACAAAATACAAAATGAAACAAAGCAAGTCAGAGCTGTAGATGCGGTCTCTTCGCGTCCATGTTGGGCTTCTACCTGTCTGACAGGTGTTTCAGGAAGTGGGCGGTTCGCAGCCCCAGCCTGTTTATTTTCGGGCAAAAACATCGATTTAACAAAAGTGGTGCATACACCCAGTCCCATTCTCATCCTCGTTATTTTGGATGAACAGTAGGGTTGGGTCTTTTACTTAAAATGCGTCCTGGTTTCGTAATATTTATTTTACGTAAGAGTTGATAATCTGTTGATTATCTGCGTGTTTTCGAGGCTAAAACGTTTTTCTTTTTTACACGTATATCGAGAAACACTACAAATATCTCAGGTTCAGGTTTTTGTGTGTGTCAAAGTGCACTTTTTCCGTGTTAAACGGAAACTCAATTTACTTTTAATCTTACAGATGTTCTTACTTATGTTCATTGTGTTCAATAGTGTAGATAGCAGTTTACCGTGGAAGGGTAAACTTGTTGATGCGTCTATAGGAGCACTTCCTGTATTTTTACCCAGTAATCTACTATTGACAAATAGGCCTGCTTTTTGTAACTGAGAAAATACACACAAAGCAGAGACTCAATTGCTGGTCCATAGATCCATGTCTGTAAGGTGTGGTAGGCCAATGTAGATTTTAGACAAAGCGGTCTCTGTTAGACACAGTGCATTTTTCCACTCTGCGCTGGTGTTCAGTTTCACCATCTCAATGAGGATGGCTATACAGACGGGTCTCTTAGCAACAGCGATGTCAGATGCAGAGATATTATTACCAAATCCTCAGCGGAATGGTGGCTCACTGGGTACCACAGGTACTTCACATCATTAAGGTTGAGGATTTGAATTCGGACCCCCTTTCTCGTGTGAATTTTGCACATATTCATTGTGCTCAGGGGCAGACTATCTTGTCTGAGGGTCCTTTTGGGCCATTTGAGCTATTTTTTGGCGCTGAAAGAGAAAGATGAAACATCAATAATCCGCTAATCAAAGTGCGCAGTAAAACCATTATGTGTTCCTTCTATTGCTATGGTTAGTCTGGAATTATTGCATTTACGCATTTAATTGTTCTCTCCAAAACTATTCAGGATTTGTCTACCACTCTAGCGGGATGGTATCAAAAATACATGAGATGTAATGTTAGTCCCGTATGACTGCACCGATTTCTTTGTCTGTTATTAGGCTACTTTGTGTCAGTTCCCTTGGCAGTGAAACAACTGGTAGACTCCATTGTTAAAAGAAAGAGGGGTAGCGTGAAGTTTCAAAGTAGAATAATCCATTATAGCTGGACGGGGGCAACTTCATCCATCCTGAAAGCGGTCACTAAAAATGTGAATAACTGACATTTTGGTATAATTAAAATGATCATATTTTGTTAGATCCTTAATTGCAACTTCTGGAAATTCTGACTTCACGAGGCCCCTATATTTCGGGGGCCCCAGACGATTACCGACCTCGCCTTATGGTAGGTCTGCCACTGCTTGTGCCGCAGGTGCTCCCTTCAGGTACTGTACACACGTTACCCCTCACTGTCCAAAGACATGCAGTTAGGTGAACTGTCCTTTGTGAATTATACAATATTGTGTGAGTTAGTACGTGTCTTATGATGGACTGGCATGCAATCCAGGATATACCCCTGCCGGTGCCCTGCACTGTGTCGGAGTACTGCAGGTCAGCCAGAATCCACAATGGATAAACCACTAGAAGATGGATGGATGGATGGATGGATCACTAAACCCCTATATAAGGAGAAAAATGTGGAAGAACTGAACACTATGCTTGTAAGAGCTATAAGCTCTTGCATAATAATAATAATAATAATAACAATAAAAGAATAATAATAAAACAATAAAAGAACAATAAAATAATAATAATAATAATGGTAAGGAAAGATTTGGCAATTGTATGTCCTTGTGCAATAACAATTCAGATTTGCTCTGAGAATTCAATGCATATAATTGGCTTATAATGCTCCACAATTGCAGCATAATCCTATTCTCCACTCTCCTGAGTTGATGTGAAGTATCACTGTGTTTTGTCTGTAGTGGCTGAGCCATCGGCAGATGTTTATATGCTGATACTACTCATCAAGGACAGTTTTTTATTTTCTTTCCACCACACCCATGGGTGGAAATGAGGGCCGGGCAACTTCTGGCCGACAGCAGGCAGCGTTTCCTCATCGCTGTGGCTGACGCATGTCGTCTAAGAGGTGCGGAAGATTTCCTTGCAGAGGTCAGTCTGTGTGAAGGCACGTGTGTATTCTGTTGTATGGTAAATTCAGCACACAGTATAGTAACACAGTGAAAGCAGAGTAAGCATATTTTCTCTCACACACCTGGAATGAGAATTATTGGCATTTATTTTCATTGACGTATTTTAATACATGAAATGTTTCTTCTAAAACCAAATCTCCAATAATGCAGAGCTACAACTTTGATGCCTGCAGATGTCAACACTTGACAGATAGATGTCTGGACATGTACCAAACACTGATGTGTAGTAGGTAATTAACCACAAGCTCTAAATGTTCCTTGCTGGCATATATTGCCCTGAATTCAACATTAAATAATAAATATTAATCTGTCTGCTGAAATGTACTCACCTTTAGCTATTAGGAGAACTACCAAATAATGAAAACAGGCAGTTCATTGAATGGGTCAGATGAGGAAATGGTCATTTCAGGAGGAATTAGGGAAGTATGCAGTTAAAATCTTGGTGCATGGGACGGATTTGTTTTCTTAACAAGGGAAACTGCATGTATGTATGTATATAGATGAGTATGTATGCATGTATATAGATGCGTATGTATGTATGTATGCATGCATGTATGCATGCATGTATGTATATATGTATGCATGCATGTATGTATATAGATGTGTATGCATGTATGTATGTATGCATGCATGTATGTATATAGATGTATATGTATGTATATAGATGCGTATGTATGTATGTATGTATATAGATGAGTATGTATGTATGTATATAGATGCGTATGTATGCATGTATGCATGCATGTATGTATGTATATAGATGCATATGTATGTATGTATGCATGCAAGTATTTGTTTTCATCATCCTCAGTAAAATAATGTTTCCACTTTATTCCTTGTCTCTCTGTACGGCTCTTTAAAGCTTCTCTTTCTCGTACCTCTACATAAAGTCTGGCACTGGAATCGCCAGATTGCACAACAGCTTTGGACTTTGATTCACTCTGTGTGACACGTACTTCTGCACTCTAACTCACACAAACACGCACAAAGAATTTCTGGCCCAAGCTGAAATACATGATTCATGACTGCTCTTGTACAGCACCCAACTGCTTGAATGTAACAATCTGATAACAATGATATATAAGAAGACAAAATGTGTTTGTTTAAAGTTTTTTTTAATTCATTTTTTAAAAAAAGAAAAAATGGAAAACTATGAAGCGATATTTAAAAACAAAAAAATAAAAGCTTTTCAAAATATACCAGGTATAATGTATACAAACAGAACCATAATCAAGTTTTTCCAATAAGATTGTTAGCAAGATATTTGTTTAGTGGTTTTCTCAAAATTACAACCACCTTTAGCTACTCCAAGAACTACCGAATAGTAAAAACAAGTAGCTCAGTGAATAGGTCAGATGAGGAAATGTTAATCTCAAGAGGGTTTGAGGAAGTTCACGGACGTGAGACCTCTGGCCGCTTCTTGGGTTTCAGGTCTGGCTGTCATGTCCTCCATTTGTTAAGGAATATATTCTGACATGGTAAAATCATGGGTATATGTGCACTGTGATAACTGCAGAGCACATTTACTTTCTAAGGTTCACAACATGAAACTGAAATAAAAAAAATGTCTTGGGTAAGATGGATTATTCTTTTGCTGGAAAAACCCACATCTTCAGTGTCCAGCACTGGCATGGTAAGGCGTGGCATTGCAGGGACCTCTCTCACACAAAAATACTCCCACACAGTTCTTGGGAATGCTGCACGGACTTGTTCCGAGAGACACGACGACTACTTTGTACACAACGTGAGGAATTCCAGGTTTCCGCAAAACACAGATTTGCCTTCCATACACAGCAATCAATAAAAAATAAAAAAAAATCTAAAAAAACGTGTAGAATTTTTGTTTTTGCCATTTTTCTCTTACCATTTTTCGTTCACAGGTAAAAGCTGTAAGTGAAGTTCATCCATCGTAATTCTGCAGCACAGCAATACTATTAGGGGTAATCTTAGTAGTTACAGCCAGCCGGTACACTGGCGCATCACTGCGTTTTAAAGTGCAAGTCCGGAACATTCCGTTCCGGGCCAAGAGCATGGCAGCCACATCCAGCTTCGGAATGCTTCACTCTAGCACCACCACGCTGTTGTCACAGAGCTTCTCCCCCTCGTCTTTCATGCTGGGCGGCGAAGCTCGGCTCTCAGGCCTTTCAAAATGAGCCTTCTCCTCCATCACATGCAGGTGTGTGTCCTCCTCTGGTTGACTGAGACACACAGACGACCGACGTCAAGAGCCGCAGGATGGTAAATGGGTGGAGAGCCGAAAAAGAGACTATGATCACCAAGCCAACACCGACAACTTGGCTTAAGGAAAATAAGGGGAATTGTGCTATTGGGGGTGGGGAGGGAGAAGGGGGGGGAATGTCTGCACAGTCCACTGGAGGGAGAGAACTGCATCACTGCTCTGCAAGCACTGGACAAATGCGTCTTTTCTTTGCTGTGTTTAATTTTCCTCTCCTTGCCTTTGTCTTGTAGGAATTGCCATACAGTTTGAGTCACGCCTGACCAGTGGCTATGCAGTGCACTCTTTCATGGGACAATTTGAGACAGGAGAAGAGACCTGAAAACCCCACAGAAAAACACTGCAGCCAGCAGGGCTGGATTTAACAATCAGACGATCACGGTGCGTTAGCACGCTAAGCGCTAAGCATTTCACTTTCTGACCTCTGAGCACAGGCAGGAAAATGCAGCTGATTTAGACAGTTATTATGTATAACAATGGAAAATTCTTTAAGAAATTTAGAAAGTGTCGTAAGGTCCGCAAACACACATGTACACTAGTTAGTAGTATGAAGCCATTGGCTAGCAGTGTACTGGGATCTTCAAGAAGAATCAGTTAAATATTAAAAAAAAGTCTGATTGATACAGGATTGAGAATAAAGAGTTATACAACCAAATTATTTTCAACAGAGTTATGAATATATTCTATTAGTATCCTTAATATAACATTGATTTAAAAGACAGAAAGGGAAAGTGCAGATTTTAAAGAAAAAAATACTATATAAGAAGTCCACTGTCAAGGCGCGTTTCTGCCAGAGTGGCTTAGTGTCATGTTTCCACGGTGGAGCCCTCAGATGGAGACGCGGGGCCTTGTTTCAGCACGACTCGCTCCTGATGTTACCGAGCCGCAGGGACTCATCAGGGTTTTGGCCCAACTCCATACCGGGAGGCATCAAGGCCAGTGGCTGCGATGTCAGATTCAGCATGACCTTCAGAGAACAATGTTCTGCATGCTGTTGTTTTTTTTTTTAGTAAATACTGTAAATGAAAAATAATACTCTCACGTAAATACAACCTTTTGCCGTAGCTGATAAGTCAGGAATTCCGCTACTCAGACAGCTTCTACTTGACTGATACTTGGAATCCTAGATGTCATTTTCGTTAATTTCAGTTGGTACTTTCTGTTTTCATTTCACACCACTTGACAGTCACTGCGACCTTGGATTTGCCCAAACTGCATGGACCGTCAGCACAAGCTTACCATCAGCGCCTTACAGCAGCTTCCAGATTGTAACAGAAAAACAAATCACGCCCCCCCCCCCGACACCCCCACCCCAGCCCGATGATTCCCGATTGGTCAGATAGTGGAAAGACAGAAGAAGAGTCCGCCTGGCACTGGATTCAGAGAGGCACTGTACAGTAAAGCTCTACAGGGTGTCAGAGTCCCAGGGAGAATACCCGACATGCTACCGGAGAAAGGGGATTGTGGGGGCTTAGTGTCCCATGTCACATTTCTCTACACCCCCCCCACCACCGCTCACTATCTCACCACATGGTGGAGCCCTTCTCACTGGCACAGTGATCTTCTATGTCTTCGTGTTTCCTCTGGTAATGTTTGATCGCGACAACAGCGATGAGGATGATCAGCATGAGCAGAATGCCACCCCCGATGGCTGCAGCCAGTATTGCGATCTCGGAAACGGAGGCTGTAAGAGAACAACAAATAGTCCACCTTTCCGTCCATTCATCCATCCATTCATCCATCCATCTTTGATACTGCTTGTCCCATACAGGATTGCAGGGGTTCGAGGCGATCCCGGAAACAAAGGGGGTAAGGCAGGGAATAACTCAGGATGGGATGCAAACCCAGTGCGGGGCAGACACACCATTCACGCAGATGGGGAATTTGGTAACTCCAGTTCATCTTAGAATGTTTTTGGACTGTGGGGGGGAGGGGGTGGTAAACCAGAGGAAACCCCACACCAACACAAGAAGAACATGCAAATTCCACACACATAGACTTTGAGTGTCTCTTCCATGAAATGGCCTGGAATCCCATTCAGGGTGTTTCCCTATCTCTGCTTCATGGGATAGACTACAGGTTTCCCATAATCCTTCACCACATAAGTGCATATAGGATATGGGTGGACGTATCAGTGTGGTGTGAGACTGACCTGAAGTAACCACGCGGAGGCGCAGTTCTCCCGCACGGCCGTGCACGTCCGGGGGATTCGTCACCCGGCAGGTGAACGTGCCGTTATAGCTGAATTTTACGTCGCGCAGTGTGATGGAGGCGTCCTTTCGCATGATGTCTCCAGCCCACTCCACCTGCTTGTGGAAGCGGCCAGAGTCGACCGGATAGGCCTTTTCGCGGTAATACAGCACCTGCGAGGGGCACATTTAGGCGGATTTATCTTTGAAGGCTTTGAAGGCTTCTGTGAGTTTTGTATCCAACTCTTTCATTTCTGCTTAAATTATATTACAAATCGTATATTTTTTCCAGCCACTGTTTTCCATTTGTCCTTATAATGTTATTCGTATGTTAATCTATTTATAATGCAAGTCTGTTAACACTTTGAAGAGGCACAATAGTGTAGCAATACACTGCTTAGTGACATACTGATCCCATGTTTGTTCAACATCAATCAATAATAATGGTTCATGCATTTCATGCAGTAACTATTTGTTCATGATTTGCATTTGAGTAGTAACTGAGTTACTAAGTTACTCGTACCCCTTCAAGTAAAGCATTACCATTCGTCATTTCATTTATGGATGCTACATTAACGAATGACGTTGTGGATGTCACTGAAATACAACCCACTAAATCATCGCAGCTATATGACTTGTGCTTTTATTTTGATGAGAGAGCTGTGCATATATGTCACATGACTTACCGATTCTTCCTGACCTTGATCCTGCGGTCGGAAAGTCCAGGAGACAGTCACACTGGATGAGCTGACGGGCTCCGAAGTCTGGAAGGTACATTTCAGTCTGGTGCTGGTCCCATTGACAGCCTCCAGCTCACTCGAGGTGTAGGCTGTTATCCCACTGACCCACGGCACACCTAGGGGAGAGAGACATGGTGGGATCCCGCTACGTCGGACATCACGCAGTCGGATGTGCGGCTGGCTGTGTTTATGCATGCTGCGCACGTCTGCAGGCCAGGATCTTTGGGGCAAAGGGACACTGAACACACAGGTTCACAAGGCAGGGCAGTATCCACAGATGTCGTGGCAGTGTTTCAGTGATGCAGTGAGCCTTTAATCAGATATGGACACTTCAGGTCCAGAAATTACAAATCCAGTTCAAGATTTTGTTTCAACCAGCCAGTTGAGTATAAAGAGTCACAGTCACAGAGTACTCTACTGGTTGGTTGGAACAAAATCTCGGACTGGATTTTTACTTTAAGGACCTAAAATGTCCATATCTGATTAAATGCTCCCTGCATCACTGAGCCACTGCCATGACATCTTTAGTTACTTCAGAACCTTTTAATAAAGATAAAAACACACACATACAAATCATTGCTTTTAACTGCATACTTTCAACTCTTATCAAAGACGATCTCACTGTTGGGTGCGGGGGTGGGGCTATCCCAGGCAGCAGAGGGCACAAGGCTTGGGTATCCTCTGCACAGGATACCAGTCCACATACACGCTGACACTTCATGGGAAATTTTACACACACCAGTTAACCTAACCGCAGTTCCCCAGAGTAAGTGAATGTCAAACAACACAGGGGTAAGTACTGTACCACCCCCAACAATTGAATTCAATTCAATTTTATTTATATAGCGCTTTTAACAACAGTCATTGTAAGAAAGCACTTTACATTTAACCGGCCAGAACACAATCAACCAATCAGAAAACAAAGACATCTCAGAACATTTCAATCCCAATATGAATTAAAAATATTTGTAAATTATTTATTTAATGTCGAGTGTTACTGGATGACTTACAAGGCAAAAAAGCAAAGCAGAATCTGTCAGTGAAACATGTTATATGTAGCAAATGTTTTATTATTATAATCAGAGATGTTAAATATACTGTAAATATCTGTGTAACCACTCAGGACAGCAATGTGTGTTAAGGTTTAAGGACAGTACTGGGTGGGATGGCGAACGGGAATCCCCTGACACAAAGAAGGGAGAAATGAATAGGAACACCGGGTGGAGAAAAGGGTTTGAGAAGTCCGGACAGGAATAACAAAAACAAAGTATAATCATTCTGCAATTGGCCTAAGAGAAAACACTCAGGATCTACAAAGCACAGTTCAGGCAAAAGACCGTAACAGGGAGCAGAGTTGGGCACAATGGTCTGGGTGTTTGCTCTTGACTTAAACTGCCATTATTACTCATATAATATATAATGCAAGGTTACGTTTTACATTAACTGCACCTTCATAGTGCATTCAAAGGACATTCATAAGCAGCATATAAGCAGAACCATCTCAACATGCCTTAACAACTGCAATAAACATCAACAACAAAAATTATATAAAAATAAGGAACATTATAATCCATCCATCCATTTTCTGAAACCGCTTAATCCCAACTGGGGTTACGGGGGGACCGGAGCCCATCCCAGGAACAATGGGCACAGGCGGGAACCAACCCTGGGCAGGTGCCAACATACTGCAGGGTGCACACTCACACTACCACAGAGCCAATTTAAACTCACCAATCAACCTATCCTGCACGCCATTGGACCGTGGGAGGAAACCAGAGCCCCCGGCGAAAACACACGTAAACATGGGGAGGGCGTGCGAACTCCACGCAGAAAGGACCGGGGACTGAACCCACGACCTTCCGGCTGTGAGACAGCAGCTAGCTGCCCAACATTATAATCATACATTTGTTATTAATATATATTAAAGCGGTTGTTAAGCTATGCTAGGATGTTAAGGTATGCTTATATGCTGTTATGAATGTTCTATGTAAAGCAAAACTTTATACAATATATTATATGAATGATAATGACAGTTAGTTAATACTTTACATTAACAGAATGCTCGATACTATATATTTTCCTATCACATCAATTCTTCATACATAATATCCTTCTTCGTGCTTGTGGGTGTAGGCAAAATATATAAATGACAAATTGCTCAATAAATGCAGTTTATCTGTTTAAATAACCTCCGACTCATGTGTCATTCCCTTTCCTATCAGACATTCTTAGCAATGTTGGCCATCATTCTGGTGGCGGTAGGTTGCATCACGATGAAAGAAGTTGGTACGGAATTAATAGGTTTCAAGTTTGCAATTTAAGGAGAGATACTGTTATTCTACACTTATTCCATACGAAAATATACTTTGGATTAAAGCATGCTGCAGGCAGCTATACCGGAAGAAAATTTTCAGCCAAAGAGCCAAATAGTTACATATGCACCTATATACAAGCACCATCTGAAACCTGGATGCTTGATAACTTGATATTGATTATATGAAATTTTTTGATATTGAAACTGATAACACATTCAAATACGGAAATAGTCCGACGTCATTCGTCACTGATTCCATTGCTACACTGTAGGGTGGGTACATTTGTGTAACATGAACTCTTCCCGACAGCTGGGAAAACCCCACCCCCTTTGCTCAGTGTCCCACCTTATCAGCGCGCTGAGAGTTTCCTGCTGTCAGGGGGGAAAGTAAAACTCAAAATGCAGCATTTCGAAATCCCATGACAGAGGTAACATACGGAGTTCGATACGAGTTAACAGACGCCTCCTCCACGCCTGTGAAGAACAGTTATAGGTTATTAATCGAAGCACGGAGGTAATCTGTACGCCTTGAGCAGAACTAGGTCGTCGCGCATCCCGCCAGATGTGCATTTCTCTGGGACCACCAGAGAGTCCATGTTTTTGCTCCCTCCGACCACACAGTCAGACAGTCCACATTTTCGGTACGGAGCTGGGAGGGTCACAAAACGCGGACTGTCTGGGGTTCATCCAAGGATCAGGTTGGAAAACACTGATCTAGACTGAGTGAAAGCTGTACAGTAACACAAACTCAACCAATGTTTCTTGTGTGCTGCCTGTTACAGTGGAACACAGTGGCACTAAACATACCAGTTCTCAAACTTGTTACCTTAGGTTTACCGGTGTCTTACTGGCTTGGCCTTTAAAAATCACTCACTCACATGCTGTCAAACCGCTGCTCTTAGTGACGCTAGTGCTACATTGTCAGTCAAACCCTTCAGTTTGTGGCCTTTCAGTCGTCATTGTCTTTCGATGAACCAGCCCGCTGTTTACTGACTTTGCATAACCCCCTCAATGCCTTTTATACATTTATGCAAGGAACTCCACAGTCCACCTTCATTCAATGACAAATCTTTTCATGTACAAACATATCGTCTACTGCTCCAGAGAAGGACATTGTTCTCTTTGCCCGGGCAACAGGCAACTTTGAAAATTCAAACCTTCTCTGAACTTTGAGCCACCTGGGCAAAAGATCTGGACAAAGAGACTCCTTCTCTCTGTTTCTGGGCAGTTTTGCATGGGGGGGGGGGGGGTGGCGAGAAATAATGCTCAAACTATAACCTAGAAGGATGCGTCCCAGATTGGAAGGGTGGGGGGACAGTTCCTGACCCCTCACCCATAAATGCATGCAGTCAAGGGAGAATCACCCGCAAGGTCAGTGAGTGACGCTTAACCTCCTTCCAAATACTCACCATCAGCAGGCCATTGTGCAACACTGACGAGATGAAGAAGTTTGAAGGTTCTATATTTTTACCATTTGCCATAGAAACCGATTACTTGCGCACATATTTTTTTTCGTAAGCGGGAAGAATGATTTCAGATATTAGATTTACTTCCCCTTGTCCTTAACAAGAAGCTGGTAAGAAACAGTAAATGTCTCTGCATGTTGGGTTATACACTAAACACAGACGCCAGTTTGCTTGGAGTAGAGCCAAATAACTTTGTGACTGAGTAAACAGTAACCAGAAATTCTGATAATGCAATAACGTCTGACGGTTTAATAATTCCCAGTAATGATGAGGGGAAAGTCACACAGAAGTACTCATAGTAAATCGTAGTTCTAAGATCTGTGAATATAAGTACCGTAAACAAAACCTTAATCCCTGCCTGAAGTTTATTCACGTTTAATGTTACAGTCTACCACACAGTCTCAGGCAGAAAACCTCAGTGTGTTTGTTTTGTTCAGACTTCAAAAATTCCATGTGTGGCAGGTGGCAGACGCGAATATTTTTACATGCTGATACTTGCACGGTTGTGCAATGCTCAGACCTAGAAAAATATCGGGAATTTAAAGGTACAAGTCCCAAAATGAAACAAGTCGTACTTCATTCAAAATTTTGAAGCGTTTATCTGTTTTAATTCAAGATATCACTCTTTTTAAAACAAAGACCAAAGTAATAATGCTTTATCGCAATATAACAGTATTGTATTCATAATGGTAATACAATAACCATCTTCAGGTTTCATTTTCTGACAGGTTGATTACAGAATTTGGAAGGTGGTGTTAATGTAACCTTCAGAAGGATCTGTCTACGGATTATGACCTTACTGTGGTGGAGAGGTTTACATGCCGAAGCAAGACACAGAGCTACATATTTCATCTAGAGCCTGGTGAAAAGGTTACTGGGGACTGATCAAAGCATGATCCAAGTAAGACCTTCGATGAAAGGTTCTAAGAGGAACATGTATAACCTGTTTAGAATAGGGTTACTAGGGCCCACTGTACAAGCGTGTTTAAGGCCTTATTCGTTGCAGTGGTTGCCAGGAGTTACGACCAGAGGACAGGCACTCCCCATCATAATGGTAACCCAAGAGTCACTGGTGGACACTTGGGGTGAGCAAAGCCCTCCAGCTGAAGAAGGTGGCCTGCAGGGAAGTCTCCGGAGACGGCTGAAAGGTACCGACAGGTAGGGGTGGGCGGTACGGTTATATCGTGATATTTTCGGCTAGAATCACAATCCACATGATCGTGATTTGTCTTTTGTTTGTTTACAAACCAGAATCAGAAAGCATACAGTAATGCTAATTAATCATTTAACAAGATCCACTACTTGTAGCATTATAGTAATAAACGTACGTTAGGGATGTTTATGCTTCAGGTGGTTACAAAGGTTGGTTGATTTGCCACTTGCTGTGTGAATGGTAGCTTTGCAAAGTTTACAATCGGTTCGTCCACATCATGCCACTTCCATGCAATTGAAGTTGAACCTTTTTTTGGAATCAGTTCTTCCTCATCAGCCATACAGAACAATCTATTTGACAGTAAAGCCGACCTCTCTATGGACCATGTGCTATTTACCATGTTACATGAGTGTAATATTGGTTGTGTCACCACCATCTGATTAGTCAAAATACATGGAGATACCAGTGATCTGGGTTGATATGATGGATTATAAGGAAAAAGGGTCACATTTGATACATTATAATTAGTAATAGTATCACACATTGCAATGTTTTGAAATTTCCAACCTCGAACTTAAAAAAGAGCTATAGAACAGCTGAACGGAAAAACTCATAATGCAAATTTAAGCAAAAGAATACTAATTATGCTAGCGTTCAATGCTAAGATAACAAGTTCTCACAGATGTGATAGCAGAAATTAGCACATACTAAAACATGAAACACACCGCTTGAACAGTAAATCAGCATCTCTTCGGTTTTATGTCACTGTCCCTCTCAAAACCCGACAACGCCTTTAACAAGCCAACCCTTCTGCAGTGGAAAACTGAAGCGAGCTGGAATCGAGCTGTAACTAGTAAGTCTTCATAGTACAGCTCAGATACGGATCCTCGTATCAACTCATATAATAATGCCACATAACGTAACAAATTGATGATAATAATAACGCTGAACGATAATAATAATGGGGTAAACGAAAATTATAATATAGTCTATAAATTTGTTACATTTTGTCCAGTTGTTACATAATGCAGCGTTTTTGCCACAGTGTCCAACAATGCATTATGTAGTAACATCCCATTATGTGATGAAAATGTTACATTTTGCTGAGTTATTACATAATGTAGCATTATAACATAACGTATTGTTACATTCCTGTATGCCAGTGGAAAACAGGCCATATCACTGCAAATGAAGTCACTATAGCGGTCAGGGGTACCACAGAACTGGCTACGCTCTGTGCCTATGCATAAAGAGGTCTGGTCTAACCTGTTCGGCACACTGTGAAAGTCCAGCAAATCTCATAATCACTACAGTGGACAAGAACCTCCAAGACTGAGGAAACACAAACAAACAGGAAAAACCTTCAGACCTGAAAAACAGCTTTTCGAGTCACTGAGGCACTGAGGGAGGCCAAGTTCCCAAAAGTCAAAACATTTGGTAAGAAAAATACTGTTTGCTAAACCAGTGTGAAATCTTCCGAAAGTGTTAAATAAGCAGATTGCACTGCATTTCCACACACCATAATGTCCCATCACTTCGGTCACTACTGATAACATTTGAATCCAAGGTTGTATGACAGAAAACAGCCCCCCCTCCCCTGCAGAAATGGCTTTTTTTGTCTGGGTCCTCAGCCATTGTAACACAATGAACAGGCACTTTGTAATGCATCTCAGTTGCCCATGAATTGTAGCAGTGCTTACAAACAATGGCTTTGAATCTAAGATCCATCAACTGACAGCAAACATCTAATCAGGGTGACCATCACTATGACAGAAGTTTAAA
The DNA here is from genome assembly GCF_023856365.1 of Brienomyrus brachyistius. NCBI lineage: Eukaryota > Metazoa > Chordata > Actinopteri > Osteoglossiformes > Mormyridae > Brienomyrus > Brienomyrus brachyistius. The sequence goes on along the minus strand of NC_064549.1, from coordinate 9,331,678 downwards.
ATATAGAAGATATAGATCAAGTTAAGATCAGACTTAGTTAAACCCTTTAAAATCTAAAACTCATCTTTAAAATCACAGGATGTTCATCAGTCCATGATACATTACACTGATATAAAACAATTAAGAGGAGTTAATACACAAAACGTGAAGAGAAAAAATATTAGCCTGAAGCATGTGTTACACAGCACGGAGCATAGGCTGGGGTACGCTGGCCCACTGAGGGGCACATACATACACACACAATCCCATATTCTATGGGCACTTCAAAGACACTAGTTATCCTTGAGCGTTATGAATTACTTTACCTTTTTCACAGACTTTGTCATGAGACTTTGTCATTTTCGAGCTTTTGATGGTTAACCTTTTGTCAAAGACTTGCTAAACAATAGCAGCCAGGAGTTATATTTAGTATAAAAAAAGTCCATTCTTAATAAAAGGCTATTGTTTACGCGCCTATTGTCACTGTCATTCCGGCAGAGCCATGCCAAAGCGCCAAAGAAGGGACAAGGTAGGTATGCGAGTGGGAAAAGGCAATAAACAGGATTTCAGGCACTGCGCGCAATCTCGGATACGTTTGTATGAAGAAGCAGGAAGCAGACGACGTTGGATCAGTTCGAGACAATGTATCTAAGTCGAGAGCGACAAATGCTGAAAAGTAATTAAACTTTTTTTTTTACATTGGAAAAATTCCAAAATCAACTAAAAGTATAGTATACACTTTCAATCTCTCTCTGAATTAAACAAATCTTACATCAACATGGTCTTTACAGACTCCACCTGTGGTCAACGTGTATTAATTATTAATAATTCGTCCACCCTAAAGATGACAAAAACTCTTCGAGCTGAAACCGAAGACTGTAACACCTATACGTGTAAACTTAAAAACATCTGTACCCCAACGTAACAATATACAGCAGATATATTTCAGCATAAGCAGTAATAACATTTTCGCCGTATATTAAATTTTGTATATATTATAAAATCTAAAGATTTGTACAGGCAAAGAAAAATATTTGGTAAAAACTTGCGCAGTTTCTTCGCTTCGTCTCACCTGACGCCACTAGTCCAATCAGGACAAGCAGCTGGAGATGAGATCCGTGCACCGGTTCGCCGTATCTCTTCAGCATTATTAAATTTGCCCAGTTGTAATACTTTTCCAATGTCTTTCTTTGCTTATTTTTAATCCGTAGCGTGACCTGGCCAAAAGAAACGCTTACTATGACTAACGAGATCTAGATCGTGCCTGATCCTGCGTGTCAACGCCCTCCCGCGTACCGCACTGCCGGGCGTGGTTTCAATAAGTCCAGCGATCGCTTTCTCTGCAATAACTTTAATGACCCGCACAAATCCATTGTGAGAATAATGTCTTGTCCAATTTTTTGAACAGTAGAAGATGTTATACTTCTTCATTAATCCGTTGTTATCAGGTATTGAATGATTTCTCGCCGTAAACCTTATTGCTTTCGAATTAGTGAAAGCTTACTTCTTTGATGGGAAAGGTTCCCATCGTCATAAATATTTAGAATATTTAAATATGTTTCCTGCTATTATTTTTGTTCAGGAAGTGTCTGCAACCGTAAACGTCCATGTATCCACTTAAATGTGCTGACTACTGTGGAGCAACCGTCCAGTACTGATAAGATGGAACCTCCTGAAGTAGCCTCAAAATGTTTAAACAAAATTCATATGTATGTTTAGAGCAGGGGTGACCAACCTTTTTGAAACTGAGAGCTACTTCACGGGTACTGAGCTATACAAAGGGCTACCAGTTTGAAACGTCCTCCTAAACTTACCTAATAGTATAACAATGTATAATAATCATGTTTTAAATTCTTATATATATATATATAATTTTCAAATCTATATAAATGCAAATGTGATTAAAGAAGAATAGCAGCAGGATAAAATTTCATTTTAGACGCTGCTCACTGGTGGGTTGTGCTATTTTTAGAACAGGTCCGTGGGTGACGCATGTGGTGCTTGGGGGCATCCTGGTGCACGCGGGCACCATGTTGGTGAGCCCTGGTTTAGAGTCTATTTAAAACGTGGCATAGATAATCCATAAGGGGCAACCAATTAACAAAATTTTATGTCAATCCGATTTATCATGATTTTTAAGAAACCCTCCCAAAAGTTACAGGTCACTCTGAGCACGGATTTAAGGTGACTCTACCATCTAGGGAAAAAGTGACGAATGGCAATGGCTTTGTAGGAAAACCAAGCCATATTTTGTTTTCAGTAAATGACAATCATCAAGACACTGAGACCAAGAAAATATAGTTATAACTGGAAAGACCACATTGGCTAATATATTATGGTGCATGAAATTTTGCACTGTTCTGTAAGTCTGTATGGGACTATGCAGGAAGTACATCAGATGGTCACAGGAGTGGCTGACTATTCAGACTGAAAAAGGCTGATGTAGTTACTCTAACATAAGCAATACAAGCGATTACGCTTTGAAACTGGATCAGGTTAAGATATGTACTCTAAATTTCAGTGAACAGAAAATCTGTAACGTGTATTCCGGTTTTTTAACATTGTATCCTTTTACACGCATGTTACACGCATGTTACTGCCTTAGTCCATACTGCATCTGCATGCACCACGTACACTAAATACAGCTTCCTGTAGTGCAGGGAACTTACAATTTCATCCATACACTTTGACAGTCAGCCAGCATGCACTTCAAAAGGGTCTCTAAACTACCTTGCATGTGGTGACTTTAACCAGCCCGCCCCCCGTGACCGACCCCACTTGTCCCCCTGCACCGCGTGAAACCTCATCTCTGATCGACTTCACGGCTCTGCCATAACTGCTGTTGCTTCCTGCCATAAGAGAGAGAGATAAGCGGGGCGAAGTACGGCTGAGGCGCAGCGTCCAGGCTAAAGCTTGAGGTGCATCACACTCTCCTTCTGCTCGAGGGCCAAATCAGAGCCGTTTCTGTGACACTCCGTTACAGTTTGAACGCCGGTGGAAACGGAGAGAGAATCAACACGCGAGAGGAAAATGATGAGAGTGGTGTTCTTCGTCTTCTTCAGTCTGGCGGTCATGGCGGACGAAGGTGAGGGAACGTTTTCAGAGAACTCAGGCTTCTTTTGTTATTTTCAAATTTTATCGAGTGGTTATTATGGATTCAGCAGTGGTTGCAAACTGTTTCACCATGGCACTAGCATCTGCTATTGATGTAGAAAGTGTATGTAAAATGTATAGGTATGATTACATTTTTTTATCAGTATAATTTAAAAAGTGATTTATCAGTGTTGCGCTTAATATATAGGTTCAGTACGAAAGTAAAAAAAAAGTCATTGTTTATTATGCTGGGGATTCTGTAATATGTAATACGACAAAAGCGTATAATGATTTAATCTCTTTGTTTATAATTTGTTTTAATTATTAAAATTAATGGTGAGAAAGCAAGACAAATGAAGTGTATTTCAGTGCATGGATGTCTCCTTGTCTCTCTTTTAGGGGAAATAAAAGTGAATTCGAGGGCCGTTACATTGACATGTCCGGGAGATACCAGTGAATGGGGGCAGAGATCGCAGCGCATAATTAACAGCAGCAGATATTATACATTCATATATGAGGAAGACACAAATGGCGTGTTTTATTACTGTATGTATGATAGCAAAAAATACAGCTTTTATTTTAAGGGAAAGGGTGAGTATATGAATGTGTTTACTGGTTTAAAATGTCAATATATAGAATCTGTAAATGCCATATATTTATATATTATATCGCTATATGTATGTTTAGCATATGCAATAAATAATTCTATTTTGAATCGTACGCTTGTAAATGCAGTGTTGCCCAACCCGTTCCTTGGGGAAGCCCAGCCAGTCCATGTTTTTGCTCCCTCCATGGGGGTCCCCGAGGACCGGATCGGGAGACACTGGGATAAAGAATTGATGTGCTTTTGCCATAATCCTACTGGCCCCTTTTTAATGCCCGCTGTCCCAGTGCTCTTTAATCTACCTTTCTCTGCTTTTCTTACTATCGTCCGGGGGCTGTAACCCTCTCTCACTTGTATCTGCCCCTGATCTCTTCCTTTTCCCTCCGTTTCTGTTACGGTCATACTGAGCAGTCTGTGAGGACTGCTTTCAGCTGGACGGGATACTGTTGCTGACCATTATAAGTGGGGACTTGCTGGTGACTGGGGGGGTCATCCTGTTCGCCTACCACCGAGCTCAGAGGAAGTTGGAACCGCCCCCTGCAGCAGGTAAGGCTGCTATTTTATACAAACCCCGTAAGCAGCGTTTACGGTTTGTAGCGAGAGGGAACTATCTGCGGTATGTTTAAAGGGCGTTTTGGGCAATTCTATGGCAGAGATAATTCCGTTACCAATATATCATGCATTTGGTGAAAGGTGCAAACCATTGCGCAGTATAATTTCATAGTTGGGATGCAACAGGAGAGAACTAATTTATCTCAAGCAAAGCAAGCCTGTTTTTTTTTTCAAACTGTAGGCAGATTTTCCTCTGATCCTAAGTTCGTTACCGTGGAACTAGTCTGGTGTTCAACAGGCCAAAATTTTATTCTGATAATATGGAACAAAGCAGGGGCAGGAGTTTCTGAAGGCTAGAAGGATTTTCTTTTTTCGGGTGACATTTAGATGATGACTGAGCTTCGTAGTTTCATGCACCACGTACACTAAATACAGCTTCCTGTAGTGCAGTAAACTTAATCTTTAATGAGCAGGTACAGATAATAACCACATTCTTACCAGAACAGACACAGCAACACGAAATAGAGAAGTAGGTACTTGTAGTGGATGCCAGCCAATCAGATTCCTTTTAGACGTATTGGAAATGGTCATTACTATCATTTACTCTGTGCTTTAAAAATGACCATGACTTTTGTTAAATTTACCTGGTTCAAAGTTTGCATGCAGTTACATCATGGAGGAAGGTGCAGTTTATTAACACAACAATGGTCCATCTTCTATACAGGCTGACGATACTTCATCTAATCAGTGTTGGGCATTTCAGGTCCAGTAGCTACAAATCCATAATTCCAGGATTTTCTTTCCACCAACCACCTGAGCATAGAGAGTCACAGTCATAGAGCACTCAGCTGCTTGGTAGAAACGAAATTGTGGTCTGGATTTGTAGCTTATGGAGCTGAAATTGTAGGAGATTGTAGCAGAAAATATGAACAACACAGGGAGAATTAAACACAGAGTTATGGACAGGAGACACTGCTGACTGCTGGGCCCCCTTCTTAAAGTGATAGTGACAGTTATTACAGTAAACTTCAGTCCCATGGAATGAAACGGTGCTTCAGGCAACGCTGCAGTACCGCATGACCGCATGTGACGGCTGTTTGTCTGCATGTCTTTCAGCTGCTAACCACCAGAGCGCCTCAAGAGAGCCAGAATCAGACTATGAGGTGTGTCCTTCTGCAACTGCATTCTCTTTTTATTTTGTTGGTCGTCAGCCGTTCCTAAGAGTTCCATAGTTCCTTAGGTAGCCATTATGAAATAAAATGTCATCCAAGGCATTTTGCTAATGCCACTATATTTTGCCGATACTTACTATCTAAATGCAAATCAAGATGTAGACATGAAAAATATTGCACCTCAGAAATATAGTCGTCTTGTATATAAAAAACAATTAAAATGTGATTTTAGGTCAAAATCTAAAATCATGCTGGTCTGTAGAAGATCGTTGCTTTAACTTTCCAAGATGTGTAGCGTGACGGCAGAGGTCATGATCGAGGGTTAGTGGCCATTCTTGCGTTGTGTTTTGGGTCTGATTCGCTTTTGCTGGGACGCTGAAGTTCGTCATTCGATACTGAGTCGAGGTTCTCTTTGTTATATTGCCCTCAACTATCAGGATCTAAGCCCAAGAACCAGGGACAACGCAACCTACGCTGGGGTGCAAAGGACGGGGTAGACGCCCACTGCGCTATGAAATCCCCCCCCCCCCCAACCATCTGAGGCCTTTTTGGTCCAGACGTCACCTCCACCTTGAAGCTGGTTGAGTTCTTTGAGGCATTTGCATGCTTTTTGTACATCTTTTATATCTTGCCATTTTTGATACAAATAAAAGCTTATATCATTTTGCTTAAAAGCATTTAAATTTGAAAATGAAACATGTTACATTTTGCCAACAAATAAAAATATATTGGCATTTGCTTAATGTGAAGATAATGAAGCGTCATCATTGGATCTATTACCCATAATTCTTACGTTGATCTTGTTACTTATGACGTCCCCCATGATGCTTTCAAACACACCTTCATAGCTGGATGCTCCTTCCTGTTTCCTTTTCCGAAGGTATAAAAAAAGTTAGTTACTAGCAACTGGTCAGTTTACTCTACAAAGAACATTCTAAATGCTAACTGATCCAAATTACTCATTTTGTGTGATTCATCGTGTTTCAGGAGAAAAAAAAATACATTAAAAAGAGTTAAGTGTCATGCCATGTACTTAAGTACATAAGTAAAAAGTGAATCTTTGATTTTAAGACACAAAGTATATGTACACTGTTACTAGTCGGCACCGACCCGTTTGTAAGTTTAAAATGCATAAAAGCACCACAGAAATTTGTGCATTGCATCAAGGCTTTTTGACTTTGTCAGGAATCTCTATTTAAACAAAATAAATTAAACCAAATCTAGGCAAGGCATGTCCATACATGTAAGGCAAGATAAGACCAGTTCAGTTTATTTATATAATTCTCTTGAGGTTTATTTTACCATTATTTTTAATTGAAAACGAGAGGTTTACTGTCAAAAGAAAGGTCCACAAAGCCACACCAAAATTATTAAAACCAATCCAATCATGGATAAGGAAGCTTGACAAGGTAACCAAGAGGTAAGAAACAAATTGGATGATAAATCATTGTTTTGAGGGTATTTTATGGCTGATTTAAGACACGGGTCAGCACTGACCCGTCTAACATAAGAGATAGGAACAGAAAGCTAACAGGACAAAGGATAGATTCATGCCAACCTTAACAACAGAAATGTAATGAGGCCAAAATCAAGCTTTATCAATTTGAAACCTCTTACCCTTAAAACAAAGCAATCTTGACAACATATGTCTGAATGTAAACTGGCTTTATATGATATAATCTGATTGGTTTCCAAAACCAAACATTCAGTGCAAGATCATGGTGAGTATGAAGCTTAACCTCCCAACCCACTGTAGCAGCCGTATCACCTGCCGGTCACACTAAGTAAGCCATCTGAAGCTGAGCAGGTTTGGGCCTGGCCAGTACTTGACTGGGAGACTAACTAGGAAAGCTGGGTTTCCACTTGAAGAGCTGTTAGTATGGCCAACAGATTAGCCTGTCCTGTGGTCTGTGTGAATCCCAATGCCACAGTGTAGTTATGAGGACACACAGTGTAGTTATGAGGTCACACAGTGTAGTTATGAGGACACACAGTGTAGTTATGAGGACACTGTGCCATACAAACGGTGTCATCCTTTGGCTGAGAGGTACAACAGAGGTACTGACTCTCTGAGGTAATAAAAGATCCATGGGGATCTTCTGAAAGAATACGGGCGGTACCCCAATATCCTGGCTAATATTGCCCACTGTGACCCTCTCAGATCTGGCCTCCTAACCACCCCCTATATCTAACTGATGAATTCTGTCCTGCCCCTTAACCACCTTAGCTACTGTGTGATGCGTGTACTGGGGCAGAATGGCTGCCGTCGCATCATCCAGGTGGGTTGCATACAGTGCTGGTGGTTCAAGTGGTTCCCTAATGGTTCTGTAAAGCACTCTGAGTGTCTTAAAAAGTGCTATATAAATGTACCTCATTCATTCATAGGGCACAGTATTAATAAAGTTACAATTTCATTAGAAGGTCAATGTTTTCAGTTTCTCAGCATGTAAAATCTTTCGCATTTTTTTCATATTATACCAGCTTCATGTGTTAAGTGAAAGGCAAGGCTTCTTTCTTTGAATAATGTGTTTGTACTGTAACACTTCGTTTTCAGCTTCAATTCCTTATGGGTGTTCCCATGAAAACGGGCTTATAAAAAATATTACCATATTTATGACGGCTCGTATTGTTCCAGTAATGCGATGGCTTTGCACTGTTGCCACGTTTCGGGTCTCCGAGGGGGCGGCGAGGAGGTCACTATCACTCCCAAACATTTCTTAGAGTCAGACCTCATGGAGTAAAGCACAGATACTCACTGACTTGTTTTCCACTCGACGGAAAAGATGGCCTCTGTATCTAGTCCAAATACACCTACGGCCAGATGGGCCCGGAGGATTACGGAGCGAAAGGTTGCCTGTTCTCAGCTTCGCTCTCGCCTCCTTCTCGCTTTGCCATTCCTTGGAGCTCGCAGAGTGTAAAAATCACAGTCAGCCACCAAGAGAGGAGGACAGGAGGTGAGGACGGGGATCCCAAACGCAGGGAGGGACTCTGCACTCGCAGCTGGACGGTGCACAAGCTGTGTGTACAACTGTGGGAAACTCATTTATGATTAGAGCTTTCACCTTTTAGGGGTTAGAACCCATAATCAGGTGGTCTGCAAAGAGCCCTGCACAGCTGTGCTACTCATTGTGTCAAATGGGGCCTCTATATTTTAATATATCTCAGGGTCATAGTTAAATGCAAGAAAATTCAGATCCCACGCACGATTTACAAACTTACCGCCAGTATTCACTAGCACTAGCACAAAAGTTAATTTACTATGGGTTTCTAGATATAAAACAATAATTTACATATTGTTATTTATGTTATTTTCAAAAAACTTCCCATGACTATTTTCAACTTTGCAGGTTTAAGTTGTCAGATGGCAAGAGAGCAACAAAGAGCGTAGTCGTGCAGAGTTAGTGTATCGTGTTGAGTCTGAAGAAGAGTATTGGGAAAAAGCCAGCATGGTATTTGAATTGATTTTGTAGAAATTGAACCAACTCTAATGCCAGAAGAATGATGTAAAATATTGCCACAGAAGCCTCTGTAACAGGCCCTCGTCAGACGATGCATCCTGAACGTTAGAGACAATAGATCTGAAAGTTAGTGAGCCTCTGCAACACTTAAACCACGCAGCAAAAAAAAATACACACAGATTCAGATTTTCACTGAAGCAGAATTTCTTATGCTTTTATTTATGTAAAACAATACGTACAATACAGGTTTATAACAAATGATTTTTATCATATGCAAGCAATTTGTGCCACTGAGTCTTACCTAAAGATGTAAACTTTTCTAAGTACAGGGATATATACGTGCGTTGTGAGACCCTCGCTGTAAGTGTCACTAGTGAGAGGATGTGTCACTGCTACTTTTTTTCTTATAGACTTGTGAAAAGACCCCTTAACACATCTTTGATGGAACACTCAATCTCTTGATGATGTAGAGGGCAGACACCTCGATGCTCTTACTTCCTGCCTTAAGAGAGGCACAGGCAGCGCGGAGGCAAAGGACAAAAGACAGTCTGTTGGTTCAGTGCCGAAGGGCTACTTCAGCAGCTCCTCTTCCACCATGGCGCTGCTCCCACGTCGAGTTCTGACCCGTATCGAGATCAGGCCGGGCGGCCTTTTGGGCTGATGATGACCGAACGGACAGAGAGAATCAACGTGCAAGCGAGGCACGTTCATCTTCCTCAGCCTGGCGGTCCGGATGATCAGAGGTGAGGAGGCGGTTTTACGGAAAGCAGGTTTCTGTTCATTTAATGTTTTTATTAATCGCTTAATTTTGTTATCACATAATTTAGTTTTGTTAAACTCCCATTCAAGTAAAAAAAAAATGAATAAGTCGGTTATAAAATTTGGACTTACACCGTTATTCCTTATTATTGTTGAGAGAAACTGAATTATAGTTTTAACATATTTGCATCTTTTATAACCCCACTTCTCTTTCTCTTTTTTCTGTTATTAATGTTGATGTCATATGAAATAAATATAAAAAATATAATAAGTATTTGTCAACTCCTAACTTTTCTGGAAATAAATATATTTAAAAAGGCAGAGAAGTATCATGAAAGCTGATTACTGTAGAGTAGCTGCTGTAAATTACTAACTTGCATTTTCATTCTATCTTTTTAGTCAATAAAGTCTTTCAGTCAACTGATGTTAAACTAAGATATTGAAATATAATGTTTAGGTAAAATTAAGAATAATGTGCAGTCAAGTACATTAAATATAAATGATTTTATGAATGCAAATTCAAAGATCAAACAACTGAACACTGTAAAAAAGATTATATTCTCATTTTAGGTCACTGACCTCTTTCCTGTTGTCTGTCTGCATGCATCGAGGTCCAGCCAAAAGATTTTGTTAGATTTGCTCAAATTTATACAAAGGAAACAACCAAGGGACGGGAATTAAGTACAGTAGACATGACTGCGACCTCATAATAATTACATTTCTAATGGCACGGAACAGAATAGTGACTTTCTGCCCTCTGTGTTTTTAACTGACGAATTGTTCAGTTTATGCGACGTGAAATTCAGCCCTCTGAAGTAGAAATGTTTAATTCCTCCCTTGCTCTGAAGTCCTTCATTATTTGTGTACTTATCTTATTCAATAATTTGACCCACATTAATGGTAATGTCCCTGATCTGTGCATCCCCAAGGAAGGTGTAAAACCCTTGAAATATAGCATAGTTGTGACACTGGAGTCTTGCATATTAGGATCTGTCAAACAGTTGCCCTACAATGACTGGGTTAAGCACTTATGCGCCCATTCTGTTTAATGAATAAATATATGTTACACTAATGTTACACCAAGCACAAACTGTAAATCACAGCTGTGGGGGGCTCAAAGGTAGTTTAAAAAGCTAAAATGATGTTAAAATATTTCATTAAGAATATTTCACGTTATAAATGATAAAATTTAAAATGGTCCCTCAATTTAAAGAGCGCTGAATGTAGCTGATTACCACCTACCAACTTCCAGAACGTCTTATCCTGTACAAGCTCAGGCTAGGCCCGGAATCGATGCCAAGAAGCATTGTGTAGCAGATACCCTGAGCAGCTCGTTAGTCCATCACAGGAAACACAGCTGCGCACTATGAACAAAGTCGCCTAGCTGAATGTTTTCGAAACGCAAGCGGAAACCCATGCTAACGTAGAGTATCAAATCCGCAGCCCTGGGGCACGCAGCTACGATGCTAACCGCTAGTTATCTTTCTATTACTACTATCTAATACTTTAATTTTATGCTAAAAAATTATGATTAACTGTTCCCTTTCCCTCATTTAAAAGCACTAAACCTTAGAACCGGAAACTAAGGCAACCCCAGAATGACCCCAGGTCAGCCCGGCCCAAATCATCTCCAGCACAGTCGTGGGATTCCCATCAGATCAGGTAACAGAAAAAATGTACAGCGTGTTCTCTTTTTTATTGTCAGGTATTAAACGATACTTTTAACCGTAACACTACTTGAGGGGACACAAAAAAAATGTAGTAGTACACTTTTAATTAATGTATTAATTAATCAGAAACTAAGTGTTAGTTATGTACTGCTCCTAATGTTTGTTTGTTGATCATTAATCGGTCCTAATGGTTCATGTACTTCATCCAGTTAGTATATTTGCTTGTGATTTACACTTGAGTAATAAATGAGTTACTAAGTTACTTGTGCCCCTTTATGTAACCATCCATCCATTTTCCAAACCGCTTATCCTACTGGGTCGCGGGGGGTCCGGAGCCTATCCCGGAAGCAATGGGCACGAGGCAGGGAACAACCCAGGATGGGGGGCCAGCCCATCGCAGGGCACACTCACACACCATTCACTCACACATGCACACCTACGGGCAATTTAGCAACTCCAATTAGCCTCAGCATGTTTTTGGACTGCAGGGGGAAACCGGAGTACCCGGAGGAAACCCCACGACGACATGGGGAGAACATGCAAACTCCACACACATGTAACCCAGGCGGAGACTCGAACCCGGGTCCCAGAGGTGTCCCAGTGCTAACCACTGCACCCCTCATGTAACCTTAAACTTTTATTTTTAATTTGAGCGGAATGAAATGGTCAGGAAATACATTACAGTACTGGTTTTTGTATATGTTCTTGTGTTCATTTTTAAATAATCCATGCACAAGTTGTGTATGACTGTGTCCTTTTAAAGGAAAAGATCTTTTTATAATCCAAATTCTTCTCTTTATCTTACAAATCCTGCATCTATTAATGACTATAAATCACATACTGCATGAATGTTGAGTATTATAAGTGTTTTATTAGCTGTAAACAAGGAGCAGTGTGAGATTTAGGATGACCTGGATTTTTGGCATCTAAATTACCAAGGCAACCTTTATCATAGCCTTTACTCTACCAGAGGAAAAAGTCATTTCTCACAACATTTAAACATTTTGTTTTATATCTATGCACTTAAATTGCATGGTATAATAACAATGACACTGTATTAGTAGTCAGAGCCAGTGATATCAGTACTTTGGATGTTATCACATGAGAATAGGGCTGCAAGAAGGATGTGGGATTGTGCTGCAGATTCACAAAGGCCACAAGGGGGAATGAGTGAGCTTGTCGATGTTTGAAAACACACGATATTGGCCTACATAGAAGCTAAAGTTGTATCCTGCAGTGTGTGTGTGTGTGTGTGTGTGTGTGTGTGTATGCCAAGTGATGCATTCCCCTTCTGCCTTAGGATCTCACGTTCCTTGTGTTCTGTGTTCACCAGGATCAGCTCCGCATTCGCTCCCACCTTGTACTGGATTCAGTGGCATGAATGTAATGGTTTTTCATGTCTAACTGCAGCTGCATTTCCGGCAACAAAGCATTGCTGGTGAACAGATGATGTTCAGGTGGCCTAAATCCCGGGCTGAGAGTGAGGATGCATCAGCATCGGCTGCCCTGTGACTCACTCACTCCATCCAGACCCTGGATCATACCAACCTTAAACAGATGGGGATTTGTTAATAAAATTCAGTAAGTTGTATTTTTTTCTCAGGGATGTATCCTTCTCTCTGTTACAAAGAAGGATGTTGGCTTATAAGACACAAAAAGTTATAAGACACCATATTAGAGGGTCTAACATTCTGCCTCAGTGCACAGGCGCTGGGCCTACAGAGCACAACCTAAACTGATGCTGCTTCCTGCCAAGACAGAGAGAGAGATAAAAAAGAAAGAGAGAGAGAGCAAGTCAAAGCGAAGGGAAACGTCACTTCAGGGGCTGCAGCTCCATAATACTCACTAAAATAGTTATTTTTCTCCATTTCTCTGTTCCAGTTCTAACTCAACTCAAAGTCAGCCCAGTGACATTTGGGGTCACCAGGAAGGAACGAGACCAAGGAAGACCGTGCCAGTGTACAATGAAGACCGTGCTTCTCTTCTTCAGCCTTTGCCTGACAGTCATGGCGGAAACAAGTAAGTGGATGTTCTGCTGATATGTTCCTCATTATTACCTTATAGTTGTCTATATGGCAGAAAACTCAATTTTGGTAATTGACTACTTAGCAGATTCAAATACAAAAACGCATAGTCCTTAACGAAAATGATTAACAAATATTTTGTTGTTGCTGCGTGTGCATTCAGTGGGTTTGCTGATAACAGGATGATGATGATGTTGGGTCATGATTTATTTCGCTACTGTTGTAGCGTTTTTCGTCTGTCTATAATGCGTAGAGTATTGATCAATCAGATTGTATCAGACTTTGTCAACTGCTGTAAAGTTAAGGTATTAAATGAATGAAATATGTTTTAAACGGTCGACAAATGAAGATTACACTGGGCAGTTAGTGTTTAGACAGTTGTGTTGGAATAATTACATTCTTTGTCTCATCTTATTTATTTTTTTTTAGCTGGCAGTGTAGAGTTCAAGATAGAGGAAGTGACATTGACATGTCCAGAAGAATTTACAGCTTGGGACGATAAGTCAGATTGGAGCTTTCCAACTCATACACTAAAATATACAGCAGATGTGAAAGGATTGCATAAGTGCAAAAAAACGGAAACTGAAAAATATTACTTCTATATTAAAGGATATGGTGAGTATTTATATATTTTTTTATTAAATCACCTGATTTTTTAATGTAGGCTAGAACTTATGTTCTATTTAGCCTTCATCAGAGATGAAGAACAGGAGTATTACAATAGAAAGGAATGACAGCCAGACACCAGCTGGTTTTTCTGTCTGATTCCCCCTTTTTTTGTTAGTGCCACAAATGATGTTTTATTTACCTTTTGTTCCCCATACACTGAAACGCCTATCCCCCCCCCCCCCCCCCCGTGTTGTAGTATGTCCTAATTGCTATGAGCTGGACGGAACTCTGGTGATCGGTTTTGTAATTGGGGACCTGCTGGTGACTATGGGAATCGTCATCCTCATCTACCACTGCGCCCAGAAAAAGTCGGGGTCATCGCCGGCATCAGGTAAGACCACCGTCGGGCCCCGGGACTCATCGGTCGATACACATTACAGAGGAGGACTGATGATATGCTTCCTTTGTGTCGCTGTCATTTAGCTGTTGCTCGCCCTGGACCCCGAGGCGGTCAGCGTGGGCCCGCTGTGCCTAACCGGGACTACGAGGTATGTTCACGCACCGTCTGTCTATCCATGTCTATCTTATATGGACAGACAGACATTCATATTAGTCAATGTGTACATTCATAAGCATTGCACTGCTTTTCACAGAAAGACACTTCAATAAAACCCTCAAGTCGATTATAAGCTATGAATTTGTTGTTTCTGAAACAAAAAAAATTAATAAAAGAAATGGTCAATACAAACTAAAAATTGCATTAAATTGGATTACAATGTAGATGCAATCTAATAAATGAATATAGTTACGAATACAGTAATTGTGATATACTGTCAATGAATTATCTCATCCTTGACAACAGCGGCCTTAATGTTACGGTAATTGGACAGATAGAAAAACTAAATATAGATTTAGAGAAATATATTTCATTTTTTAAATTTCATTTTTTTTGTTCAAACATTTTGCTCAGTGAACTCCAGATAACAAGAATTTATCTCAAAATGCAAAACCAAAATTTAGCATTTTCTTTACTGAAATTTACTGTGTAAATTTGGTCAAATTTATTATTTTTTTTTTTTAATTTTCAGAATTAATAATTTCAGCAGTGGACCTGGTGCTATATTTTTGCAACCAAATTGAATTTGACTGTAATTTAATGCTGTAAAAGCTTAGCATTGTTCACATTTTTGTTAAATCCTATTTAAGTATGACTTCTTGTAGCCATCTGAAATGATCCCATTTTGAATAATACCCACAAAACTGAAATTAACAATAAAATTAAGTTTGGGCTTCAGCACGTAAGAAACTTTGATTGTAAAATGTATGAATAAATGTTTCCTTCTATTCCAGGTTTTAAACCCGAGAACTAGAGATGCTACATATGCCGTCGCTGGTGTAAACCGGACCGGCTAGACTGCAGTCCTTTCGTTCCTCCTGATTTGGAGCCTTTGCCCAGCAGACATCAGCTCGGTCTCCATCTTGGCCAGCAGGATTGACCACATTAGTGGTACTGAGCTCAATACCCGCAACTTTTAAAAGATTTTCTTATTGCCGATGCTTTGTTATTTTAGTAACGTCTTGTAGTAGATCAGCTACCTTTGTCATTTGTTCAAGTAAAAAAAATATATATATCAAATTTATAACATCGGTTTTTTCCGTGAAAATTGTTGAGACATTGGGCCCAGAATAATTTTGGTCTGAAGTAATTAAAATGGTGGAAATATTAGATTAAGTCATCACGATTAAGTCCCTAATATTTAAATTTTACGTAAATCATAAACGATTACCAAGTAAAAGAAATAAGTTTTATTTTTTACAAAAAAAGAGTAGTACCCAGGGGAGTTTCTAGATATCGAAAAGATCAGGGGCTAAGTCAAGGTAACCTGGGGCTCAACTTCTATCATTTAAGGTAGATTGGCATCGGGCTAAAATACTCGGGGCTACAGCCTCTAGTGCTCGGACCTATCAATGCCCTTATCTAAAGGTATAATAATATAAAAAATATAAATATAAATAAAAAATAAATAAAAATTACATTTTTGATTGAATATTTGCTACGTTAACCAACGATTTTTTTACGTTAACCAACGATAGAGAAAACATTTGTGCTGCAACATTTTTAAAACATTTAATACAATTCATAATACGCGTAATATACATAAAAAAATTATGCGAAAATTCCCTCATTCAGTTTGTCTGTGCTCAATCAATCATAACTTTTACAGTATATTTAAAATCTTAGTTTTGCTTTACTAGAATCATTATGTTTTTAAATATGTTTCATTTGTTTTTAATAAGCTGTTAAGCTTTTTAGATATTCTGCATTTTTTCCATATTGAATGCAGTTCACACTGCTATTAGTCTATTAAGAAATTATTCGTATGAAAATCGGATGGCATTATCTGTTTAGTTTGAACTGAATATAATGTTACATCTTGCAGCATTCAACAGGCTTGTGTAATACTGTGGTTCTGTGCCATTCATAAAAATAGAGCTATGTAAACATCCTGCTGTCATAATTTCCTTTCAAAATTAGGCTTTTTTTTTTCTCTTGACAGTCTTGAAATTGCATGATCAGAGGAAAATATGCTCTAGGGCTTGTTGTTGTTAATCAGAATGATCTTACTATGTGGAAATACGCGGTAAGTCACAGTATTTTTTGTGAAGGTCACACACATCTTACCAGCAACCCGTAAGAATAAAATTCATTAAAAACAGAACAAAATGTCTCCTCCATTGCGTCTGTTCTACACATTATGGTTCTGTGGAGTCCATATTTACCTTAAAAGGAACTTTCAGAGTGTAGCTGCATAATTACAAAGAACAAAGAGTTTTATTTTTACTGATGTACAAAACCTAGCAATTTTGGCTTTCTAATTAAGGTTAATTATTACATTTACCTGGTGATATATACTCACCAAATAATTTTACAGTTTCTCAAAGCTTTCATATAAGTCTAATTCCTGGGTTCCAGCCTTCTTCAAACTGCTTTTCCTGCTTTGCGTGGCCTGGAGCCCATCCCAGGTGGTACAGGGACACCCAAAATGGGATGCCAGCCCATCCCAGGTGGTACAGGGACACCCAAAATGGGATTCCAGCCCATCACAGGTGGTATAGGGACACCCAAAATGGGATTCCAGCCCATCCCAGGTGGTACAGGGACACCCAAAATGGGATTCCAGCCCATCACAGGTGGTATAGGGACACCCAAAATGGGATTCCAGCCCATCCCAGGACACATAGGTGCACCCAGACACAAATACATTATTTGGAAATGCACAGATAATGCATTGTAAAAAAAAATGTTCTATCCCATGTTTTACATTATTCGGAAACATGACATGACAATAACATGTCTATGTGTCTTCAAATGGATTCATGTCGTTAAGAATGATATGTCATTAAGGGCAGATATACAGTATATGCCCATTCTGATTGAAAGACGGAACTTTGATTTCACTAGACATTCCATTCAGTACAAATTATTTAAAATTGATCATTATATTCTGTAATGGACCCAGCAAGCTAGTGCACAGCAGGCACCAGACTGAAAGCTGACCTTTCCTGTCTGTCACTCTGGGAAACGTGCATGGGGGGTGGGGGGGGGGGGGGGTGTAGCTGCTAACAGGTCGGCTGACAATTTCATGAGACTCATGAGTTCTTCAGATGCAAAGAGAAAGTGCAAACATGAGGGGTCATAAAAAATTTTGGAAATTAACCCCCCTGCACGAAACTCCTAGATTTTTGCCACCCGGTAGAAAAATGGTCTGCAGCCTGGAGGTTGAGAACCCTTAATTAAAATGAGAACCCTTAATTAAAATACAGGTTTAATGGGGCTTCGGGTATAAACCACACCCACGTCCGCTCTTCTATCTGAATACAGAGACCGTTTTTTTTTTGGTTGAACAGATACAGATACAGAGACAGAGACAGAGACAGATACAGAGACAGATACAGAGACAGATACAGATACAGATACAGAGACAGGTACAGGTACAGAGACAGAGACAGATACAGATACAGATACAGAGACAGAGACAGGTACAGAGACAGATACAGAGACAGATACAGAGACAGATACAGATACAGAGACAGATACAGATACAGAGACAGAGACAGATACAGATACAGAGACAGAGACAGATACAGAGATAGATACAGAGACAGATACAGATACAGAGACAGATACAGATACAGATACAGAGACAGATACAGAGACAGAGATAGATACAGAGACAGATACAGATACAGAGACAGAGACAGATACAGAGACAGAGACAGAGACAGAGACAGAGACAGACCATCCCTGTGTACCTCTAATACACGCACATACACTATAGGCAGTTTAAACACCCAATTTAGCTTAACATGTTTTTTTGAAGGACAACATAGAGGAAAGTTCACTACGCAATTAACATACTTTAATAGGATATTAACATCCTATAAAACAAAACCCAATCCTCTATAACTGCTTCGATTTAGTAAACAATAATCTGAGTCAGATCCTTTACCCTCAACGCCTTTGCTCATTATACCTGCAAACCATCTCATGATGAGTCCATATAGCAATATGGTGGAGTTACTCAGAGAGCAGCACTGTCACCTTCAAGGGAGGGAGTTCCAGTCCCACTCCTGCTCTGCATGGTTCCAGTCCCACTCCTGCATGGTCTCTCCGTGTCCTGCATGTTTCCACTAGCTACTCCTCTTTCCTCCCGGTTTCCAGTGACGTGCAGGTGGGCTAATCGGTGTCTATGTTACCTACACTGTGGTTGCAGTCCCTGCAGCAGACTGGCATCCAGTCTTGGGTTTTGAAAGTATAAACATAACATCTGCCCACGCCAAAGAAAATGAAGTGGCCAGAAAAGGCCTCATTCACGTTATCGTTACCGTACAGGTCGACTTGGCCTGGATTTTGGGCCCCCCCCCCCACAGTACATTTTGCAGAGCCAGAGGGGGATTCCCTGCGACACAGTTTGCTGAGCGACTAAGGAGGTCCCCCAGGCTGAAATTTGCCAACCCACAAACCTGCCGGACCACCAGAAAAACGCCTGCTATACCAGATGGCCAGTCCAGCCCTGGATTGGACTATGGACCAAAAAAGGTAAACGGTGATACAGGCTGAGACCTGCGTGTTACACGGCCATACAGCCCAGATGCTGATGCAGTTTTGCTGGCATATAGACATGGAAGGAGGCACTAATGCATATGTGAAACGTGCATGTCTGCATGCCTTCAGGAATACCTGTTTCTGAGCATGCAAAATGTGTCGGCGCAGTGCATCTGTTATAAGTGTGTCTCGGGGGAGGGGGGGGGGGGGTCTACTCTACGCTTGCCTGGGAAACCACATTTTGTTAGTTTCAGGAAGAAACGGCAACCTAAAAGCAGCTCGGAGTGCACACAAGCCAGAACGGCGCAAAGCGTAGCGAACTTCCGCATTATCACTTTTATCTGTTTAAAGGGGTGAGACTGGGCTGGGGGCCACATCTCTTGCAGAGATGGTTAAGAATAAAACTGAAATACTTCACTAGCTACCTGCCTTGATGAGCGTGTAATGAACAGTTAGCGTTTTAATGTAGCACCATGAAGAATTCCCCGTGTCAACAGATTCATCTGCATTCTGTTGTTTGTTTGTCGTATTCATTTATATTAACTATTATGATTTGTTTTATAAACCATAAGGTGTCTGTAAGACATATTATTTTTCCGCAAAATTAATTCATAATTAATCTTTTAAGAAAATTAATGACACCAGTCAATGAGTCCAGTTTCACCTTCATCAGTCTGAAGTCTATGCCTTTTTTTAATATGACATAAGAAAAATTTGACATTTGCGATTTCTGTCAATAATAATGAGCTGAATGGCACCACGTTTTCTATGCATTTAGCAATAGATTAAATTTCAAAATACTTATGCAAAATAGCCAAACCCATTTTAACAACTGCGCCCATGGCTGGACTGGGATTAAAAATCGGGGGGTGGAGGGGGCAATATTTCCTGGCCCACATCTCCATGAGCCCAGTATCAGACGGCCAGTTCAGCCTTGACTGGACCGATCACGCATATCAGCATTACTCATTTAAAACATCTACATACAGCTTTTCTCAAATAAGTTGTGGAAATTCCAATTCATTGTTTACTATAATTGGCTTATTATTAATATAATACAGGGTTAGGGGATTAGGAGGGATAGTGACAAAACACCATCCTGGACAGGATGCTGGCCCAACACGGGGCATACGTACGCACACACACACACACACACACACACACACACACACACACACACACTATCTGATAGCGTGGGCTAAGGATGCTTTTAAAGTGCAGGAAGAAACCCACCCACGCATTTTAACATAACCTTCACACACACAGAGTCCTCGGTGTTTGAGGGTGAGGAGACCACACTGCTACACACAGAGCCTCTGTAAAAAAGATTTAACGCCTAAAAGCAATTATTTTATTATAATAATTATTAGATTAGAAACTTTGTTACGTAGCTATTGTGTGTGTGTGTCCTTGCCTTGTGAACTGTGCGGCAGCACTCCCGCACTTTAGGCAAGTTATATATATATCACACATGAGTATATCAAAATATTTAGGATCACGTTTCATTAGACTATGGGAGGAAACTGACAAGGCTGGGGAGATGCATGCAGACGGCACGCACAGAAGCAACATCGGCAATTATGTCAGCGAGATTTATTTTTTTCGGATGCATGTAGTGAGAAGCACAAGGACTGATCTTTCATATTCTGCTGAAATCAATAAGAAGAGAACATTAATTCATGCGAGAAGAGTTATATCGTGGGCCAAACTGATTTATGGACACGTTTGTAGACTTTGGGGGCTGTAGGCGAAACATACAGTAGCTGCCCAAGGCGAGCCCAAAATCTGAAACTAGCGATATCTGGTCTGCACCTCTGCATGGAAAATGGGCCCGGTGTTAATGTGTCCGTCACGGTAGTATTCTGCCTCGCAAGATCTGAATTATCCGTCGCCATGCACAAGCCATGGCAGCCAGCGCACCAGCTGATAGCTACTAGTCGCCGGCAGAGAGCTTCTCGCGAACTTATTAAAAAAAACATAGAAACACAGATTATTTGGGTTGTAGAAGTAGCTCACATTATAAAAAAGGTTGGAGATCCTTACTGTAAGGTAATAAATTCAATTGCAATATGCATATACTGTTAGTATATTATTTATTAAAATAATGATATAGCTAAATGATCAAAGAGCAACAGAGATTTACTTATCTAAATGTAATGCATAAGAAAACAAGGACAGAATCTGAAGTAAGCAAAACCAGGTTCATCATTGTTAATCGTACTTTATCTTGTATAATAATAATAATAATAGTACCAACATTTAAACTTAATATCAAAACAGTCTCAACAAAATCATCTTTCTGCTGTTTCATACTAAGCTTTTAAATGTTTTGCTATGCAGAAAAATATACATTATGGCATAAAAGGAAAAAAATAATCGGTCCATCGTCAGAACAACAAAAATCAAAGCAACGGATTCCGGGAATGAAGGACAGTAACTGAATTTTTTTCTTTTTGTTTTTTGGGAAGTTTTACATTCATTGAAATTTTTCCAAAAAAAATAAAAAAAAACAGTACAACACATAGAAATAGACATGTACATACATATGTGTGTGTGTGTGTGTGTGTGTGTGTGTGTGTGTGTATGTATGTTTTTGCACTCTATCTGTATATAGTATCCAATAATAGAAAATGTCAGATGCAGCAAATTTACACAGTTGCGGACATAGTCCCTCCACCCTAACCATAACCCCCCCCCCCCCACACACACACACACACACACACACACACACACACACACACACACACACACACACACACACACACACACACACACACACACACACACACACACACACACAATGCTTTGTTATGAGGATGAACCGTATCGGTGTGACAGGTTTAAAAGGCGATGATGTGCACTTTAAACATGTTACGCCCTTGCGTCCGGCTTTCATTAAAAGACTGTTTCTTCCTCGCCACCGTGGCACATGAAAATCAGCCAAACGTTACGGCAAGTTGCCATTGACTTGGAAGGAGCGGATCTCTATTTCCGATTCGCCCGTCTCTCCAGTTTGCTGTATTCTGACGAATGGCCTTGCAGGGGCTGGAAGGGGGGGGCAGCACCAAGTGCAGGTAGTGGGCAAGAGAGAAAAGACGGTCACAGTAAATCACTGGCTAGAAATGCATACATATATCTGTAAGTATATTCATGATGAACTGTTAATATTACCATGTAGGTGTCATTCTGCTGGTTTTGGATTAGGTTCTGTCTGTCCGATGCTGGAAGAGAAGAGAAATTTTACTAAAATTTAATACCTATTTAAACATTAAAGAGTTATACATAGGATGACCAGATACTCCATGCCAGGCAGGACACTCTGAGCCAGGACAGGGTCTGTAAACTGTCATTTTAATTGAAAGGGCCTGGATTTCACTTAAGCACTGAGTTCTTGCTGTGTGCTGATTGGTCAGTCTGCTATACTCATACATGTGTCACTAATGTTAATGTGAAACAGCTGGACGAGTCTTTGAATCAAGGAAACAAACCAGTCAGAGCACAAGAAGACCTGAACTATTCAGCGAAGCACAGGAGCCCTTCGGGTTTCAAGGTGTTTGCAAAACCTGAAGCAACTTGAAATGTCCTCCCTGACATGGATTATCTGGTCACCATAATTATACGCCGCTTAGTACATTTAAATAACAAAAAAGCAGAACTAATCAAGGCTATCAACAACAGCAGGCAGGACTGGAGAAGCAAGCTGTCCATGAGCGTAAAACATTCACATTTAATTTTTTCAGCAGATGTGTTTATTCAAAGCAGGGTCAACCAGTCCCTTAGGAGGTCAGGGTCTGCTCAAGCACCCAATGGAGGAGGCACAACTGGTGATCTTCTAATCAAGGAAACAACATGCTAACCTGCTGAGCCACACATGTCCCCAGGCCAATAACACAACTGCCTTGTACCAAATAGACCGAGAATATAGCTGTTTACAGCTCATAGCACGTAATAAGGGCCCCGAACACACATCAGGCCCGACGTTTTTCACATAGGCATCGGCGACGGGCCGGGAAGCGGAGAGTCACCTTTGCTGTAGCTGCTCCCGTAGGCCCTCGCCTTGGGCTGCGAGACCACGAGGTAAACAGCTGCCCCGATAAAGAAGGTGGCCAGAATGTCCCCGATGATGAGACCCATTAAGGACCCTATGTCCAGCTGAATGCAGTTGTCACAAGCTTGGAAACAAACATAAAGCGACATGCGTGGTTATGGGCGGCAGCGAGCGGGCTGACATCAGGTTTGCTTCAGGACTCTAGCCTTAACTTTCATTAAGCCAGTGGTTTTCAAAGTCGGTCCTCGGGCCCCACTGCCCTGCTTGTTTTCTTGCTATCCCAGCCCCACACACAAATCCCAGCTGTCTTTCAGCTTCTGATCGACTGAACACACCTGATCCAGGTAATCAGCAGTGTGTAGGGTAGGGATAGCTGGAACACAAGCAGAGCAGTGGGGTCGGAGGACCGAGTTTGAGAACCACTGCATTAAGCACAGTAAATCACTTAAAAACATTAAGATGTCTGGAATATAATATGGAAGCATAAATCAGGGCCGTGCAGAGACTTTCGAGGGGCAGATTTAATACCCCCCCCCCAACACTCAGTCTATAACGGACGATAAGACAAGTTACCAGCTGTCAGTAAGTCAAAACTGTTTAACAACAAGATCCACGGTACTTACTTCGGAATTTAACGAGTATCGTCACATTTGTACTATCAGATATACAATGGTATTCTCCTGAGGCAGCATCATTGTAGTCCAGCACAAGTGTAGTACTCTCTTCACTGCCAATGGGACTCACCCATTTCTTCCCATTTTTACATTTGAGCTTAATTTTATCATAATGATCCTCTGCTTCAATTTCCGAACCTGCCAATAGACAAAGACAGTTTAAATGGGGACATCTACTCATCCTCTACTTTAACGTAATTAGTTACTATAGGCAGTTTACTAGGCTTTGTATGCTTGTGATAAACAGGTTATTTCTACGTAAAATGATTACTGCAATGACTGCTCTGACGTTAATTAGAAATTCGGCGCTTTCATTTTTTCCTTCTAAAAGCAGTAATCAGCAGTACTGATTAGTCGATTCATACTCAATTAATATTATCAATAATCTTACTGTTTATTTGTACTGAAATGTTCAATTAACATTTTCATCCATTGTACTGTATCATATTGATGTGTGCCTCTAAATTCCTGTCAGACGTATTGTTGATATTCAGCTTTACGTAAAATTTCATATACATTGTAAAATTGTCTAATTCCGTTCACAATCACAATGACAATCCTGACTGCACTTATGGTGCAGCTGAGAGCTGGAGTTTGCATCAAACCCCATGACAACATGCGCTAGTTCACTTTCCAAGGCTGTATGGCTTTCTTCCTGTGTGTGTCTTTGCTTACGAGGCATAAAATTGTTGAAATTGTACAAACTAAATGAAATGCAAATACATACCTGTCTGTGATTCTGGGAAGAAGATGGGGGAAAAAAAGATTTTTCAGATATTAGCAACAATATCACCTTTCAGAGTGAAAAATGAACATACAAGAGTTACAGTCTATTCAAGCAGGGAGAAGGAAAAAAATACATTTATACTCAAGGTCAGAGAAATAGGAGGATTTTCCCCGACTGGCCAGCATATCTGCCCTGTAATATTACTTACCAGTTATGTCCCACATAAGAAAAAACACCGTGATAAGGAAAATACTTCTCCTCATTTTTGTGTTCCCTCCCTCTTCGTCCAAAGAACTCAGGAATAAGTTTCCTGTGAAATTTAAAACGATAATCATGATCACTGTTGTGTTCACCAGGTGCCTGCGTGAGCATCACGGGGGGGGGGGGGGGCTCCGCTCGCTGGCAGAGCAGGCCGCAAGAAGCGTGCCGCCATTTTCTCTCCGTCTTCCATTTTGAGATTCTGGTTTCCCCCGTTCCAAAGGATCGGCTCTTTCACAGCGTCACGCTTTCATTTAAAAAACAAGCTAACAGCCACACAAGTCTAAAGTAAAAATTAGATTCAACTAATAATGGTTTTGTACTTTATAAAAAATCTGGAGCCAATATCAAAACATTTCCAAAATTTTGCAGTTACCCAATTTCTAAATAGGCAAATATATGCACGATATGCACTAAAGACATCCAGTTATTCATAATTTACAAAACAATATTTTTATACACTATTAATTTAAAAATTTTGCAGTCTCACATTTGCTTTAGTCAAATGCTATGTGCTGTAAGCAAAAAAACAGACGTACTTTTGAAAGAGATCCCATACATTTTTACTTAATGAGTATGAACACATCCTTTTGCTAAACATCTATAATCAATCAATACATTCTAGCATAGAAGCATGACATCTCTAACTCTGAAAATGTCCCATGAACAAGTGCTGCAAATATTAAAACACCTAATTCCATCACATAAAAAAATATATAAATGTCTATTTAATACAATTGGCCAATATACTCAATGCATCAGTCAGTGCTGCTATAGATTTCCACAGACTTCTTAATACTTAATTACTTAATACTTAATACTCAATGTTTCACATAATAGATGCGTTGATATCTTGTGTCCAACGTTAATAATCTATTGGACATTTTTTACCGCTATTCCTGTCTCGCGGGCATAATCATGGCTGCCTTCTTCTTCTGAGAAAGGGGCCGTGTACCTTAGAAATCCAGGTTTTGTTCCCGCACTTTTAGGTGGAATCACAAGATGCCTGCTGGTGACGCTCGGAGCTCGAGGGCAGCCTTTCAGAGTGAGGTCGCCTCTGGGTGAATCGACCCGCCTGCTGTCTGCCTGCCTGCCTGCCTGCCGACTGGTAGTCTGTACAGGGTTGTCTGCCTCTGCGCGTCTCTACATCCGCAATGTCAACTGCTTGGCGGAAACGTGAAAATGACAATAACAAAACATGGCGAGGGGGAGGCCGAGGGAGGTGGGCGGTGGGGGGACTGTGACTCTTTATCTCCATCAGTGAATTTAGGCCAACCTCCAATTCCCAGAATGTGCCTTGTGTCATTGTCACCCTCCTAACATATTTCACTATATTGTGGGCCAGAGGTGGAAATTTCAGGTCCAGAAATTAAAAATCCAGACCAAGATTCTGTTTCAACCAACCAGTTGAGTGTGACTGTGACTCTTCATACTCAATTGGTTGGTGGAAACAAAATCTTGGTCTAGATTTGTACTTTCTGGACCTGAAATGTCTGCCCCTGTTGTGGAGGCCTTGTTATGACTTCGGACCCCCAAAATCCCTGAGTGTCCCCATGGTTCATAGCTCTCCTGACTTTACCTTCAACCAGCCCACACACATCTGACACCCCGGAGTCTCCCACCGAACATAGAGAGCAGCAGCAAGAACAAAAAAAAAAGAAACCTGACAGAAGGTCCCACAAGCTGCTTCCTGCCAGGTAACGGTAGAACCACCATGACCTACAACTGGCACCTGTCTTTTACGTACGATGCAGGCACACACACACACACACACACACATGGGTGCATTTCTGTCTTTGTGGGGACTTTCCATTAACATTCAGTTTACGGTAACGAACGACCTGCCGACTGTGACTCCGTTGTCCCGTAACCCAACCCCACAAGTCAAAGCAGATGAGAAGAACACATCTCAAGTAACTTCTCACAGTATCATCATAACTCATCCTGTATAAAATTACGTCGTGTCATCTTCATGCCCTCAGCACTGGCACCCAACACAACAGCAAACAGTGGAAACTGACTCAGTATCCATGCACTGCGTCTCCTGCCTGGTACACAGCTGTACCCCCCCCCCCCCCCCCCACCCCACCAATAGTGTCTCTTGTGCTGCTCATTCTACTCATTTTTGTTATTGATTTCTTCCACTTGGGACGTTGACAGCGATCAGTCAGCAAAAACAGTGTATTTGTCCTCATATTTATTGTATCATATACACATATCGTCCCAGTTATGTACTTCAGCATTCACAGTATAATACCTCTTATATATAAATATATTATTTGACATCATACACAGAATTATATACACGTAACATTCCACAAAGAAACAGGAAGTCTGGAGAAGGCTGTGCTGCGGTCAGCGTGTATACATACTGACCCAAAAAGTACATAACCAAGCCCTTTATGTCTTTTTATTGAAGTATGGTTAAAATGTCGGATCCTGGACCAAAATGAGTACTCAGGGTAGAGACTGACGCTGCACTCTTAATAACTAATGGAAAGGGGGTTAGGCAAACAAAGCAGCGTTCATGCATAGACGACCCGCAGTTACTTACTAAACTGCTCCCCCTGGTGGTGGTGTTGTTGCATTGAATGCCGAACATAGGACTGATCACAGGAGGACGCTTTGACTAATGTATCTCTTCATCTCCAGCTTTGGGCTTATTGATCACTCCATCGTTTAACTCTGATGAGGAGCCAGTGCTCCTGGTCCTGATTGTTTGGAGTGATTAGTCATTTTGCAGGTCTTCTTGAATACTGGGTATTCCGGTTGAGGTGCTTTCAGAGCCAAACTTCATCGCTACTCACGCTGTTGACCTTGTAAATGTAGCCCACCATAGGGAATCTGGAAAACCCTGGACGGGATCACATGAGCACACACAGAATTTAGGCCCCAGGAATGAACTCTGGGAAACGTAGTTATTAAACAGGTAATCATTACATACGAGGCACTCATTAAACATTTTTAAATGTATTACAGATGTATACAGAGTTACCTGACACACAGCAGAGGGTGACTTGGAGTGCATTTAAAAACACCTTCACATGCACTGACATTTGGTTTACACATTTGTATTTAAAGACAAAATGAAATTAATAAAGTACTTTCTTCTCCCAATATTATTTTTTTCCATTTAGTTTCTGTTAATTTTAAATGTTGTTACACGCCTGTGACGTTAAGTAACGTTAGTCGGAATTAAAGATTATTATCGCATATTGAGTTACTACTATGCTTTACCTGGCTGGCACTACATGTGCGGTATGAAAAAATGTATCAGCTGCCATCTGACCAATCAGTTTCCATAACAGAACAGTGCTGCACTATACGCCTAGTTAAAATGGCAGAAACATTCACATGTCAGTACAGGTCAGCTGAGAGTCTCGGGAGGACAGAGTTTCGGGTTCACTTAAGAGTCCGTTCTAACCCTGTGTCAGTGTAACAGGAAGGTGGACATGCAGAGAAGATCAAATTCGGCGAACCTTTGGCAGCGTAGGCAGCCAACAAGTCGCACCCGTCGTCGTCGGCCTGTTTCTGCATTGGACCTGCACTGGAATCCCCCATCCCTGCTGCAAAAATGGGAGAGGCCAACAAGGGTCAGCGCGTCCTGCCTGCCTGCTCAGCCACCCCCCTTTCTACTGTATGGTGGTACTGCCCATCAGGTCTTCCTGCTTTTTTATTTTTTTGAATACTTTATTGTGAATTCCACCTATGCCATCTTGCTCTCCATGAGACACACAGACAGGTGTGAACAAGCTTGGAGGTCATGTCACAGGATCAGAGTTCCTGTCAGAGCTACTGTTTCGGGGGGGGGGGGGGGGGGGGGGTCATGCACTGGGGCCCAGAGGCGGCATCAGCCTGCTGGCCCCGGGATTTGTACCAAAAATCTGCCGAATTGCAGGCACAGAGTCTTAACTTGGTGAGCTACACACTACCCCACCCCGGCCTTCTTAATCACAGGGAAAGGAAGGTCACCTTTGCAGAGGGCGCTGTGCTCATTGAGCTGCAGGTTAGAAGGTAGGGACATGTTCTCCCGGGGCAGAATAACATGGTCCAGCTGCATCTGGTCAGATTCACTGCTGCAAGGACACACAGAGAGACAGACAGACACAGACAGAGAGACAGACAGACACAGAGAGACAGACAGACAGACAGACACAGAGAGACAGACAGACACAAAGAGACAGACAGACACAGAGAGACAGACAGACACAGAGAGAGAGACAGACAGACACAGAGAGAGAGACAGACAGACACAGAGAGACAGACAGACACAGAGAGAGAGACAGACAGACACAGAGAGACAGACAGACACAGACAGACAGACACAGAGAGAGAGACAGACAGACACAGAGAGAGAGACAGACAGACACAGAGAAACAGAGAGACAGACAGACACAGAGAGACAGACAGACACACAGGCAAGGAAATGACAGAAGAGGATCCGTGTTACTTTGGCAAGGTTTCATTGCTGTTCTGTATAAAACAAGACTAAATAAACTGAAGTGTAATAATGCTCACCAAGCCACAAAGACACCATTTATCACATATATTTTATAAATAAAGTGATCAGTTTACGTTATTTCATGCCATAGGTGCCATTCTACTATTTATGCAAAATGCAATTAAATACTACATATAAATTGTGTCAATTTTATTAAAGAACCTTTTATTATTTGACTATATATAATGTCACCCATGATGTTCTACTTCTGAAAGTGACTATTTTTGGGTCTTGCAAAGTAGGATTTGTTTATATGACTAATCATAAATGCAAAAAAGGCTTTTTTTATTATCATAAGACAACAACAAAGCAGCAATAAACTATATAAACTGGAAGCCATACAACCCACGTTAAAAGTGGCGCCAAGTGAAATTTATTTTAATTGATGTTTTGCTCAGACAAACAAGTTTGTCAACTTAGTCTATATAGAAAATAAGACGGAGCTCAAGGCCCTCATCTAAAATCACAGTCACTAAATGTCATTAAAAGCTTAGTCATTACGGGCTGATGGAGGGGGGTTGGGGGGTTTTTTTCCCACGGATTAGCCACCCCCCACTACAGGAGATAATGTGGGTATTCGATTTCATGAAGTTCCAGAGACAGTAAACGTCAATTTCCTAAAGGTTGAAGTCAGAGTCCTTCTGACACTATTTAAACAAACCGTAACAACCAAAGCGTTTCTCCACTACCAGCAGGCAAACGACCTACACATTTCAGCCCCAGCATTAATAGGTTTGATATCTCAACACATTTACATTAAATATCAACAATTACACACTGAAACGCGTCATTTTTGGCACATTTAGAAAGAGTGGTTTTCAATACGTGGTATTTAATATAAGCTTAATGTATACACTGGTTGAAATTTGATTCGTATAAAATTATTTCACATTAAAATAGGAAATAATTAATTTCGCAATGTATTTATATTGTGTAGAAATGTATGGTTATAAAATGCACATTGAGAAGCGTTTGTAATCGTTAGAATTTCTTGCAGGGAAGCTCACCTCTTCCGGATCGTCATCTCCACTGGTTCGTCTGAAATCAACACAAGACCATGCATTTTGAACTCAGACAAACCTCATTCCTTCATTTTGTAACTGCACAGTAGATGAGACTCCACTGTATATTTGCCCCCCCCCCCCCCCCTTACCTATTTTTTTCCCCTTGTTTTTGTGCATCAGGAAAAATAAAAGCAGGGTGAGGATGAGGAGCGTCACAAACCCAACAGCGCCCCCTGTCACAATTCCCAGCAATGGCACCTCCACTCGGGACTGCAGGAATTCTAGACCAGGGAGTCAGAAGGTTAGGAAAGCTGAAAGATGCACCAAGGGATTGCAGTAAACAATGGCAGAAGTGCTTATGAATTTGAAGGACCTGCAAGCGTGAGGTTGCTCTGGGCAGAACCCAAACTATTGCTGGCATTGAAGGAGACATTTCCTGTTAGGCTGCTGGGAGACACACGCAGCGTGTGATTGGTCAGCCAGGGGTAGCTGTGTGAGTCCAGGATGAAGAAGTCAGAGGTGTTGGCCACCGGCCGCCCGGCCTGGTCCACCCAGGTTATGGTGGCAGGGGGATTGGAACGTACCAAAGCAAACAAAACTAGGGATAGGCCAGGGTCTGAGGTCTCACTGTAATGGGCATTTACTCGCAAAATCTCCGGCTGATCTGTACAGGCAGGTAAAAGCACAAGAAGAAAAGGGGGGTGAGTATGTTGCTTTTTCGTCTTACTGCAGTTGCAACAGCTGAAATATAAAATGCCCTAATGTGGTCCATATGTAATACATACACTGAGACAGGTTTCTCTAAACATGAATATGCACTATTATATACAGTTAAGCCTTCATTGGTTACATATAGCATCCATCCATCCCTACCACTTAGCCAGTGATGGGTTACGGTGAACCTGAAGCCTAGCCCAAGTAGGACAGGGCACGAGTCAGGGGACACCCCAGGAGGGATGCCAGGCTATCACAGGGCACGTGGCAGGGGACACCCCAGATCGGATGCCAGGCCATTGCAGGGCACATGGCCGGGGACATCCCAAACCGGTGCCAGGCTATCACAGGGCATGTGGCAGGGGACACCCCAGGAGAGATGCCAGGCCATCTCAGGGCTCACACTCACACTACAGGTCATTTTAGAGAAAACAATTCTGTTAAACTACATTCATTTGTTTCACATCTACAAATAATCTCTTACACGTCTTTTTTGTGGTACAGTCAGGGGCATTGGAGGGGCACAGATACCCCATTAGATTCAAGGGCCCCAGCACTTTACAGGGGCCCTTGAATGTGTAAAATTATACATAAAACTGAGACTCTTTCAGGGGACCCAAAATTTGTAGGTGCGCCCCTGGGCACAGTGGTGCAGTGTGTATCACATCCAGAGTAGAGGGTTCAAATCTCGCTTCAGGCTGTGTAGATGTGGAGTTCATGTTCTCCACGTGTTTGTGTGTTCCCTCCCATGACACAAACATATTATTAAAGCAAATCAGGGTCTAATTTGCTGGTAGTATGCAAGAGTATGAGCACATGACCTGAGATGGACCTGCATCCTGGCCATAGTGTTCTCTCATGCCCTTGGCTTCCTATAATAGGATGCAGGCTGTACAGCAGAAGTGGTTTATGGAATATAGATGGATCGTTTCTTTTCTAGTGAATTTTAGTAACATCCTTATTCATTTTGGACTGACGAAATCTAGAACCTGCTCTGGAATCCATGGGGTGAAGTTCACCATTCGTGCATTAGTCCATCAGAAGGACAGACACTGATTAGAATTTAGATGCACCAGTTTTCAGGAACCATATATTTGGTGATTGTGAAAGGCAGCTGGAAAACCCAGAGCAAACCCAGACAAGCAAAGCTGGAAGCTCCAGATTCTGCAGGCAGATGACTCTGAGGGTCTGTGAAGACCCGCAAAATTCCAGGCGCAGAGCCTGAGCCGCGGAGCTCAACTCACACTGGACGTTGAGCACGACCGTGGCGTTGTAGCTAATGCCAGTGCGGGGGTGAGAGGCCACACACACCAGCTCTCTGTCCCATTTCCTGGCATGTAGGGTGAACGTGCTAGTTTGCGTAGATCCCACTTGCGGGGCCCGTGGCCCTCCATGTGAGGTCGCCACCAGCTGCTCCACGGTATCGCCTTCAGGGTGCTTTTGCCTCTCCCCATTCAGGTACCAGGTGAGCAGGTGAGGATGTCCAGTGCTCGAGCCCTCTGATTGGCAGTTAAAGCGGTGGGTGGCATTCTCCTTCAGTGTCAGTGCAGAGTGCATCTGCCCATCGATTTTAGGGGTGAGTTCAATCGCATCTGATTGTTTGACAAAAGGGAACAGTATCAGACACAACTGAAAAATGCTAAATAAGAGCTGAACCTGTTTCAGTAGCAACCTTCTTTGTTATTTCATGAAATATTTCAGCAATGTCGTCCACGCGCATCTATACAACCACGTCGGCTCCTCACCAGCTGGAAAGTAGGCCCAGGTGTATAGAAACAGAACAGCCAAGGTGGGGCCACGGTTCTGACCCAGAAGCAGCATGGCGAGTTCTGCAGGACCGCGCGGCCTCAGCGACCTGCACGGAGGCGTACAGACAGACAGACAGACGGGACATAACGAGCTGGACACGAGCAAAACAGCGGGCAGGCAGTCAGAGAGAGGCAGCACACTGCAGTGACAGACCGTAAGTAATATAGGAAGATAAGGACGCCACACACACACACACACACAAACACAAACACACACACAAACAAACACACACACACACAAACACACACACACACAAACACAAACACACACACACACACACACACACACACACACACACACACACACAGTTCAATCCGAAATGGCTCTCCTGGAATCCGAACGCTGTAAAGCTTCCCTCCTCTAGCATCGTTGAGACAAACAAGCCTGTCGGGGCTTCAGCCGCAAAGTGAAATCTGTTTACGGTATCATGTGTCGTGCAGCTCTACCAAAGGGGGAACCGCTGTCCTGCGTGAAAACGATAAAATAAATGAAGCCGAACTGAAACACGGATTCAAGCTGCCAGCCTAGAGGATTCCGACACTCAGGAAGATGAAATCAATTCCCCTAATTAGAAGCTAAGCGGTAATGATCAGCAGGGCTGGAGGTGATGCCGTTATAAACAAATGAAAGAGATGCACATTTAATAGGGCGGTTCAGAGAAAAAAACACACACACACTATGCGAGTTGTACTGTAAATGAACACACATACTTACAGTTACTGCTTGCTCTAGACCCCATCTGTGGTACATTACCTGTGCACCTTCTACAGAGGGAGATTCTCTGCTTGCCCACTTCCCCGCATACCTTCTCCTTCATGCAACGACCCACTTCCCACCTCGAACAGCTGACGCAGGCAGTCATGCTGTTGCCACACACTCAAAAAAAAAGGGGAGGGGGGGGAGTAGAGAGGAGCGCGTATCCGTAAGGGCTGCTCCGCTCTCGTCTAAGTTTAGCCATGACCCATTAACAATCACCGGGGCCGCGGAAAGGATGAGCTGCCTGTCAAGGCCCAGGGGAATCAGGAAAGCAATTTCCTGTCACCATCCTCCGCCCTTTAACAGATAAACTCACAGGGTTACACCTGGGGCTCTACTGCTTTGGCCTGAAGAGGCACTGCAGTGCAGATTTGAGCAGGCAGAAGCAGCTGCTTCCAGAGAGGTGCAGTGGTGAGGAAGGGGAATTTCAGTGGTGGGACGAGGACATCGTTTTCCCGTTTGTGCAGCACTCGTGCTCCAAAGGACACGGTCGACGCTAAAATCACAAAGTTATCAGAGATGCTTATGTATCATTTACCTATTTCTTTTTAACTGTCATTCATTTAAATTAGTTTTTCCTTCACAATATCTTCCACAAATTTTCATCTTTCATAAACAACAACATGATTGGCTTGACGGGAAATTACATATAACTGGAATGTACATAAGGGAATCCGGGGTATTTGTAATTCTTTTCAATTTACCTTTCATATCGACCTCTGTCCATGCAGAGCACAGTACCTTAATTCGAGTGACATCATTACATTTTCACATTGGCACGTTTCTTCTTCGGAAATAAAAAAAAAATCAGTTGACAGGACCATCACTTAATTGACTGATTATATAACAACTGTTATCTGCACATTCACTCAGTTTTCTTCTCTTTTCCGCAAAGTGTGTACAGTGATGGTGAGCACCGTGTTTAGCTACGCGCTGTAAAAGCCTCATTTCACATATTCCTCCAGTCGCACTCGACAGGACCATCGCACGACACGCGAAATGTGGACACACACGCACACACACGCTCGCCTCTTACACATGGCTTGGGACTCACTTTACACGTTTACTTTTTCAATTATTACTTTATTTATATATATTTATTAATCTTAGTTTGGTTGGTATTTTTGTCGCACTTCAGTATTTTCGTAGTTCAACGAAACAAAACAAAAATAATGAAGAATACATACAAAACACAGAACGAGAAACAAAGTGGGTACAGAATGGAGGGGGGGTGGGGGGCCGGGGGGGGTAGACAGGGTACATACATGCCCCACCAGGGACAAAAGGAACGAATCAGAAGGCGAAGTGGGGGTAGCCCAGATGAGGAGAACCTGACAAAGGCTTGGTTCAAATCCCACACCCCCCCCCCCCCCCCGAGGCCATTCTCAAATACAGAGCTGGCACCTGGAGTACAGCAGCTGCACACTGGATAGCAGATGGGCTGGCACCACCTGGTGTACAGCAGCTGCGCACTGGATAGCGGACGTGGATGAATGCTCAGCTTCCAGTGTCCCTTCGCGGGGATGCCCGTCTTCCAGAGGGTTCCAGTTTGTACGAGACACACCAGTGAGCAGGAGAGGTGACAGGGCGTAGTCGGGCTGGCCATGGCGGAGAGGGAAGCTGAGCGAAGGCCTACCAGTTTGGCGACAGTTTGGGAGGCAGGCCCTCGTCACAGGAGCAGAGCCGCGCAGGCAGGTGGGATGAGGGGGCGTGTCTTAGCCTGACAGTCCTGTGCGATTTTTGAGCAAAAGTCGGCAGCCCATCTTTCGGGTAATAGAAAAAATGACAAGCTGACTTACAAGGTGACTTATAAGGGCTGGGATCCGGGGCGGGAGGGTGGAACAATTACGATTACCAAGTTCACCAGTGGGGGAAGAGGAGAGAGTCAGGCAGGTGGGCAGGTCTTAACAGTCTACCACGGACCACGATCTTGATTGGTTCTCATCGTCATGATCATCAAAACACCATGACCCAGACAACAAGCCCATTTAATACACGCCCCACCCCCCACACAACAGGTGAAACACTGCCCTGCACACATCAGTGATGTCAAGAAGTGAGATCGTTGAAATGATTACAAATTACACCCTCCACTTCAAGTGTCAAAAAAAAATACAAATTAAGACAACAACAAAAATCATTAAGAACAACAATTATCACTTATGGATTCTTACGAAGAGGATCTCTTTTGCCTCATCCCCCTCAAATTTTCCTCTTTAGGCAAAAAAAAAAACCCAAACATACAAATAATGTCAATAATATAACAAAAAAATGCCCCCCCCCCACAGACACAAACAAATTTGATATAAACAGACACTGCCACTGTGGTCTATACATGGCGTTTCTGTACAAGATAAAGAAAGTCTGTTGACAACTACCCACAATTCCACATGTCACAACGAGGAACGAGGGGAAAACAGGGATGGAGGGGTCCTAAGTGTGCATGAGACAGAGGAAGATGACGGGGGGGGGGGGGCGTGACTAGAAGGAAGGAGATGTGGGGAGAGGAGAGGGTGAGAAAGGAGAAAGAGAAAGGCTGGGAGGAAAGGGCGAAGAAAGGCTGGGAGGAAAGGGCGAGAGAGGGAGAGAAATCGCTTGAACCAAAAGTGCAGAATTACATAAGTCAACATAACAAAAATGTTCACTTTCTTTGCAACACAGAATGTTTTTTTTCCTTTAATAATTATCATTATAATCATAATAACAATAAACTTTTTTTTTGTACGGAAAACAGTAATAACAATAATAGTAACAATAATGATCATAATTCCTACATGAACATTAGCAGTAAAAACATATTTAAAAAACAAAAATTAAGAAAAAGAATGACAACAAATGAAAGGTTTGCGGTCTGTCACTGGACAGCAACTGTATTTTTTCTGTTCTTGCAGGGTGATAGAGAGAGAGAGAGAGAGAGAGAGACAGAGAGAGAGAGACAGAGAAAACGAGAGAGGCCTCCCCCCTTAACCCCACACCTAAGGCCTGCCCACATTACCACCCCGCCACCCCCATGGAACATGCTGCTCTCAGCCTGGACCCCCATAGGCCTTGAGCACACAGCCTGCTCCGGAATGGTCTACTTGTATACAGCGGGGGGGGAGGTAGGGGAGGTGGGGCGGAGGGAAAAGCACAAGCCTGGTGTGAATACTCTGAGGTGTGCTTGTCTGTCTGTCTGTCTGTCAGTGTGTGTGCCTGCGTGTGTGCGTACAGTATGCTTGCGTGAGTCTACGCCTTTGATTTCGGCACGTCGCCACGGTGACAAGCAGAGGAGGGGCCGTGTCGACCCGCCGCTTCAGCTGGTTGCCGTCGACAGTGGGGGGGGGTGGGAAGTGAGGTGGGAGGGGAGAATGGGGAGCAAGGGCAGAATATGACAGCCCCCCCTGGGATGAAGGGGCAGATGGAGAGAGCCGGGGGGCCATACCCCCAGGGTGGCTGTATGGAATGCTGGGGGTAATGCCCCCACCATTCTGTGCCGTCGAGCCCCCATCCATCCCCCCATCCCTCCATGGTCTCTCATGGACTCCTTCTCCCCTCCCCTGAATTGACATGGCAACCTCCACCCCCCCCCCCCCAACTTCCAGACAGACAATGGCGGTTTGGCATGATGCTGCTCAACACAGGTGGCTGAAATGGACCTTTATACACTAGGGGATTCTCCTGAGGGAGAGAAACACAAAGATTAAAAATTCACACTGGATAAGGACTCACATAACACCACAATCCACCACTATTACAGCAACTGCAAGGCAGCTAATACAGTTACGCAACCGCAAGCGATCTGTACCTGCCTCACATAGCAAAAAAGATACTAATGCGCTATAATTTCATATATAGACCACAAACCCAGTGTGATTTCATTACGCCTTAATCCATTTGTCCATTTTCGTTCCCTTGCTGAAGCTGCTGCCATCATGCAATCTTTGTGTTTATAACAAATTTATAGCATTAAAATGAGGATGGATATTTCCTTCATGGACACTCATCACACTAGGTTAAAGATGGCGTCTATTTTAATTTAGCCAGATGCTGCAGCTTGAAATTATGAAAATACTTTGTAAAAGACCTAAAGATTACAAAAGAAATAACATTTATAATGTTGTGTTAAGAAATCAGAATCCAATAAATACTAAATGCGGGCACTAGGATTTTTCTTGGGTTCGGCTTTTTTCTAGCCTACTTTTGGACCATCTTTCTAAGATCTAGACCAGTGTTTCTGAAACCGGTACTCGGGGACCCCTGGACGGTCCACATTTTCGTTCCCTCCCAGCTTGAGCAAAAAACATGGACTGTCTGGGGGTCCTAGTGGACCGGATTGAGAAACTCTCATCTGGACGCCGGTGGCAAGTGCAGGTTAACTGTGGCAGGGAATGTTGCGGGTCACTGACCTACATTAGACTCCCGCCTGCTCCATGCTGTACTGCAGGTCAGGGGGCTTCAGGCTGAGGAGCATATCGCTGGTGCAGGAGGAGGGGTAGCAGGCAGCAGTGTGAAACTCGTCCTCTACGTCGCACACTATAATGGCAGAAGGGGGGAGTGTGGGGGGGTGGTGTGGAGAACAAGCAGAATCACAATCACAGCAAATCAGAATCAGGAGGAACCAGAATCAAGAAGAATCTGAATCAGAATCAAAGCGAATCAGAATCAGGAAGAATCTGAATCAGAATCAAAGCGAATCAGAATCAGGAAGAATCTGAATCAGTATAAGGTTCATTGGGCAAGTATGTTCACATGCACAGGGAATCTGTCTCCGGCTGTCAGTGACTCTCATTCTCAAATGTATGAGAAGGTTTCCACTGCTAACGAGTCACTGCACTTTACGCACTTTTATCAACCCACTGTTATTGCACATCTTTTTCAAAGCTGTTGGAAGGCTGCTCTCTGTTTTAGTCAATTTTATTTATTTTTATTTATCATGTTAGTGTTGTTATTTTAGTTCTATTTTTCCTTACTCACAATTTTACGGGTAGTTTTGCACATTAAAAGTGCTGCTAAGTGCTGAGCCCCCGGAATCTGCCAGGGTACCCATGCCTCTACTGTACCAGTGACTGTGAGACTGTGAGATTGTTTATGTGACAAATAAAACTAAACCTCACAGTAGATAAATGAAAAGTAGAAGACGATCACATACAGTTGATATCAATGATCAATGTATTTAAAGAGCAGGAGTGCATGGCAGTGCAAGGAATTAAGTAAATGTACAAAACAATACAATAATGACAACGAGTTAACAGTGAAGTAATGCTGGGGGGGTGGGGGGCGGTTACAGTGCACATGAGGCGGGGCTACATGGGGGGCACATTACCTGATTCCTCCCTGTGGTGCAGCTGCTGGCTTCCTGTGAGAGACGATTGGCTGAGGATGTCGGACATCCGGGCGGAGCTTAGCGCCTTCCCAGCCAATAGGCTCATTCCGCTCATAGGCTCGGCCTGGTCCTGTGGGGGCGGGGCATTACAGGCGGTGTCAGGTGGGACAGAAGGGCGGCGCAGCGGAGAAGCAGCACGTACGCCCCATGAGGGAGGCGTGTGGACACTCACGTAGGCGTCGTCGCAGGTCTGGATGGTATGGTGCCGCTGCAGGGGTCCACGAGCCCGGTACCCCTCGCCCTGACCAGCCCGGGTCATGTAGCTGGTGCCATTGTGGTCAGGCAGCTCCATAACCTGTCCTGAGGGCAGACACTCCACG
Organism: Brienomyrus brachyistius; assembly: GCF_023856365.1. Classification (NCBI taxonomy): domain Eukaryota; kingdom Metazoa; phylum Chordata; class Actinopteri; order Osteoglossiformes; family Mormyridae; genus Brienomyrus; species Brienomyrus brachyistius. The sequence continues at coordinate 9,292,478 of NC_064549.1, read as the reverse complement.
TGGTCGCTCCCAGGGGAGTCTGTAAGAGCAACACGGCCATTACTTAATACATACCTGCTATTATACCAGCCCAATGACTCTTTTAATTTCCGGAATATTCGTATCTGCTGGTCATAGAATAGTCCTATTACATTCTTCTTGTGTTAGAAGTTGTTGCGTAGCTCCTGTTCCCATATTGCTTACAATTGTTCCTGGGCCTTCACTGAAAGCTCAGCCTAGCTGCACTTATGCCTAGTTCACTCCTTGAAAATGTGTATGTCTGTAATGTGCCGTCTGTAATGTGCCGTCTGTAATGTGTACATCGCTCTGGACAAAAGCATCTGCCAAAGAGGAAAAACGTAAATGGTACACTTTTCATAAACCTCTGATGGGAAAGGAAATAGTCGGCCCTTCAAAATTAATCGGTATTATTTTTAGAGCTTGTCTGAAGATTGAGAAACTCGCAGACAACATGTCAAAAATATATGAACAAGACTTAAAATGATTTGGATCGCATAAAATCATATGATATATAAATAGTGTACACCTTCCTGGCTGGGAGTACGAATCCCACGTGTGCCGTCTGCATGTGTGTGCCATGTTTGGCGGGTATGTGGGTATATTTTGGGCTCTCCAGTTTCCTCCCACAGTCGAAAGACAAATCATGGATCCTCAATAATATCCACAGATTGTTTGTCTGTCTGCTCTGGTAGAGACCGGTACCATCTTGGGTGAACCCAGTGCATTCTGATACCAGCTCCATGCTCAGTGTTGTTCTTCTACTGGCTGATCAGAACATACTGATGGATATTCAAGCTTGTCTTGAAATCAATGCTGTATATGGACAGTTTGCACTGTACAGAGCCTCACTAATGGTATTTACTAGCATAAATAGGTTGATAACAAGCTTACCGAGTTATATTCAGACCTGGGATGATACACATCTCTTGATTGGTGCAGCTGTCTTATATTTTTGGTGCAAGATGTGTTATATGAAGGGACTGTGGAAGAGTCTATGACAGTATGAGTCTATGGATTTCCAGTGTGGAGGACAAGTCTTCCTGTATTGTGTGGTTTGTTTTTTATCAAAAGCAATTGCAGTATGTGTTTAAAACAAATTTCCTTCAGGTCAATAAAAGTTAATCTAATCTAATGGAATGCTGATAAACCAGGCAATTTCCACTTAGGTTTCCAGCAGAATCACTGGTGTTTTAGCGTCATTACAGCATCTGACAGTAGTAACTAAATGTGTTACTGCTATGAGACTTTAAGTAAAGCATGTGAATCCAGGGAATACAGACGGATGTATGTTATGAAAAGCAGAACAATGGCATCTGCCACAGCATCCTGAGGGGAAATAATTACACAGAGGTCTGTGTTAAGTTTATCCACAGCAAAGCTCACTTAAGTTGTGGGACTAGTTATTAGGTTTTCCTTCCTTTTCTAGAAAATAGTTATTAAGATTATAGCCAATGAGGTAGAGGGCAGAGGAATCTAGATCTGAATTTGAATCCTCTATAGTTTACAAGTGTGGTTTTAGCAGCGAGTAAGGTGCTTTAGCGCTAATTACTTTGATAATTACTTCGCGGAGACATCCAGGCAAAAGGGGATCACACAGAACACAGAATTACAGGTTAAGAGTAATTCAGAGGCCTAGATCTGATCTCTTCAGGCTGGGGAGGGAAATCGGGAGTGCCCAGCGCAAATCTACACAAACACAGGGAGAATTCAGGCTAACTCCACACACATAGGGCCAGAGACGGGAAGATATCACCCACTGAGCCACAGCACCAGCCTGCAGCACATCTCCTGCTGCATAAATCAGTCTGTTAGGGTAATACAAAGCTTTATGGGTGTGTCGGTGATGAGCGCTGTGTGGGGTGCAGATTTCAAACAGCTGGATGGCGGGGTGCAGTCTAACCTCTGGCTACGGGGGCACTGTGCAGGTAAGGTTGCCGGTGCGGGCCGGCGCTGTAGGGAGGCGTACCGCCCCGTGGGGGTGCCAAGAGCTCGTGGCCCTCCCCGCAGGCCACGGCCTTGGCCAGCAGGCCCTCGTGGTAGCTGGGCGGCTCGTCCTCCTCCATGCTCTCGGAATGGGGCAGCGGCGGGGGCCGGCATTCGGGGGGGTCGGATCTGCAGCAGGTGGTGGTATTGAGGGGGGGCAGGGGCCTCCAGGGACTCGCCCGGGCTCAGGTGGCGCAGGAGCAGCAAGTCGCTGTAGTCCTGGGGGGTGGCGGGGGGCGGTGGGGGGCGGCCGGGGGAGCCGGTCGGGGCGTCTGGCGCTTCAGCAGGGCGGCTAAGTCCTGCGGGGGCAGCCGGGGGTCGGCATGGCCGCTGAGGGAGTGCCGGGGGGAGAGCAGGCCCTGCAGGGTGGGCGTGACGTGCTGCGAGGGCCGATATTCGGGCGGCGTGGGAGACAGCAGTGCCTGCTGGAGGGCTGACGGGCTGCCGTAGCCCCCGGCCGCCGCCGAGCCACTGCTCTGGTAGGCCTCCAGCCCTGGCACTTTGAGGGAAGTGGCCTGTAGGTAGGGATTATACCCACCCACCACCCCACCCCCCGTGGGCCCCCTCCCAGCCTCCCCGAGCAGGTGAGGACTGAACTGGTCTGGGTCGTAGCCTGGGGTGTAGCTGAACCTGCTCAGGCTGCGACTGTGGAAGAAAAGGCAAGGAAAAGAGCGAGATCCGTCACCCCCAGTCACTTCCACCCGCTGTCCGTATCACCAGCAGCCGAGCAGCGAGCACAACATCGACCCGCGTCCGCAAATCAGGAAGTGCTGCAGCTCCACCACCCCGTGCTAAGGCCAAAGGCAGGCTACCTACACCTACGCCTCCAACAGAGAGACCATTTTTCCTTTTACAGTTACGTTTCAGGAGAGTCTAATAAAATGGGGTTTCTTATTCCAGTTCATGGAGGCCACCGGACAGTCCGCATTTTCGTCCTTCCAGGTTCCCAGCGCACCGATACCGGGTATTCAGCGTTCTTGATTGGCTGGGAGCTAGGAGGGAGCGAAAATGTGGACTGTCTGAGATCCCCGTGGACTGGGTTGAGAAACACTACACTAAAAGGCATCAAGAAGACTACAATAATACACTGAAAACTGAAGGTGAGGAAAGTTACTAGCTACAGCAGTTCAACAAAACCAGCACCTCCTCAGGTTAACCTATGGTTTATTAAAGGAAGACAGCTTTAAGTACTCAATATGAGCACAGAAAACTACATTTCTGATCCTTCCCGAAGCGGGCCAGTTTTGGCGAACGAACAAGGCTGTTGGACCTGAATGGCCCAGTAGGGGGAGCTCTAGTCAAAGTCTGTCTATCTGCTAGTTTTACAATGCAGCTGAAATCGACTTACGGCATCCTGCTTTGCTGACAGTGGCCAGGATGAACAGATTTAGTTGAGTCAGTGTTGTGAAAGGGGGGGGCAAGCTTGTGGCCATTTGATGATGTCATATTTTTCATGGAGGTGGGGGATGATTCAGCTTTAAGTTTTTTTTTTTCCCTTTTCAAACGTTCACTTCAACATTCATGACCTGAACTTTCCAACCGCAAGTAATGCAGGAACTACGGCCCTCGCTGTCCATTCAGAAACCGCTAAAATCCATCTCGTCAGGTCAGGCTCACGGCAGCTTTAGCCTGTTGCAGCAAGCGGGCGTTTTGCGCTCCTGAACATCGGCAGCGACATAAGACACGCATGCAGACAATGTGTTTTACATGAGATTCAATTAAAAGAAAATATGACAAATAGCATAAAAATCCAGAGGATGGAGGGAAGAAAAAAAAAATCAGGAATGTACAAGTATGGATACAGAAAGAATTGTCCAAAGTGAGGGAGAGTGGAAGGGGAATGGAAAAAGAGGATGATGGGATATGGGGGCGGGCCCATCTGTGGGCGTGGTCAGAGTACAGCCAGTCACCTGTGGGTCTCGGCACTGTCGGCGCTCAGCTGCTTCCCGAGCACCCTGTGGCACGGTGTGTTCAGGAAGCCCTGGCGCTGGGCCCCGCCCCCCAGCTCCGCCTCCTGAACCTGAATGGTCACTTGCTGCTGGGGGACGGCTTGGGCCATGCCAACGTTGCGGGGTAGGCTGGTGGGTGGGGGGCTACCACCAGGGGTCTGATAGAGGGTGGCACCATGCTGGTACTGCGCTGAAGACGGCCCACCTGCAGAGGGGGTTAGAGGGACGCAGGAGAGGGATTATGCTTTTGCTTTCTGCGAAATGGGGGCCTGTAGAAGAAAGACGAGGTGTGGGGGCTCACCGTGACCCTGCATCATGCCTGTACTGCCTGGGGGAGGGCTCTGGTTGGACTGCCGGAACAGATGATTGCTGGGATGTGTTGGGGGGGGGCTTGACGGCTGGATACGCAACCTGAGAGAAACATGCACAAACTTAGTGTGGGACAGCAATACTATGGAAGCCTAATTAAGACAAAGCACGCATACGTGCCCATTACAAACAGAAAAGCTGCAAATAGATATATATGTTTCTTAAGGGCTCTTTTTCCCCTTTCGGGTCATTCACACAAACCTGAGAATTTTTCAGAACAAAGAGGCCAGCAAGAAATACAGTGTTTGTCTTTTGTGTCGACCAATAGTCATGAACTTAACGTTTAAGGTATATTAAAATTGCCATTACTTAACCTGCCCTTTTTAAGCATTTTCCCCTAATTGCTAGTAAAAATCTCATTACGATAAGATAAGTTAAAATAACATAATACTAGATCAATGTTTTTTAATCTTTCAACTTCATTGCATGTAATCCATAATAAGTCATGGGATGAGATGTACATGTTTTGCTCAAATTCTCGTAGCTTTGTCATTTTTCTTGTCTCCAAACTTCGAACTCAAACTCCTGCCCGAAATTTGATGAAATACTTATTGCGTAAATAAATGGCAAAAAGAATTTGCACAATGGCATTGTATAATTTGAGTCTGTCTTCAAACAAGTTTTAAAAAGCGAAGAAAATTCATATGTTATGGTAATGAGCTTGTGAGAATGACCCTTTCAGTGATATTTTGCGGTAATGAGCTTGTGAGAATGACCCTTTCAGTGATATTTTGCGGTAATGAGTTTGTGAGAATGACCCTTTTAGTGGTTTAGCTATCTAGCTGTGATTGGATATGTTTCCTCCAATCGTCTCCTGTTACTGATACGTTCGATGTTAGTCAACACTGGGGACGGGGGGCTGGATGGAGACGGCTCAGCTTACAGATCTGACAGCAGAGGTGTCAGATTTACGCTTCGCTGCTTTATGCCACATAGGAAGACGTAGTGAGGAATACGGGCGATGAAGCGCCAATCGTTTCTCAAGACAATGTGTAGTATTAGAAGAGATTTCAGAGCAATTACATGGTATTTGACAGAACTACAAGAACGTGTATCAGCTTCAGCAGAGGCTGCCAATGAGGGGAGGCTGAACTAATTTGAGCCGCATTTGACTGTCAAAACACGGCTCAATAGGACAAGTATCTAACAATGCAGTGCTGTGCAAAAGTCTTAGGCATTCAAAGAACATTTTTAAAGCTGTTTATCCGAGTAGTAAGTGTACATTAGAGCAGAAAAAAACTATTTAAACACATTTTAACATTAGAACATAGCAAATTAACAGTAACATAGTAAAAACTAATAAGAATTAAGTCCTCCAAAAGTTACTGATATCTTATTGGACAGCTAGAAGAATATTACTTCAGTGTTCCATCTATTTGTTAAATTTCACCACCAGCTCACTTAATTAACTCAATTAAATTAATTACTGTAAATACTCTGAAGAGGTATTAATTAGCTAAACACAAAGCTGATGAATTAGCAAAACCTGTATCACAAAGCTGGATTTATTGCCTAGCCTGATAACTTGTCAGATTTAATGTATCCCACTTTAAATCGGCTTCATCTTTGTTTACAGGTAGCACTACTTAAATCCAAAAAGCTATCCAGCTATGCAAGAAATCCTGCTACGTGATTCTGGCCCCTGGTGCGTTAGCGGTCGAGTTCATACTATACCATACCAGAAATACATGGGTATACTGGATGGTTGCCACAAATATTGGGGTGACTTTAGCAGGGGTTTTGAAATAGCTAAGCTGACACACTTCGGCAGACATAATATTGTAGTTTTACACCAGCATGGACATTATTTTCTGCGACTGCATCAGAGTTCTGCACACGTGTATATATAAATGTATATGATCATATCTGATTTTCGCCAATGGAGGAACCCAAGCCTTTTCGTGGAGTTTAAGCTCTGGACTTACCTTTGGAGCTGGTGAGTGAGGTGGCTGGGCTGCGTCTCTCCATGTCCCAAAGATAGGGCCTGCTGACGAGAGCATGTGAGGTCAGACATCACACACACACACGCACAGCATGTTGGGTAAAAAACTGACTCCAGTAAAAACAAACGGCACAGCCTGGAGAACGTCAACCCGCAGCACAACTGTTCTTTGTGGCCAATACAACTCTACCCCCATTGTCCTATTCTGAGCTCCCATAATCCTCTGGGGGCAGACTCCTTTGCATTTACAGAACCCACGACTGCAAATGAGAGTGACCTGGATCTGCTGGTGTAGGTACTGTTGCTCTTGCTGGTACAAGACATGCTGCTGCTGTGTGTGTTCCAGGAACTTTTCATCCTGCGGCGCCGAGTACAACTTCTGCAGCTGCTCACACTCCTAGAGGAATGCAAAGGTGGGGGAAAGATATGGGGAAGGGGGGGGGTGTGGTCACCAAGAAGGTGTGGCATGCTATATTCATATAGTTGTAACCGGATGACGCGTGGAAGTTTTAGTTAGACAAAAATATTGTGAGGGCAGAAGGAAAAATGATTGGTTCAGGGAGATAACCAATCAGATTGTGGAGAAGGTGGAACCAAAACATCCGACTGATTGGTCCCACATCCTCTAGTTCAGGGTTCTCCAACTCCGGTCCTGGTGAGCTACCGTCCAGTAGGTTTTCTATCCTACCCGGCTTCTGATGAGCCACACCTGCTCTCAGGTAAATACCAGGAACAGGTGTGGCTCATCAGAAGCCAAGTGGGACAGAAAACCTACTGGATAGTAGCTCTCCAGGACCGGAGTTGGAGACCCCTGCTCAAGTTGCTTTGTAATAATATTAATACGAATCAGACAGCCAACGGATGAATGTACACAGCAGGACAATCATCAAGCCCCGTTAGTGACCCACTTCCTCAGGTTGTCCCCAATCACCCCCTACAGGCTATTTGCAGAACAGCAACACGACACCTCTGTACCTGCTTGATCTGCCGGAGGATGCTACTGTTCTCCAGCTGTGCTTTGAAGGCCTGGATGGTGGTGGCCCCATCAGAGAAGCGCCGCACCGGGGAGAACCTCTCCATGGGCAGGTGTAGCGTGTTGCAGTCCTTGTAGCTAGACCTGCACAGCACGCACGCACGCACGCACACAAACACACCCACCCACACACACGAACAGACAAACACGCACAAACAGACACTTTTACTGAGTGCGAGGCGGCAACCCCACCAGCCCACACAAGCCATGCTGGGCAGGCGCGGGGGCAGGGGGTGGCTGGCGGTGGCGTCGTCATCGTTGTCAACACCAACTGTCGTCAAGAAGCGTGGGTCGAGCAGCAATACCCGATCCCGTCTGTCTGTCAGAGAGTCTGATCCATTTATCCTTCAAAACCAGCTGGCAGCTTCTAAGGAGGCCCAGGAGAAGAGGCCTCATCGCTATGCGTCACTACGACCGGGCCAGAGCTCCCCGTATCACACAGTACGTCTTTCCCTAAGTCTGAGCCCTCTGATGTTAAATGAAAATGAAATTGGCAGGCCTTAGGACCTCTGGGAGGAGCCCCTCCCTCAGCAAGTGTGCACGCTCTCTCTCTCTCTCTCGCTCTCTCTCTCGCTCGCCTTCCCCCTCAGTGGGCGTGCGGCGATGTGCCGTTTCAGCTGGGTGGGGCCCCCTCACCGGCAGTGCTGCTCCTGGGCCCAGGCCCTCTGCCGGGCCCCCTGGGGCCTCTGCGTGTCTGGGGGTGGCTCAGTGGGCGCCGTACTCAGGGGTACATGCATCGTGTGCCGCTTGGACCTGTTCGCCAAGTATCTGGGCCGCAGGGAGGGAGACAGGAAGCAGTATTCACTCATCAGCTCTCTGACATCAAGTTGGGTCTCACAAGGGGGTGCCACAACTTTTGCCGAATCTTATCGCGGGGTGGAGGGGGAGGGGGGGGGCATAAAACACACCTCCCATCTGAAGTAACAGCAGGTAGTGTGCAAAAGAAACTTGAGTTAATTTGGCATAATTTGACAGAGCACAGATTTCTTTCGCCAGAGGAAACACATTAGTTGATTCCTTTCCCACATCAAAGCCAAAGAAGATGAACCACAACAACAGTGGCCTCTTGTGGCAGAAAGCAGTACTGCAGCCTCTATCCACTCACTCCCAGTAACCCAGGCAACCTGCTCCTCTACATCTCACCCTATGCGCCAAAATCCAGCCGACCCCAATGCCCAACACAGCACTCACCTCTGCACGGCCTCCTGGTCTGGCTCCCCGTCTGAGCCTTCCTCATCCACGGGGGCGACTGCTGGAATGGGGTGCTGGACATAGAGGATGACGGGAGAGGAAGAAAAAATAAAAACAAGGGAATGGTTCTGATAATGGCAACTGGATAATTGGACACATTTTACTCGGATTGGTTAGTTTTTATTGCATGTGACAGGTCAGAACTCATTTTTTGAGATGATATGCCGTTTTTCTCAATGCAGCAGTCGTTTGGAATGCTTGTAATAAAAATGAAATTAGAAAGTAGCTCCAGTAAGTCATCTCAACCAAAACTTTCTTCTTTTGCTTCACACAAAGGCTTGGTGCCAGATTTCTTGCTTAGCCGGATAGCTTGTCAGATTTAAGGTACCCCAAATTAAATTAATCTTTGCTTACTTACATTTAGCCCAGACTGCCTAACAGTCTGCCTAGTTTTCTGGCTAAGCAAGAAATCCTGGTTCATGATACAGGCCCCTAGCGCTACAGCTAACACAGGCAAAGTTAACACACCTGTAGCCAAGGCTGAGGGAGCAAGCGGTGATTCACTGTGTGCAGAGAAACCGAATGACAGCTCAGAAGTGATACTGACGGCTATTATTAACCTGAAATCAGACTTTTCCCTCTAGCCTGGATGGAATTTTAGGAATCATGGAGAAACAAACAAACGCACATAGTCAACCAAGCAGAGACTGCCATATCTGCAATGGAGGGTGATTTAATTTCACTGCAGGCTAGCATTCTGAATCCTGCAGAAAAACAAAAAATTCGAGGAAATAGTGCTGTGGCAATTTTAACAAAGTTGTAGTACTCAAGTCCAGTCGAGTTCACATATAAATCTTGGCACACACTTGGATGAATTCTTACTTAGTCCTGACTCAAACACTCGTGATTGAATCATGTCTGTCAAGTCAACACCTATCCATTTGGCATAAATAAACCATAAGGAGTTTCTGTGAAAGACAACCAGTAAGAAGCACGCTGTGGAATACTGAAGTAGCTGGTACAACTTCCGATTACTATCGAATGTCTAGAAAGGACACAAACACAAGTACGTACTGCTAGCAAAATCAGTTTGTCAACAGGCAATGACTGGATGAGTGTTCCGTCAAAATTAGTTTTACATAGTAATCCCACAACAGCTATCCAGCTAGCTAGCTAGCTAACGTTGTATGGTAATTACAGTGCTCACAGAAAGTCTTGCAAAGCTTGCTTAATTCAGACATAATATTGCAAATTTGCTGGTTTTATAAACAAAAATCGATTACTTTATTCACTTCTTTGCAAAACATATTTATCACATTAGAAACACATTAACCAGCAGTTTTAAATGAAACATTCCTTTCAAATAGTAATAAACTGAAACTCAAATTATGGTTCTGAAAGAGCTGTGCGAAGTTAAAAGGTTCACTGACAGGCAGCCTCACTGGGTGCCTTTTAATTAGCAACACCTTTACAGTAGCATAAAACACCAAACACTGGTGTTTAGTGTCCTTTTGGGAGCCAATGACTACAATTCCAATTAATAGCAAAAGGGCAAGAACAGAACTGAATGAGTCAGTCCAAAAAAACAGTAAGAAAATGTCTGTGCGGATGATATATGAAGATATGTTAAGCATTGCTTGTCAATGGAGTTCTGTTATGAAACCAATACAATTGCAACATTTTTACAACATTAAGCAAGCATCCCAAGACTTTCTGAGAGCACTGTAATTATTATTGTTGTACTTTATTGATCCCTGTGTCGAAAACACTTCTTCACACCTGGATCTTCAGAGAGACACAAGTGAGAGCTAAGTTTTGGTCAGTCAGTGATCAACACCGCTGGAGTAGTTATGTTTAAAGGTATTACTCAAGAGCCGAATGGTGATGTGATTGATTACCAGGAGAGGGAATCAAACTAGCTATACAGAGGAGTCTTAACCCCCATCGTGCACATTTAAGCCATAAAATGTTCAAAGCGTTTGCATTTCTCAAAACAACATGACATTGCTCTAGTGTAGACAGTGCCATTAATCACAGAGATCACGCAGTGTGTTACTATAGAACTGTCAATGGAACACTGCACAGGGTGCATTTTATTCACATTGGGTAAAAATTACAAAACATTTAATGAAAGGACTGAAAGAAACTTTGTACTATCCGATGCATATTCTTGGGTTCCAGTACCGATTTTAAATGTGTTCATCAGGATACAGTCAAGTTATAATGAAATTAAGAACTACTACAGGACGCAGTGAAGATGCATTTCTGTCAGTTTCATATTTGACAAATCATTCCTCGATGAAGATAATTATTTCTTAGTTGATTATCATTTTAAATTACTTTAATGCAAATAATTTGAGGTATTTGCTTACTCTTCAATTTGCAGTTTTTAAATGCAGAATCATTGTCTAGAACTGAACGTGTTTTTCTAGACTCAGACTCAGCTCCGGTAAGACTCTGCCTCCTCTGACCCTATCTATTTCAGGTTGTATATGGTTTCGGTTATGAAGATAACTTTTGCACAACAAACTTGTATAGATTAAGCCTTATGCAGAGATGATGGTCGATGGAATTATGACAAAAGCATTCGAAAAACAATGAGGATGTAGACGGGGGGTGCCCTTTGTCTCCTTTACTGTTTGTTATCAAATATTAATTTGTTATCAAATATAATTTGAGGATGATATTATTTTATTTATGAAAAATCTGGTAAATTTGATGCCAACCCCACTAGATGTAATTAATGTATGTGGAATGATTTCTGGGTACAAAGTAAATAGAGAAAAGTGCAAAAAAATTTATTAAAAACGTAATGAAGCTGTACCTGACCGGTTCCTTTCACGCAGGCTAACAGGGGATGGAAATTTTGACCGATACCGATAACCAATATATTTCCGCGTGATAAAACCAACAAACTTGCCAAGCCACTTGCCGAGGGGGGGGGGGGGGGGGGCAAAACTTGTCGAGCTTGTCTGCTCAGATTAGTGGAATGCCTTTGCATCATTTTATTATTCTATTTCATAAACATGTCACAAGCCGGTACTTTGAGGCCTCTTATACACAGTGAACGAGATGATGAAATTCCTTGTCCTCCACTACAGAAAACAGCTGATTGTTCAACCATCTCCATTATTTTTATACTTTTTGTTTTAATGTCTTTAGGTCTGATGCTGCTAGCTTTAAACACTGATAAAGTTTAAATATCACCGGGCAATGCTGGCCAAAGCTGACACTGATATCTTGATTTTCAACGCATACTGGGTGAAACCGATATGTTAACTGATATATCGTGCACCTAGCTGAGCCGGTTAGCCGAGCACTGCTACTGTGGCTAGCAAAAAGAACGGCTTTTGTTCGTGCAAAGATCATCACCGTAACACAAAGTTCATCAGGCAGTACTTCCTTTATGAATATTAATACGCCTTCCCATGCCATCCTATTTTTTAGAAATTCGTGTGCTAATTCTGCTGCACTGCATGTCCACCTGCAGCTTGAGTTAATACTCTCTCTGGAAAAAAAAAGCAGCAAACTGACGATTAATGAATGGCTTAATGGGTTGACTACGCCCTTCAGAAAATTCAGAAATAGATACACAGTGAAAAGCTAACAGTCACTTTTTATAAATATTTGGGCCCCCTTTATAAGTAAGTTAATGAATATATATACAATATATTATTACTAATATATTGTATATGTCCAGGAAACTGAAAAGCTGTTTATTATTTAGGGTTAGCTATACTGCCTTACCCGCATAGTTTAATTTAAAAAGGACGCATTTAACAGAATGGTACTTATTTTTATTGAGATGTGTACGTTTGTCTGGATATTTACGTATGGTTATGTCATTCTGTATAGAAAATAAAGATTACTGATGAAAATGTAAAAGAATAAAAGGAAACAACAAAACAGGTAAGTAGTCAAGGGAAGCGGAAAGTCAATCCTGCATGCACACACTCACAGGGCTGGTGACGAGTGGGGATTGGCCGCGCGGCCTCTTCAGCAGCTGGGCGTGCACTTGGATGTTGGCACCTCCGTCGGACGCCCTCCGGCCCAGGGGGCCCATGCCGTTGAGCAGCTGCAGGGTGGGGGGTTGCAGGAGGGACTGCTCCTACACACACGTGGGTGACAGGGGTCAGCACAGGCACTTAATGTATTCATAGGAGAAATACTGACTTTACATTTGTAGTTTTTTTTTTTACTCCCCAAGGAGCACTGCTGTTGTACCTTTAATTTAAAGGCCATACCTTGTACTCTAGTTGCTGTGTAGGCTGTAGGTTCTGAGGGGGCACCAGCATGTGATTGTTGCCGAAGGCAACGAAAGGGATGGGCGGTGGGGTGACCATGCGGAGATGGTCGATGTCCTTCGGGAGGTCTTCCTGCGGGTCGGACCTGCGGGAGAGAAGAGAGGGGCGGTCAGCACAGAGGCAGGAACATGGGAGAACACAGCCGGCACAGTGCGGACAGAGAGACACCGACGCAGGGGAATATAAGCATGGCTCTGGAGAAATGATATGGAGGAGCACAGACACAGACACAGACACACGCACGCACGCACGCACGCACGCACGCACGCACGCACGCACGCACGCACGCACGCACGCACGCACACACACACACACACACACACACACACACACACACACAAACACAAACACACACACACACACACACACACCCACACACACACACACACACACACACACACACACACACACACACACACACACACACGCTATCCAGCCCTAACCCTAACCCTAACCTTAACCATAACTAATCAAGCAAGACTTCAGGCATTTTTAGTTTTTTGACTGCAGTCACAGATTTTTATGAAGTTCGCCCTTGTGGGGACTATGTTCCAAAAAGGTAAAATGTTATAGGTTTTTATCACATTGTGGGGACCCACTCTGTATACATCTGAACATTAAAAAAAAAAAAACGCAAGGGTTGATGTATGGAGAAGCAGCACAGGACACAGATTGTTACACAAATGTCCCATGTTACTGAGAAAGAAGCAGAAAGCATGTGGACAGAGCGGAAGCGGAGGATGGGGGGGAAGCACATGCGTACCTGGGGTCGGGGACTCCCACAGTGTGCCGCCGCATGGACAGGTACCGTGCCATGGCTTCCGGCGAGGGCTCCTCCCCCTCGTCGCTGTCCAGGGCCATGTTTCGGATGGGCTGGACACAGGAAGTGGGGGGGTTAGCAATGGGGGAGCAGGTTCACAGCCAAGTCTGACAAAAAGCCCAAGGACTACACATCTTACACCACAACTAAGATGCTATGAGGCGATGAGGTTCATAAGAGAGTTCTAGGATGGCCCTAACATGCACATTTAATTATTTAGCTACTTATTTAGTTACACAGAAGTGAAACGGAAAGCAGGCTCAGCCAGTGTCCTGGGAGCAATTGGGGTTAGAGGCCTCGCTCAAAGCTCATCACTGGCATCACTTTGATAGCAACGGGATTTGAACCAGCAACCTTCAGGAGCACAGAGCCCTACAGTTCATCTACCTGCATGTCTTTGGACCGTGGCAGGAAACCCACAAGATTCAGGGAGAATAAGAAAACTCCACACGTACAGAGTGCCAATGAAATGTGAACCTGGTAGCCACTGAGCCCTCATGGTTCTCCAGCAAGATACCAAGCTACAGAGATGAGTAGAAACTCAAGTTGTTTTTGAAAAAACATCTATTAGGCCAGTGTTTCCCAACTCAGCCCTCGGGGGCCTGCAGACAGTCCAATCCAGCAGCAAAAATGTGAACCGTCTGGCAGGAAGCAAGGGGAGAGCAAAAACATGGAGCATCAATGGGTTCCCTGAGGACAGGGTTGGAAAACACTGTATTGGGCAGCCGAAAATACCCTAATAAAGCATTACGTGTATTTTGGTAATCAGATATTTTCATAAGTATATTTATGACCTGCCCATAAACAGATATGTGTTGGAGCTTGAAAATTGCAGGACAAATGAATCTTATGTTCTGCATAAAGTGTTTATATGAATTGCAGGGGTGCAGATGGTAACTGACCTCTACAATCTGGTTCTCTGGGTTGATTAACTGGACATGAGGGACAGTGAGGATCGGGCCATCCATCTGGTGGTGGTGGGGGTCAAAGAAGAGGTCAGACAGAGCAGCCTAATCCTTGGGTGTCTGTATGTTTTACAGGTGCCGATTGAACCTACCTGCACATTGCTGAGAGGGATAGGTAAGCCCCGCGGGCCCGAAGGCTTGAAGCGCAACGTCTTGTGTTTTTTGAGCCGCTCACAAAGCAGACTGTAGATGGCGCTGCAGTGATCATAGGCGTCTGTCTGGAGTGACTGGGGAGGCAATCACACAAAAGAGTGAAAGGGTACGTCCGAAACAGCATACTCAGACTGTAGGTACTGAACACTGTCAGAGGCCTATTACTCGACCATTAATGCCGTATATATACTGAACAAAAATATAAACGCAACACTCTTGTTTCTGCTCCCATTTTTCATGAGATGGACTTAAAGATCTACAATTCATTCCAGATACACAATATTACCATTTCTCTCAAACATTTCTCACAAATCAGTCTAAATGTGTGATAGTGAGCACTTCTGCTTTGCTGAGATAATCCATCCCACCTCACAGGTGTGCCACATCAAGATGCTGATCTGACATCATGGGTAGTGCACAGGTGTACCTTATACTGCCCACAATAAAAGGCCACCCTGGAATGTGCAGTTTTTTGCTTTATTGGGGGTCTGGGGACTCAGAACCGGTCAGTATCTGGTGTGACCACCATTTGCCTCATGCAATGCAACACATCTTCTTCGCATAGAGTTTATCAGATTGTCAATTGTGGCCTGTGGAATGTTGGTCCACTCCTCTTCAATGGCTGTGCAAAGTTGTTGGATATTAGTGGGAACTGGTACACGCTGTCGTATACGCCGGTCAAGCACATCCCAAACATGCTCAACGGGTGACATGTCCGGTGAGTATGCTGGCCATGCAAGAACTGGGACATTTTCAGCTTCCAAGAACTGTGTACAGATCCTTGCAACATGGGGCCGTGCATTATCTGTCTGAGTGGCTGGTCTCAGACGATCTTGGAGGTGAACCTGCTGGATGTGGAGGTCCTGGGCTGGTGTGGTTACACGTGGTCTGCGGTTGTGAGGCTGGTTGGATGTACTGCCATATTCTCTGAAACGCCTTTGGAGACGGCTTATGGTTGAGAAATGAACATTCAATGCACGAGCAACAGATCTGGTTGACATTCCTGCTGTCCGCATGCCAATTGCACGCTCCCTCAATGCTTGTGGCATCTGTGGCATTTTGCTGTGAGACAAAACTGCACATTCCAGGGTGGCCTTTTATTGTGGGCAGTATAAGGTACACCTGTGCACTACCCATGATGTCAGATCAGCATCTTGATGTGGCACACCTGTGAGGTGGGATGGATTATCTCAGCAAAGCAGAAGTGCTCACTATCACACATTTAGACTGATTTGTGAGAAATGTTTGAGAGAAATGGTAATATTGTGTATCTGGAATGAATTGTAGATCTTTAAGTCCATCTCATGAAAAATGGGAGCAAAAACAAAAGTGTTGCGTTTATATTTTTGTTCAGTGTATGTGTATATGAGAACAGTATGCATGCACGCACACACACTGCAGCCGCCACCCTGCGTGTTACTTGTTTACCAATAACATAGCTTGACCCCCGCAAAAAATAAAAAAACTGTTCAAAATTACAAAAAAAAAGAATACATATCGAGTCAACTTATGTGACCGGGTATCGTTTTCTACTTAAATTTATTGAGACCAGACTTCGCCATCTTGACAAAAATTTTTGAGCGAGCAATGTTGGTACCCCAGAGGCCTTGTGGGATGGCGCAGTATCGGTTGCAGACTTTGGAACTGCTCACCTACTGTCTCATCTACACTGATTCGGACTCGCTGCTCACATCCCACGCTACGTTTCTCAGGCATGCAATTCTGGATGCTCTCGATCTCATCACACACATTACATGTTGTATTACAAGATCCGGACAAGACATGGCAGTAACCTCGGTTTTCTGACAGTGCCCCCTAGTGGCCTCACCTGTAGCGTTTCCTCACGTTTGAAACCCCTTTCATCCATGGCCATCAACACCTGCTCGTTGATGAGTTCCGTCTCCCGTTCCGACTTCACCTGCTCACACTCTGCTATCAGCTGGGGAGCAGAGTGATTTGGAAGGTGTTTCTTAAAAGTTACTGAGCCATCTGATTGGCCAAACGACTCTGAAAAGCCTGGCCACCAGCATCGGAAAATGACTGGCGGAGCCAAAACAGTCACACGTGCAAAGCAGAGGAGGGCATGCGGATGAGGAAGGCCCAATGACGCGAGCTATTGGCCGGCGGTACCACGCTCACCCTCTCGAACTCCGGATCGGGGTCCCCCTGCTTCATCCACTTGTTCTTACAGATTTGCTCCATGGAGAGGCGCCGATTGGGATCCAGAACCAACATATGCCGGATCAAGTACTCGCAGTCTGGGGCACGCACAGATGAAAAAGTCTAACTCATCGTTACCGCACTGATCGCCACGGTACAACCAATTACCACGAACTCAACACCAGCAGTTCATCTAGCAAAATGTCATCAGCAGCCTCTCTTAGGTGCCCAGCCATAGGCTGGATCACTGGGAAGAGCATCGGCTTATTGATTATTATAGAAGTGTTTCCCAGCCCGGTCCTCAGGGACCCACAGACGGTCCATGTTTTTGCTCCCTCCCAGCTACCTGCTACACATTTTTGCTCCGGGGAGCCAAGGGGACCAAAAGTGTGGGTTGCCTTTGGGTCCCCAAGGACCAGATTGGGAAACACTGTTCTGCAAGTGACGAGTCACGGTCATCTCATTGTTTTCCCCTGTACCTGTCGCGTAAAATCGATCGCGTCCCGATTCCAGGTCTAACTTGCTATAAAATAAACTGTTCATTTCCTTAGAGGTTTAAAAGACACTCCAAACCGGCAAAGAAATATTCTGACAATTTACGTATATTGTTCTCAGAAATAGGTGATTGTTCATGACTGAAATGTAGCAAATTTTACATTTACGCTTACATTTACATTTACTTATTTAGCAGATGATTTTTAGCAGACGACAATATCTCTGGATCAGTTACAGTTACAGTTAAAGTCCTTGCTCGAGGGCCTGAAGGTGACATCACCCTGCCAGCCCCAGGATTTGAACCTGCGACCTGCTGATCACAGAGAGGCACACATGCATTGTTTAAAAAATACTAATAAAAAATGCATAACAATAACCTGCCCTGGAGAATTAAGCGTGGCAACTTTGTGGCAGTAAATGACAGAGGAGCTAATCATGTGACCATACTGCTGTACGTGATGTCACACTAGAGATGGGCCTTCTGCAGCCTGCTCAGGTCCAGCGGGGTCCGGGCTAGCGGGGGCTCACCCGTGGACATGAAGAAGGGGATGCGGAACTTCCCGCTCAGCACTCGGGCCCTCAGGTTCTGCAGGGTGCTGCCGTCAAAGGGCAGGGCTCCACAGACCAGCACGTAGAGGACCACGCCCAAGCTCTGTGGAGAGGGGCGAGACCGAGTGAGGGGGGAGGCCGGAGGCCGGTGCTCTGCCTAGGGGCTGGGCGGATCGGGCCCCCGCTGCCTCACTCACCCAGATGTCCACCTTGGGACCGTCATACTCCTTGCCCTCGAAGAGCTCCGGTGCAGCATACGGAGGGCTGCCACACCATGTCTTCAGCAGCTGGCCCCGCGTGAACATGTTGCTGAAACCGAAATCTGACCAAGGGGAAGCAAGGAGAACAGAAGGGAGCGAATTGGAAAAAGGGGGAAAGGGTGGGAACGGGGGGGGGGGGTCAATAAAGATGGAATGAGGGGTGAAAAAGAGAGGGAGAATTGGAAAAAGAAAGGGAACGAAGGACAAGAAAAATTAAACTAAAAACTAGCCTGTTCATGGTTGGTTTCACCCAAGTCGCACTTGGGTTTTCCTTAATAATACTCTTATTTTCAGGGGGGAGAGGGTGTCCGCCACCCCCCCTGGTTGCTCCCCTCGGGCCTCCCCACATACCTGCGATCTTGATGTTAAGGTTGTGGTCCAGCAGCAGGTTCTCGGCCTTGAGGTCTCGGTGCACAATGTTGCGACAGTGGCAGAAGTGGACAGCTGCCACGATCTGCTTGAACTTCCGCCGCGCATCCTTCTCCGCCATGCGGCCGTGGGCCACCAGATGATCTACGGGGGGGGGGGACCAGACACCAAAATTGGGGACCAGACACCAAAAATGTGCAAGAGGCCAAATCCATTCAGATTCGAATCACTTAGTTACATATGGAGGAACATGTTTTCTGGGCCTTATTCACTCAACAAGAAGCTCGCTTACCGAAGATCTCCCCCCCACTGGCGTACTCTGTCACCAGGTAGATGATCCTCTCCGTCTCCATCACCTGTGATGCGACAGGGTTACCGTGAGACACAGCCCCGGTCATGCAAGACCTAGAAACTGCGATTTGCAGACTCATAGCAACTAATATGCACAATTCTACTATATGGTGAGAGAGTTACTGCCCCAGTGAGACCAGGATAAAATGCCCCAGTGAGACCAGGATATCACTTATTTAACCCAGTGTTTCTCATCCCAGTCCTCAGCCCCCCCGCCCAAACAGTTCACATTTTTGCTCCCTTCCATCTCCCAGCGCACCTGAACCAGGTATTCGGTGTTCTTCATTCTTTGTTTCAGGTGTGTTAGGACTGGTGTTAGAAACACTGATTTAACCCTTTAAACCCAACGTGACCAGCTGACTGACACGGCAGTATTGCCATCGTTGGTGACATCAGCTACAGACAGGCATGATTTCCGTTAAAACTGCACAATAATAATTCCACGAAGATAATCCAGGTCAGGACTACAGAGTATTAAGGAAGTTTGTGTTTTGGAGGAGAGGAAAAAAAGAAGGAAAAGAAAAGAACAGGTAAAGTGACAGAACGACAGATGCACTGAATGGGAGAGACAGGCTGACGGCGAGGAAAAATACGGACGTATCGAGGGGGGTCGCAAAATAGGGTGACAAGAAAACCGAGGAGAGCCCCCCACCTGGTACAAGCGGATGATATGCGGGTGCCTCAACATCTTCATGATCTGAACCTCTCTGAAGATCTTCTTCAGGTTCTCATCATCCAGCTGGGTTTTGTCTACTATCTTGATGGCCACCTGTAAAACACAAAGCGAGCTGTGCAGTTCCTATCCGCACCATGCGAGGAGCCATGCACCATCATGTTTTTGCTTGGTTACGTACATTTTTACTTGATTAGCTAATGCTTTAACTCGAATCCAGCAGTGCTGATTCAAAAGTCTGTCTACTGCATGAAGACACGGGTAATCCAACCTCTTAATACTCTCCAAAATACAATGCCGAACTAATTATTAGCTGGCTATAAGGCTAAGAACATAAGCCGACTCAAGTAACCAAAAAAATAAATTTACTGAATGCTATATATGACACTGCCAAATACAACTGCATAATTACTTAGCTATATCGATCCGTCAAACTCAATTTATAGTTTAAAACATTTATTCTACTAGCAGTTCATTCAATTATTGATTAAGCATAGTGGAGTAGTTACAATATTAATTCAGGAGCTTTATCCACCTAGAGAACCTAAATGGTTGAACAGTGTTTCTGTGAGAAAATCAGATTCGATTTTCTCTTCAAAAAAACAAAACCCCCAACACAAAGCCCAAAGACTGCCTAATATACATCCATCCATCCATCCATTTTCCAAACCGCTTATCCTACTGGGTCGCGGCGGGTCCGGAGTCTATCCCGGAAGCAATGGGCACGAGGCAGGGAACAACCCAGGATGGGGGGCCAGCCCATCGCAGGGCACACTCACACACCAGTCACTCACACATGCACACCTATGCCTAATATACAGTGTATGGTAATCCTGTCAAAGAGCATCTGTTTGGGGGGAAAAAAAAGGCCGGCAGAGTGAAGGAAATCGTCAGGTCAAATACGTATCAATGGACTCTTGTAGGATACTTTTTTTGCTATAGACCATTGTCCCACAGAAAGCAGATAAACTAATCAGGTACAGAACATAGAGCCCAAAGGTTGTAGGTTTAAGACCGTGGATTTAAGACTTGTGATTTATACCCCGAGTGACACGTTCGGCTGAAGAAAACGGGCGTGAATCTTGCAACTTGCTTTGCAATGCAGCTATATGTCGAGTAAGAAATTATATAAAAATCTGTAAGCCCCAGAGAACCGCAAATGTAAATCACCGCAATGATGAGGCAGTCGAGCTGAAACAGAAAACAAAACTCGAGTAATGGAATGGAGCATTTATTTTACTGAAAATGGGACACGTGGGCAAACGTGCATCTGCCTCGTGCCGGGCTCGCTCAGATTAACTGCTGATTAACGCCGCAAAACCTTGACTCACCATTCCACCTGGCAGAGAAAGAAAAGGTGTGACCGCTGCTTAGGCAAATAAAATGCAACGAGGTCCTTTTGTTTTTTTTACTTTAAATTTGTGCTGCCATTTCTAATGCGTTTAGTTGCTTTGCTGACTTTTTTCTTTTCTTTTCATCTAAAGCGACAATTGCACTATAGCCGGCCTCTTCCTGTGTCTGAATCAGCAGCCTTCAGGAACCAGGTCGCTGCCCCTATCTGCCCGCCTACCCTCTGCCAATGTAACGTGCCATCCTCCTGCCAACCTTCCCTCTGCCAATGTAACGCGCCATCCTCAGACGGATCGCATGCCCCATACTAGACCTGAAAACACAAGCTACATCTGAACCCAGCCTAAAGGTGTAAGGTCGACATTCTGACTTTCCTGCAATTCGATTTATCGCAGCACTCAACACACAGGGGGCGATTAGGCTGAGCGAGTTAGGCCTCCATTACCTTTGATCGGTAGGTTGCCTCGGCAGACGAGTCGCATCACTGTTGGGCCCTTGAGCAAGGCCTTATCCCTCTGAAACGCTCCAGGGCTGCCGGGTAAATGCCCTGACCTCATGTTTCACGCTCAACTCTATATATATATATATATATATATATATATATATATATATATATATATATATATATATATATGCGATTGTGTATGTCTCAAAGGAGAACATCATGGGATACGAGGACAGAAGCATTCCAGTGTATCTGTACTTGTGCACACAGCAAATAAAGCATCATTTCATATTTTATCATTCATGATTCTTTATTTGCCATTTGCACAAGTATGAGTATAGACACTCCATGCTTCCTCTGCATATCCCTTCTTGCTCTCTGCTGACACATATACTCATTCGCAAACCAGTCAGTCAACAGATTAAAACCACCTGCCTAACGTGTAAATCCCCCTTGCGCCGCCAAAACAACTCTGACCCGTGGGGGCATTTTCTTTGAAGGTATCCTGTGGTATCTGGCACCAAGACATTAGCAGCAGATCCTTTAAGTCCTTTAAGTTGCATACTGGCGCCTCCATGGTTGGACTTGGAACTAGTTTGAGACCTAGGGAATCTGGTGCTCAAATGAACACCTTGAACTGCTTTTCATGTTCTTCAAACCATTCCTGAACAGTTTTCGCAAGGTGACCTGGCACAATATCCTGCTGAAATAGACCACGGCCATCGGGGAAGACCACTGCCACGAAGAGGTGTACTTGGAGTGAAACAATGCTTAGGTAGGTGGTAGGTGGTAACATCCACATGAATGCCAGGACCCAAAGTTTCCCAGCAGAATGTTGGCCAGAGAATCACACTGCTTCTGCAGGCTTGCCTACTTCTCATAGTGCATCACTTCCCCAGGTAAACAAGAAACATGCACTCAGCCATGCACAGGCAGTAACAGAAAAATGCGTCTCATCAGATCAGATCAGACTACATCCTTCCATTTCTCCATGGTCCAGTTCTGAGGCACACATGCCCATTGTAGGTGCTTTCGGGGGTGGAGAGAGGTCAGCGTGGGCACTCATTACCAGTCTGCAGCTATGCAGCCCCATATGCCGCAAGCCGCAATGCAAGCTGCAATGCACTGTGTGTTCTGACACCTTCCTGCCAGAGCCAGCACTAGCTTTTTGTTCTACAGTAGTTCTCCTGTGGGATCAGACCAGACAGGCTAGCTTTTTCTCTACACAGAGGAGGGTTATGGGCTTTGCTCAAGGGCCCAAAGGAGATGTGACTATTGTGCTGGGATGATTGAGTCATACAACAGTCACATCAAGCTGTAGTGCACCTCTTATGATTTTTTTAAGGACTAGTACAGTCAACAGAATGAATCTCCATCCCTACATACTGAAACAATGTACATTACAGTAATGTTACTTTTAACGGGAGTGTGGAGCTCGAGGATGTGGCAAATATGCACAAGGAAAAACATCTCACTGGGTCAGTATGTCCTCCCCCCGCCCACCAAAGTACAACTTACATGTAACTCTTTATTAGCGAGTTCAGTTTGGACCCTGTGGAGTCTATGACATCCTTTAAAAATAGTGCGAATGGTGCACAAAAATCGACCACAGGAGATAAGGCGAGCGGGATGGAGAAAGTGATGACAGGCAGGAGGCTGGACGACCCTAAATGCCTGAGCACGTGATAAACGTGCCTGATTGACGGTAACTGAATGATGGTAAATAGAGACTGTGAGGCTTTTACAGGGGCCCAGAATGCACACTGCAAAACCATCAGCCGTTTAATTACCGTTTGCCGTGGTTAGACTTGATTTTCGGGGCATTGTGAGAGTCAGGATGGGCATCTGCGGTTCTGTTCTGTGGCTTGTGTGAGACGGACAAAGGAGGGAAAAGGAGGGGTAAAGAGAAATGAAGAGGGGATGGAAGAGGCATAACAGGAGGCGGAGAGAGAGATGGCTGTCAGGGAAGAGAGCCGAGGGAATTAAGGTATTTCGACAGAGCTGTGTGACAGATTTATGGAGAGGAAGAGGAAGAGAACAAAAAAGAATCAGAGAATAATAACCAGAAAACGAGAGAATGTCTTTTTGGTGGAAATACATGGACAGTCAACAGCAACCAATGTTAAAATGCCTCATCTTTCTAGAAAAGTCTCTCCGGTGGCTAAAAGCTGTAATACTGGTCACATCGATCTCTTCAGGTTTCCGTTACACCTGGACAAGCATATGATGTCACAAAAAGCACCTATAATAACAATTATCTGCCTTGAACTTAAGTTTACGTCCATGTTTTAAGGTAAGTCCAACAGAAGGACTTTGGGGGGGGGGGGCAGCATATTACATTTAAGGGTCATAAAAAAAGACATAAAGGGAGACCTAGAACAAAAAAGGAGGGGTCCATTGTCAGGGATATGATGAGCAGATGTGGGGAGGGGAGAACGAGGTTGATGAAGTCAGGTGTGTGTGAAAGAGCCCGCCCCCGCCCCCCCCCCAGCCGCTCGTCAGGCCAGATGTTCGGCGTGCAGGTAAAAGCCAATGAAAGGCGACCGCACCACGACAGCTGGAAGCTAGGCAGGGCGAAGCGGCACAGCCAGGAATAAGCGTCATGTGGCTGACAGACTCGCCGGCGTGCCTGGGGGGCTCACGGGGCAGCCGGAGATGTGGGAGGTGACGTCGCTGTGCCAGGAGGGGGGAACCGAGCACCAGTGATGGTACAGAGGGAGAACATGGAGCCGTAGTCACACCAAGGAGCCCTACAGAGAAGGAACCTGGATGCGGACTGGTGGCCATGGCCATTATCCAGCAAATAAAACCAGGAATAAAATCACACCGTAAGAGCTCCATTAAACCTGGGGATTATTCAACCTTCACACCCTAGGAATGGAACCCAAAACCAGACCAAATCAACAGTGCCCAGGTATACACCTATATGAATGGGAAAAAAATTTATAAAAAAAATAAAATATATATATATATATATATATATATAGATAGATATATATGCACTTCCAGCTTTCAGGTCTGTTAAACACTCAGCTTAAAAAGAGAATTACCAAAAACTCAAGAGGCCAAGAAACCCTGGATTGACTGTGTAATTCCTACGCCTCCTGTATTTGTGCGGCCTTCACCACAGCTTATCGAAGTCACGCGGCGACCAAGGACCGAGAAGCTGAACGCTTGGTGTTTGGCAGAGACGTCATTCACGGTGGAGCGAGAGTCGAGTTGGCCTCCCGTTCCCGTCTAGTTAAACCAAATCTGTATTCCAGATGGTCTGCCATATCTGGTCAGTTCGAACCTCATATGACCTCTGAACTCTCACACGTTCCTACAAGAATTATGTTACTATGAGAAAAGTCACCTGACATGTGCCTCTGGGGTCAATCTGACCCCAGGGTATTCATGAGACCCACCTTAAGTATTGCATCACTACACACAGGGGAAGTACATGATGCCAGAGACATACATGACATGAGCCTGTGCTTGGACCCAAAGTTCTCTCAACTGTATATTTGTGCATGTGTGTTTCTCAATGGCGAGCAAGATAGGATGTAAAAATAGTATCTCAATGTACTTGTATTTGCGCAAATAGCAAATAAAAAGCATCATCATCTTCTCAACACCACAAACCCCATTCAACGAACCCATTTGTGAACATCAGCCCTAAAAGATAGGTGCCTGTCAAATAACCTCTTGTTCACCATGGATAATATTCTCATCTCACCCTCATGTTCTCCGATCCATCAAAGTCCGGATGCATCAGTTTTCAGTGTGTCCACGTCAACTTGGAGAACACTTCATTACCACCGCCCACACGCCAACACACACGTCACTGTCACATGCGTCTTTCTCTCCCAGTGCAAATCCTCTCAAAATCTGGGATATCTTTCACTCTTCCAGATTCACAAACCAGGAAGCTAATCACACCAGTCACAGTCTGGTCTGACCCGGCTCTCACAAAGGTGCAGGATGTCACACACGAAAACCAAATCACGACACTTTGATTTCTTTGAACAAGAACACCTTCAGCAAGCTCTGTATCAGCCGGACCCATCAACAGAGTAATCTTTTTTGTGTGTGTGTCTGTGTGTGTGTGTGTGTCTGTGTGTGTGTCATATGACAGGAACTGCAAGGTTACAGGAAAAAAAAACGCAAGGTAATCAATATCGCTCAGCAGTGTAGGCGAGGAATCGGTAATGCAGAGGTGCCCTTAGCGGAGTCTACAGCCTACAATCCAATCAGCCACCTATGGTGAAAAACTCACAGGGAAGAGAAGTAGTGGGACAGTGTGAAACCACCACAGGAATCACGACAGCAGATATGGGAGAGAACTAACTTTTAAACCCGCACTAACTTCACCCACTGCTGACCATTAGCATTAAACCTGAGCTTCCAGCCCCCTCAGCCATCTCAACTACAAATATAGGTTAGAAAGAACCGGGTCATTAGCAAACGGCGCTAATCTTGTTTTGAGTTGGATACATAGTACTTAGGGTGTCTGACTCACATGGCTGCTGTAATGACTCAGCCCTGCACGCGCTCGCGCCTGTTCAAAGGGGAGTTTGAAATTTACAAGGGGGGGGGATGTTCACCAGGGTCTGTACGCAGGACCACTTCATGTCACGCTGATTCCATGCGGATGATGGCGCCGCCGGATGGTGCTCAGGCAAGGTTAATGAGCAAAGGGCCCCAGAAAGAGCCAGCGGTGTCATGGGTGGGGGTGGGGCATGGGAGGGGGGGGGGGTGGTGGAGTGGCGGGCGAGCTTATGATCCCCCGCTCTGCTTATTGTCATAAGCTTCTGGCAGGTTTGCGAAGCAACAAGATAGCCAGTATTTTATTGTTTCCTTACTGATGAGGCAGCAGAACCAGGAGGGTTTGTGGGGTGGGGGGGGGGGGATGGAGCAAGTAAAATAATAAGCTTGAGACAGAAAAATGATTTACCAAATGCAGCCTAACTCTGGCATGAGGAAGGGGCAGAGCCAGTATGGCCAAGGCGATCTTTGAACGAAACGTGAAAAGCTGTGCCAGTAAAGACGATATATCGCCCCCTGCAGGCCAAGTGCTGCTGGCTGTCCAGCTCTCGCTTTGGCAGCAGGACGTGGGCGGACGCCGCTTTCCGGCTCCACTTAAAACCCTTTTATTGGATCCAGTATCGCCATGTGGGATCTTGTGGGGGGGGGGAGACGAGGGACCACCCCAGGCCGCCCCCAACGCCCCCCCTCTCCATCCGTCACCTTCCGTTGTTGTTGACAAAACAACGGCAGAATGTTGCAGATAAGACGCCGGGGTGGACGGAGTCGCGGCACTTAGAGGGGAAGCACGCTAGGAGCAGACAGAGAAGCGCCAGTCGGTGCACTTGGATTGGTTTGTTTTTCACCAGGCGGGAGAGGGAGAGTGTGCAAAGTGGGCACGCGTGGGTGTACATCCGTGTGAGCACTAGGCGTGTGCCCGCCGGTGCCAGTTAGAGGCCTCGCTCGTGTGGGCCGCCGCTCGATCTCTGCTGCATGTCCATTCCCTCTACTGAGCCGCCCCAGCCAGACGAAAAATCAGCCCCCTTATGTCAGAAAAGCGAGAATTAAAATCTGTACCTGCAGATTCTGCTTCTGACTACCAACCGCATGGGGAAACCCCTAGTGGTTCAGCTGTCTCAAAACCAGAGTGCGGTATACCGTGGTATTCCTGACTGACCGACCGAACGAGGAATCTGCCCACTATGTCTATGTCAGCCATGGCAACCCAGTTGACGACCGGTTCAAAGTTCAATCAAGCAGCACCCTTGGTGAGTTTATAGATGTGTCACACAGGTTGGGCGGGGGGGGGGGGGGGTCAGACTTCATGGATTTCAGCACGTTACTCAAAAACAGGGAAGAAACCAATTCAGCTTGTGACAAAACACCCCCTTAGCTACAAGACAAAACAAAACATCTTTTAAAGCTTTTAGCAACCGATCGACAGACTAAAGTAGCACCTCCCCCCATTACGGTTCCTCGGCGGGGGCAGCTAGTGTCCGTGGAGGCCATGGCTCTCCAGTGAAGGGCATCCGGCCCCCTCTGTAATCCCACCACTGCCACCATTTTGCTTGCGGTTACATTTTCAAAACAGATCCATCTTCAGAATCAGCTTGCTGGGAAAACAACCTGACAGGCCGAAACTACTCGATACGTTACCTCACGTCCTTCTGCTACATTAGGGTCTTTCAAAGGTACAAAAGATAACAGACAGTCCATGAATCCATCCATCCATTCATCCAAACACTTACGTTGGCTACAGGGATACCAGCCAAAACCAGATCGCCACCCATAACTCAGTTACCATCACACAGCACTAAACAATCAGCCTTAAAAAATGAGACACAGTGGAATGTAAACAAACAACAGATAAAAGCCACTGCCACTACCTCCACCATACTCTCACTTTAAAACATAACTCGTTTAGGGGAGAGTACTGACTAGACAGATGAGACAGCACACTAAATTAAAGAGGAATCCCCCACCCCAAAAAAAAACCAAATACAGTAGTGATAAAAATCTATGTAGGCTTAAATATAATTATTATACTCAAAAACCCAAAGCAGTTTGAGACATTATCAATCATAACACCACTGTGGGATTTTATAATTAGCGATAAATCCTATTTTTGGGAAAACGGCACTAAGAGTGACATATTCTTGTACATCGAATACTGAAGTGAATGTGTGTATGCAGATGATTCCACTTTCCAGTCCTACTGGGACAACGCCAGCCTGATGAGTCCACCCAGTGACAAAAGCACCTCAAAAGGGCAAGCGAGGGGGGTGTGGGGTTGGTGTCCTAAATCGCACTGCCCGTCCGCTTCAGCACTATCACCAATCAGGGCGCGGAGAGATAAAGAAAGGAAGGAGCAACATTAAAAAAAACAAGAGCCGTGCACCTCCAACACAGACAAGCCACGACTCGCCAAATCTCAGCCTTTAAGATGATACCCATCCGGTCCTGGAGACAGTTAAGGTATGGGGCTGCTGGGGGAGGTGGTGGGTGGGGGGCTCGATATCGATGTATGGAATGACAAGGTGGCGCTCAATGTCAGCAGTCTGCCGGCATGCCTCTCCTTAGCAGATCACTTTCAGTGAGGGTGACTTCCTCTGTTTTATTCTACCCATCAGCCACTTCTGCCAGTTTAATTCAGACTAAGCACCTTGGTCAAGGGCAGGACTGCAGGGGACTGAGAGCCTCTGGTCCCAAGTGCTGCAGCCCGTTCGCTCGTCGTGACTCCGACTCTGATGTATCGATACTTTAACAACAAGCGTGGTCTTATTAGGAGAAGCTCCTGCCATTTGTGCATCTAGCACCATGTCTTCTGTCCCCCCCCCCGCCATAAATGGGGGTCGCAGTGGCTTGCACTACTGCCCAGTGCCTCCAGTACGGGGAGCTCATATTCACTTTGGATTCCTTCCTGTACTCCAGATTCCTCCCACAGTCCAAAGGCAAATTTGGGCCAATGAAATTGCCCATAGCCTGTGTCCTGTGATCCAGCCTCCCGCTTAAGGTTCAATGCCCAATGTCCCCATTGACCTTGTAATGGATAAGAGGTTGGAAGATGGATGACTGGAAATACCTCACAAAGCAGTTAGTTCAAGAACTAATGTACAATAAGGTCTCTCAAATATCAGCATATATGGGAGAAGACAATCTATGTATCCAAGCAACACAAAAAGATATTCAAACATAGACACGACCCTTGCAATTTGCTTATTACCAATATCATACTGACGTGTAATTAATTGCTTCTATTTTTTCCTGGTGATCTGAGCCATTTACAGGAAGAATCAGCCTTTGTGAGGCAATATGTGAAAGTGCAATTATATAATATGACAGAACTGGACTTTGGATTTGCTTAACATTGGCAAAAAGGCGACAATTACAGCCTGCAGCTGTCTGAGTACTGTCACTCGAAACTGAAGCCACTAGTTACAAAAAAACAGCAATTCACAATCAAATAAAACTTATTATTGAATAAAACTTAATAAATGCATATAATTCCAATTATATATATGCATGTGTGTATTCCTCCGTGTTTGCATGTAGGATGCTACTGACCAGTTAACCCTCATTATTAACACCTTCCAAAAACTTATCCAGTACAGACTGGGATGGATGAAGCCGCGCAGGGTACATCCTGTCCGGATGGGATGCCAGTCCACCACAGGATGCACACACAGTCACACAACCAAAAAAAAAATCTTCAAATCTGTATACGATTTAAGTGAGAAAAAGTAAACATACTTCCATATCAACCAAGTAGCCCCCATAAAACACATAAAATATAATGTGATTTTGTTTGGACAACTTCATAGAGAAAAGGTGACAGAAGCTATTGATGTTCTTCTCAATCCTGTTGCCCTCCATCTTCCGTCGGTTAAGAGTCATCTGTCCTAACACACACACACACACACACACACACACACACAAAATAACTGTGCCATGTCACTGGAACACAGCATTCCGTAACTTTTCCTCACTATCACCATCCCTCTGAGCTGCTGATGACTGAGCCCCTCTCAGGCCGACGCTACAGTCTGTGACCTGCATGCGCCGTAAGTCGCGACGTCACGATCACACCCCAGCCTCTGCTCTCCAAACACCTTTATCTTGCTGACCAAATAAGGCAGAGCACCGGGGCTAGCAGACAAATCATGCAAGAAAATAAGCCGGACCTATTCCTAATTTCTGCGACAGATCATCCGCATCGTTCCATAGCAGGACCGTGCCACAGTTGCCGGTGAGGACTCCCCTACTGCTGTCCCGATTCACTGTGCGGCAGCACTGCCTTCCCCCGACTTTGCGGGTGTCAGCGCTACAGAGTCGTCTGTTACCCCCCCCCCCCCCGGGACGTAGTGGAACATACCACTATTTGGCACTCCAGGTGGCTCGGCAACAAGCCTCCATCTAACACTGCCACCCCCACCACATCACCGGCGACAGAGATCAGCAGCCAAAGCCTTTGGCTCACAGATCTATTAGCTTAACGAATCCCAGCCCAGGGTGAGAGAATCTGACCTCCAGTGCTACTAAGCCGTGGGGAGCAGAGGCTAGTGCTGGCAACCTCTGCTGGCACACGAGGCATACAGAAGATGAAGTGCAGTACTGGAGATGGTTTGACCTCTAATACCAGAAAATGAGCATTGGTTTTTCCTTCATTGCACTGATTTCCAAGTGTGCATCACTGCTGACACTTAAATTCAACTGTTTCCCTTACAAATATGATAAATATTTGGGTGTCTGACAGCTTTGTGTGTGTGATAGAAAAAGCGGAGGGGGGGGGGGGGGTTGTTGTATACTGTTGGACAAGACATCAGCGCAGGTTACATTACATACATCCACGCGGTTAAACCTTAGACGGCTGCTAGTGTCTGTAACAAACGCGAAGCCCAAATATTGATATAACGACATGAATACTGCTCAATTTCAGCAGTGAATCTGCCTACAAACGCCCACACTATGCAAAAACACAGGCGAACCCGCATGGGCACGTCAATATCAATAAAGGCTGACACATAGGCACCGCCAGGATGTACGCGGCAAAAAACGTTCCCACTTGGCCCCTCACTCATTCATCTGCCTGGCGTGCACTCTCTCTCTCTCTGCGTCTCTCTCTCTCTCTCACACACACACACACACACACATACATACCTACATACATACACACACACACACACACACACACACACACACACACACACACACACACACACTCACGCGCACACGAATCACAGACACCGAACAACAATCTCGACAAACGACGGAAACGCTGACCCGTGTTAAACACACGCACACACATACACACACACACACACACTTTTTCTCACGACCAACCTGCAAACCCTCGAACCGGCTCCGGCTGCCGAGGGGGGGCGATTTACTCACTGACACATAGCGCTACGGTATCACTGACCCGCACGAGCGCAGCCCTGCCGAAACATTCACTCCCGTTAGTCCGTTTCTAACATTCGAGAAAATTACATCAAAGCACGAGGCAGTAGTGGGATATTGCCGACCGTGACGGGAATCCCATTATAATTCAAACGAGCACCTCTTATTTATTTATTTAGATACCGTATAAGGATATTTGCCAGATACTCAGTAGGACGCCCCTGTATCACCCGGTACCCTCTACTTCCCATCTGACATGTCACCGATCCGGCTCTCGCGTACTGACTCTCCGGGCTAAGACATCAGCGGGGTCCGTCTGTCGGTCCACCGCTACCTTTCGGTTTACACCCCCGCTCTTAACCCCCGCCACTAAACCGGGTGATCTGAGCCTCCTTCCCCAGTCGACAGGCCCGATGAGCAGCCTAGCGGTAGGAGGAGAAAGAAGGGGCACCGACACAGCGATGGCCACAACGGGACGAAACGATGACAGGCCGGATGCGGACGTCTTCGATAGCCCCATATTGCTGCTCTTACCTTGGCTTTGGTAATCATGTGTGTGGCGAGTTTAACCACCGCAAAGTTCCCCTTGCCGATGGTCCGCTCCATCTCATAGTAGCCCACTCGGACTGGGGGGGGCCTGCTAGGCTGGATGTGGCTGGAACCAGTGATGCAGCCGGTAGCCGTGGCGGATTTATGGTGGCTGATCCCGCTGGAGGTCTGTAATCGGCCCTGGGCACCCATGCCTACGGGGGCTGGTCGAGTAGAGTGCGTAATCCCGGCCGCTGTGGATCCAGCAGCACCTCCGCTCGACACAGCCGCCATCTTCTTGCCTCTCTGCGGGAACAACAAGCAGCCTTGCGGAGCGCGCAGCGCGGGCACGCCCCCGCCCTGCGTCACTGTGCGAAGGCTGTATCTCCGGAGCGCCCTCTCCAGGATGTATCCATGGCAACCATAAGCGTAACAATGACTTCATTGGGCCTGAACGCATATTGGGGTTGCCTTGGCAACCAAACTGTACCGTGAGACCAGTGAGACGAACATTGTCCTACCATGACAACAGCAATATTCCAGCCTGTTCGCTTCTTGCCACTATTTATTACAACCCTGGTATTTCATTCCCTCTCCTCTTTCTATCCCTAGGGAACGCACCCTGCTGGTAGGAATTTTCGATTACTGGGATTGTGCGTCTCATGAACGCGCAAAAGCAGTGAAAAACGTTCACAGGCCATGCATACGCAGTGCCTGGCTAGGCGTAGGACAGAAAGCACCGATTTGTCCCATCGAATTGACAAAGATGTCATTTAAAACAATACCAAAACTGTTTGGGAAAATAAGATACCTGATTATTATACTAACGTTAGAAGCAATCGCAAAGCCATTGCTTTTAAGTAACACCGATACCACATAGTCCTTACTCCCGGTTTGGGTATTTAATGGATAAATGTTATCAAGCTCTACCTGGATACCATATGGTGTTTTGCGCCATTGCACAGTTAAACAAATCACGTGGTTATGAGTAGTGTATATATCATGTTTCTAATCCTTAAAACAAGCATAAGATGCTCTTTTATGTATTGTTTTGCAATGTATGTGCAGATTTAAGTGGTATTGCATTTATGTATGGAGTAGTTGTGTGGTATTGTATGTCCTTCCTTTTAGCAGTGTATTTTACAGTCTCTGCAGCAGTTTTAAAGAAGCACAAATTGAATTAAAAGCAGGCGCCATATTAAGAGTGAGATTAAGGTGGACTTTGATCCCAGGGGGAAATTCCGGGGTAATACAAAGAATTTTGGAAATGCTATATAACCAGGACCCAAGTTCGAGTCTCCGCCTGGGTCACATGTGTGCGGAGTTTGCATGTTCTCCCCATGTCGTCGTGGGGTTTCCCCCGGGTACTCCGGTTTCGCCCCACAGTCCCAAGACATGCGGAGACTAATTGGACTTGCTAAATTGCCCGCAGGAGTGCGTGTGTGAGTGCATGGTGTGTGAGTGTGACCTGCGATGTGCTGGCCCCCCATCCTCCGGACCCCCCGCGACCCAGTAGGATAAGCGGTTTGGAAAATGGATGGATGGATGGATGGATGTATCTTACAACATATAATATAACATTCAACATCAGTCGGCAAAGCGATACTTAGAGCTCAGTATAGCAATATTAAGTGGCGCCATTGGGTAGAAGCAAAGAATGCCGCTGCAGTATTTCACATTTAGGAATAAATGATAAAATCCAGGGAAAGCGATGAGCATGGCACCATTCAGTGCTAAAGGGAGGTTGCTAACCGTAGTATACAGCTTATTATTAAATATCAGTATTATGTTTTATTGTTGAGCGGATGCATCCTAGTTATACTCAGGTATAGCTTTGATGATAATAAATATTCAACACATGGTGTATTTTGTTTATTGTAAGTATTTGTCATAGTGTTTTACGTATGCAAAAGATATATACTGTACATTCTGACTGGAGCAGGGAGAAAGTAAAAAGCACTTATCAGGGTAGAAATGAATTGTACCTTACCCCGATCGCAGTACAAACACTGCTTATAAGCATAGCAGGAGTGAAAAAGGCCTTGGATAAGACGAGAAGGCAAACAAAGAGTGAATGAAAAACACATGACTCTTCTTGGACGATGCGTTTTATTACAAAACATATTGGCATGGCATATATCAGTGATGGATACTTTAATAAGAACGCATATGAAACCCAGAAATACAAGCATGTAAGAAGCAAACCATGTATCACTGGCAAGCAGTTGATGACGTCATTGACTACGCGGTATCATTTTTCACATAAGGCAGGGGAGAGTTCGGATATAATGAAACGGATCTGATAGCTGAATAGCCAAAGCTAAAGGTTTTTCTACAGAAATGTTCACTCATACCCTGGTGTGTTGACCTTTTATGCAACACACTTTTAAATAAAACCTCCCTCTCCCTAAACACTACATAATTAATATAGGTAAAAGTCTGTTGATAATATAGATTAAAAAAAAAAAGATCACCCTTCTTTCTGAGTAATTTCTACGTGAAAGGTGACTGCACTAAGTAATCTCAAACTGGTGGGCTGTCATATCCTGGTTATATCCATCCATCCATTTTCCAAACCGCTTATCCTACTGGGTCGCAGGGGGTCCGGAGCCTATCCGGGAAGCAATAGGCACGAGGTAGTGTAAGATACATAAGTAATAATTTAATTGTCCTCTATACAATGTACTTGTTCATATGACAATAATATTTTGAATCTTGAGTCTAATAAAATAATGTAAATAGATGTTTTTTTTGTCCCGAAAGCTGCATACACAACATTTTATAAATCATTAATTAGGTTGTAACATTTTGTAAATCATTGCTAGACAATTATAAACAAGTTATACCGCAGTTTTCTTCTTATTAATGAGTTATTACTATTTATAAGTGGCAAAGGGTAGTCTTAATGTAATGTGGTTCCTATGATTTTGACAAACATTTTCCCCATGGAACCAGTTCCTCAACCTCCACCTGCTCGTTCATAACGTAAGACAAGCTCATCTCCTCTATTTTACACTTGGGGGGGGGGGGGGGGGCACACAGAACTCCAAAAACCACAGCGATGGAGAACTATAATTTATTTTACATGACTACAGTGAACTGTAGCGGTCAGAGAAACTGAATAAGACTTAGTAAAATTATTTTGTTCAACATTTAAGTACATTATCACCGTATTTTACTTCAAAAAGACTTGTTAGCCTAATTATCTTAAAATATGATAAAGTAGTTGAATATCGAAGAATAAATACAATTTTGCTAAGTAATAATAGTGAGCGCAATCAGTATTACTTATGACTGTTTTTGAAAAAACATACAAAACTTTATATCTGGATCCAGTGAAATAATACAAATTTGGTTATTTTACTGTATGGATACATGCAGTAATTATAACAATGTACGAATCAGACGCTCTTAGGCGTTCTCACTAAGCGCTGCCTCTGGGCGCTTAAAACAAACAATTCAAAGTATTTTTTTAATTCTCTACATTGTTATAAAACATCCTTTTTAAAAAATAATAATAAAAAGGTGCTGTTTTCCTCCTGACGTAATTACAAGGCGGAACATCCTGCGCTGTGAGGAAGGTGATCCCTGCCTGATGGACACGCCGAAAGCGGAAGTCGCTCCGGGAAAAGGGTGTATAGCGCAGCGCAGTGAGGGAGAAAGCGGGAGGCGGGGAAGGTTTTACTCTAGGCTTGGGTATCTCTACATCCACAACTGCGATCCATATCCTCGTTGTTGGGTGGGGTATTAATAATATTTCGCATTCGGTTTTTGGTGCGCTGGGTGTAGGGAAATCATTCGTAGGGGATAAAAAGGGGGTGAGAGTAGTCCGACCGCCGCTCAACAGCATCCTCTGCTCCGGATAGACCGTCACGGACTGTCTTGCGGTAAGAAATGGGGTTTCCTCCCAGCCCCCGGTGGGCACCGGGGACCAGAAGTCGGGTTTACCACTTGCAGACGTGTGGGACGGGTCCTTAAGCGGGTGACCTGGCTGCAGCGGCTTCTCCAACTGCAGTGATCATTGCGTGGGTGTCGCCTCGTTGCTGGGGAAGGAGGAGGAGGAGGAGGAGGGGGCAGGGGGTGTTTGTCGTCATTAGCATTTCAATATCGTTTGCTAGATATGTTTCTTTGTGAAGCGTGATATATGCTTGTTTTTGCACGATGGCGATTTGCCGGAAAACGCAGACGAACGCTGCGCTTTACATTTAGACTCGCTGGAAGCAGGAAATGCAGTCACCAGTGTCAGCCCGAGATGTAGATGACCCCCCCCCTCGCTTTCCCTGCTGACATGCTCAGGATTGTCAGTGTGGGACCGGCTGCATCGCCCGTGACACGGGACCAGACTGTGCTCCACTGGTGGTGACGCGCCTTATTGATTATGCGCGGCCACCATGTCCCCCCCCCCGATAATTGCAAGACTTGTTTACTAATTATAAAGTCTCCCCAAAACACACCTCCATGCCGATACCTCCCTTGCAAATTGATGTCTCCGTCTGTTTTTCGTATGGACTTCGTGCATCTTTATGAATATTCATTGTTGCATATCTGCACGCCAGCCGTCAGGATGAATAGTGAGGACGGGAACCCCGCTGCAGTGCCTGTTGCAGTGCAGGACACCCAAGGGGACCAGCGCTGGATGTCTCAGGTGAGTGCAGCCCCATCATGCATAGCAGCTCTGTAAATGACCACCTGTCAATAAATATTGCTTAATCCATATGCAGTTTTTAGTAGCTATTAATAATATGCAAGTACTTATTCTGTTATATTTATTCTATCTGTTTGTCGATAATGTGGCCGTTTCATAAGTTGACGTATAAAATAGGCGCGTGTGTCACCAGTTATCCCAAGATATTCAGTTAGTGGGCAGACAAAGAAAATGGAAGAAAATGCTAAATTTGACCCTGACTATGGATATAGTTGGACGATGTGCATGCTGAGTTCCTTGCTTGCTTATGTCACATCTGGCGGCTCTGATGACGACCCTTAAACATTTTAAGAGAGCCATTAATTTCAGTAGCACACCAGGTCATGTGGGATGCTGAAATACACGCTGTTTTTCAGATAAGGGACTGCAGGAATAGCTTTTAGCAATAGGGCACATTTTGGTACCACAGTCTAATGTTGTTAGCATTGTAATAGTTGCATAGACATCAGTATCAGGACTCACTCTTTGTGTGAATGTGCAGTGTATTTGCATTATGTGTATATGTGTTGCAGCATCACCGCTTCGTGCAGGAGTGCAAGGATGCGGAGCCTGACGTGCTGTTTGTGGGGGACTCCATGGTGCAGCTCATGCAGCAGTATGAGGTGAGCATGCGTGCATGCACGCTTGTCCGTGAGGGATGCGGGCTTGTGACAGTGGCGCACTGGCCACATACTTCAAACGACGTCTGGACGAAACGAAATCGAACAATAGGCGAGATCAGTGTGTCGCATAGTTAAAACGACGCTGCGCCTCACGCCACAATCCCAGAGGTCGCAGAGCGTTTGCGAGGCAGCAGACCCACATGCGGAGGGCAAATCAACATGCTGTGATAAATGCATGGGTCATTTTAATGAAATAGATGGCAGCTTTTGTGAAATGAAAATTGCTTCTTTTACCAGCCACTGTTGGTTTAATGCTAGAAGTAGCACACAGAGGGAAGCTGAGAATCTAAACACCACTCGCAGTTACGCACTTCAACAAAACGCAAACATTCCTGCATCGATCGCAGGTGTGGAGGGAGCTGTTCTCCCCTCTCCATGCTCTCAACTTCGGAGTGGCAGGAGATACCACGTGCAATGTGTTGTGGAGGCTGCAGAATGGAGAACTACAGAACATTCGCCCCAAGGTAAGCGATGGATGAATGGATAGGTGGTGAGGTGTAGAGATCGTGTGGTTGTTGGGGCAGGGGTCGGGAGATGGGCAGTCACAGGATAAGGGATAATTAGGAAGAGGATGGTTTAGTGGTTCCGAAATGCTCTGATGAGAAAGTGAATAACAGAGGTCCTGTTCTGGGAATCTGTTTCGGGCAGTGATGTGTTCTGTGGGTTTGGACCCTTTTCCCATGATCAGAAGGTTGCCAGTTAAAATCTCATGGCTGGCATAGTGAGTTTACCGTCGAACCCTTGACCAGCGGCCTTAATCTCCAGGTGCTTCATGGACTGTCTGAACCTGCTTTCTCAGTTGTACGTCGCTTTGTGTATTAAATAAATAAATAAATAAATGTCAAAGAAATTAAAAGTTTAGAATTGTTAGAAAAAGTTCACTTGGATAATTGTGATTTCTAAGGAATGTAGTTATAACTTAGTGTGTTTGAAATATTCTTCAATGTGTGAGATTTTTTATTTATTTTTTTTTCCATTTATTTTTTTTTTCTTCCACCATTTATTTTCAGGTGGTGGTTGTGTGGGTAGGAACCAACAATTATGAACACACTGCGGAGCAAGTAGCTGGAGGAATCTTATCTATCGTACACCTGCTCATCGCTCAGTTCCCGCAAGCTAAAATAGTTGTTTTGGTGAGTCTGCACAATTGAATTTTTGCCACAGAAAAGATCTTCTGTAAATTACTGCTAAGTCCCAATTTTGTGTCAGTGTCACATAATTCTTGAAAATTACATAATGTGCAATAGATTAAATAATGGCAAAAAAGATAACTCAAAATCAACAGCATCATGTTCAGGGAAAAGTTGCATATATAAAGAAAATAATACTGAATGGCTCATGATGTACGTCTAAAATATGGAACCTATAAAACGACAGGATTGGAAAATTTCATTTTGCATTCCCTCACAAAGCATTATATCGTTGCAAAACATTTGCGTTCTCTCGCAACCAGATTTTCATATCACCACAAGTTGTACTTGTATAACAGAACATGAAGCTTAAAAATCTTTAATCTTGAATATTTATAAGTTTTGCAGGGTAAAAATAAATAAAAAAATTCCACCCAGTTTCCTTAAGAGCTCCTTACTAAAAAAAATATGTAAAAAGAATTGATACAAGTCCCAGCAGAATTCCCAACAGAATACTTGAAAAGCTGCTTCTCAGCTTACTACTGCAGTGTCTCGGTGTACTGATGCAAAGGGACACTGAGGAAGATGCGTAGAAAAAAAGGAGAAAGGATTAGGTGGTGAAAAATGAGGATAATGTGGACACCCTCCTTCTGCTAATGTGACAACTGACAAGTGACATTAGTGAGCAATGAGGGGAGTTTATTTAGTATGAGGTAGAAATTAGGACACCTCTGTGAATGAAGATGTAGTGTTACAGGCAGGTATGCAGATAACTGATTCGAAAGCACTCAGTTTCTTGTCATAACAGTGCAAATACATACTTGTTTTACATGCTGCTGTGCTGCTATTGCAAGAAATCAGCATTATTGTGACCTTTATATGGCTAATTCTTACGTCGTTAATGCTTAAATGTTAAAATACGTGGTAATTTCTTGCCATAGCAACGCAAATGCACATAAAATAAGTATGTTTGCTGTTATAGCAAATTCCCGTGCGTATCACTTTAAACGGCAAATGCATACTTGCGTGCCGGTTACGTGTATATCTGCGTATAAATTATTTATCTGTTTTGTTAGATAAGGGGTGGCCAATCTTATCCGAAATGCGCTGGTGTGTATGCGGGTTTTTGGGGTAACCTTTAGGTCTCTAGTAAAGTGCTGGTTTAGCATTTTTTTGTTCACTATTTTACATCATTATGGCAGAGTGGTTTTGCTGTTGGGCCACATTATTGGTCCCTCCCAGCTCCCTGTCAGACAGTCCACATTATTGGTCCATCCCAGCTCCCTGTCAGACAGTCCACATTATTGGTCCATCCCAGCTCCCTGTCAGACAGTCCACATTATTGGTCCATCCCAGCTCCCTGTCAGACAGTCCACATTATTGGTCCATCCCAGCTCCCTGTCAGACAGTCCACATTATTGGTCCCTCCCAGCTCCCTGTCAGACAGTCCACATTATTGGTCCATCCCAGCTCCCTGTCAGACAGTCCACATTATTGGTCCCTCCCAGCTCCCTGTCAGACAGTCCACATTATTGGTCCCTCCCAGCTCCCTGTCAGACAGTCCACATTATTGGTCCATCCCAGCTCCCTGTCAGACAGTCCACATTATTGGTCCATCCCAGCTCCCTGTCAGACAGTCCACATTATTGGTCCATCCCAGCTCCCTGTCAGACAGTCCACATTATTGGTCCCTCCCAGCTCCCTGTCAGACAGTCCACATTATTGGTCCATCCCAGCTCCCTGTCAGACAGTCCACATTATTGGTCCCTCCCAGCTCCCTGTCAGACAGTCCACATTATTGGTCCCTCCCAGCTCCCTGTCAGACAGTCCACATTATTGGTCCATCCCAGCTCCCTGTCAGACAGTCCACATTATTGGTCCATCCCAGCTCCCTGTCAGACAGTCCACATTATTGGTCCATCCCAGCTCCCTGTCAGACAGTCCACATTATTGGTCCATCCCAGCTCCCTGTCAGACAGTCCACATTATTGGTCCCTCCCAGCTCCCTGTCAGACAGTCCACATTATTGGTCCATCCCAGCTCCCTGTCAGACAGTCCACATTATTGGTCCCTCCCAGCTCCCTGTCAGACAGTCCACATTATTGGTCCCTCCCAGCTCCCTGTCAGACAGTCCACATTATTGGTCCATCCCAGCTCCCTGTCAGACAGTCCACATTATTGGTCCATCCCAGCTCCCTGTCAGACAGTCCACATTATTGGTCCATCCCAGCTCCCTGTCAGACAGTCCACATTATTGGTCCATCCCAGCTCCCTGTCAGACAGTCCACATTATTGGTCCCTCCCAGCTCCCTGTCAGACAGTCCACATTATTGGTCCATCCCAGCTCCCTGTCAGACAGTCCACATTATTGGTCCATCCCAGCTCCCTGTCAGACAGTCCACATTATTGGTCCATCCCAGCTCCCTGTCAGACAGTCCACATTATTGGTCCCTCCCAGCTCCCTGTCAGACAGTCCACATTATTGGTCCATCCCAGCTCCCTGTCAGACAGTCCACATTATTGGTCCATCCCAGCTCCCTGTCAGACAGTCCACATTATTGGTCCATCCCAGCTCCCTGTCAGACAGTCCACATTATTGGTCCATCCCAGCTCCCTGTCAGACAGTCCACATTATTGGTCCCTCCCAGCTCCCTGTCAGACAGTCCACATTATTGGTCCATCCCAGCTCCCTGTCAGACAGTCCACATTATTGGTCCATCCCAGCTCCCTGTCAGACAGTCCACATTATTGGTCCATCCCAGCTCCCTGTCAGACAGTCCACATTATTGGTCCATCCCAGCTCCCTGTCAGACAGTCCACATTATTGGTCCATCCCAGCTCCCTGTCAGACAGTCCACATTATTGGTCCATCCCAGCTCCCTGTCAGACAGTCCACATTATTGGTCCATCCCAGCTCCCTGTCAGACAGTCCACATTATTGGTCCATCCCAGCTCCCTGTCAGACAGTCCACATTATTGGTCCCTCCCAGCTCCCTGTCAGACAGTCCACATTATTGGTCCCTCCCAGCTCCCTGTCAGACAGTCCACATTATTGGTCCCTCCCAGCTCCCTGTCAGACAGTCCACATTATTGGTCCCTCCCAGCTCCCTGTCAGACAGTCCACATTATTGGTCCATCCCAGCTCCCTGTCAGACAGTCCACATTATTGGTCCATCCCAGCTCCCTGTCAGACAGTCCACATTATTGGTCCATCCCAGCTCCCTGTCAGACAGTCCACATTATTGGTCCCTCCCAGCTCCCTGTCAGACAGTCCACATTATTGGTCCATCCCAGCTCCCTGTCAGACAGTCCACATTATTGGTCCCTCCCAGAAGAGGGAGGGAGCATAACCGTGGACTGGTGGTGCCCAAGGACCGGTTTGAAAAACAATAGTAAACGAACCGCTCTGACCCCTTGACATTGAGGGTGCAAGACTTCGCGACTTCGTCTGACTCCTGAACAGTTTGCATCTTTAAGTGCCACCAGACAGTATAATAAATGAGGATAGAAGAAAACCCACCTTAATATTGAGTTTTCCAGTTCAAATCACAGAAGAGGAACTAGTGATATGCCCTAAAAAGCCGGTTTATACACCTCAGTGATATTCAGCTGTGTAAATAACTTGTGTGTGAAATTTTTAGTTCTGTAAGGTACTTAAGGGAAACATGTAACAGGAATCGACAAATTGCGTAATGTTTGTTTTTTTTTATTCCATATGAAAAAAAAATCTAAATCTAGCATCGACTGATGAAAGGACTTGCATAGTTGTGCCTAGATTGACCGATGTTCCTGCGATGCCCTTTTCAGGGTTAAGTAGCTTATTTTGTATACCATCGCTACCAAACCACCCTCATCTCGACCCACCCAATCGCAGGGCCTTCTGCCACGGGGAGAGCGACCCAACCCGCTGCGAGAGAAGAACGCTTCTGTGAACGGCATCCTGCGATCGAGCCTGGCCCGCCTGAGTGCCGCCCAGTTCCTGGATGTGGGTGCCGGCTTCGTGCATTCAGACGGCACCATCTCCACCAGGGACATGTTTGACTTCCTTCACCTGACCGCCAGCGGTTACTGGGCGGTGGCAAAGCCCTTGAGCGACCTGCTACTACAGCTGCTGGAGGAGACGCCTGAGGAGAGGCGGGCTTCGCTCGTCTGAGACGGGGTGGTGGGGACGGGGGTGGGGGGGGGGGGGTTGGGTGAAAGAGGTAAATAGGGAACAAGTGTGGGTTCTGCAGAACTAGCACATGGTGAGATGGGGTATATACACACAGACACACACAGAAACAGCATAAATGAAGCAATATCAGCACTTAGACACGTAAGTTTGGGCACAAGCTGCAGTCTCTGCGTTTAGAGAGACTGAAACACTATGAGTGCTGCAAGAAAGGAGGGGAGCTGAAGAACTGCCACACTATAGCGGCCATGTTTGCATGAGGTGGGACAGGTGTGCCAAAAAAGCACACAGCGCCTCCTCATGGTGGAGGAGCAGAATTGAAATCCACGGGAGAGGTAATTCCTCCTCGGGGAAACGCCGTTTTGCCAGACGCCGGAGTCTCTGGCCGTTGTTCGCCTCAAGCCGATGCACTTGGAAGCCGTCCGTGTTAAACTCCCTGCCTGTCGATTTCATGACCATTATCGAGGGAGATGCTTTCGACAAAATGGGGTGCGATGTGGGAGGGCGAATTGCGTCACCAGCCCCTGTGAGAGTCTACTGGAGTGCATGTGGGAAAGAGTCACAAAGGATTGTGGGTATACCCATTGAAGCGTGTGCTGCATTGGGGCTGCACCCGTCTATGAATAGTGGTGTCCGACTCAAGATTATAGTATTCAATGCTACGCTTTCATAACCCCCCCCCCCATCATCCACACACACTAAACTGTGCTCTGACTGTAGTATACAACCATTGCCCCCTCATCCTGTCTCTAACTCTTCCTTTATACTTGCATATAGTCCACAGTCAGCCCACATCTCTCTCAGTTCCCCCCCAA
Source organism: Brienomyrus brachyistius (assembly GCF_023856365.1). Lineage (NCBI taxonomy): Eukaryota > Metazoa > Chordata > Actinopteri > Osteoglossiformes > Mormyridae > Brienomyrus > Brienomyrus brachyistius. The sequence goes on along the minus strand of NC_064549.1, from coordinate 9,249,203 downwards.
CTCCACGTTTCAGTGCCGCTTATCTCTTGAACGCCTGGCGTAGTATCCCAGCAGGCAGTGCACCGCTTCCTGTCCGTCTGCAGCCAATCACGCGTTAGCCCGTCCGCTCCCAGTCAGTCTGCGGCCAATAGCGCGTTAGCCCGTCCGCTTGTGCATGCTTGCGTCCACGTGTGTCTGACCAGCGACATTTCACTTTCCGTAGGACCGTCCTGGCATCATTGTCAGCGAGTTTAAGTGTGCATTCGTTACAGTGCGTTAGAGACTGCGTGTGGCGGATTATGTATATACAGTAAAATATATATATATATATATCTATATATAATAAATAAATGGACGTCTAGGCCCCCAGCTATGCCCCGTGTTGTAGAAATAAACTGTTGTGTACTGAGTCTTGAGGAGATCGACCTGTACAGTGTGTGTCTGTGAGAGGATGTGTTTCTGTCTGTTCAGTACACAATCTATGTGCCGGCTGGGCTTCTCCTCATGTGCAGATCAAAGCATTCCAATAAATGACTATGGATATTAGTGTCACTCGTAAGAAATCGTCCTTATAGCAGTGCAACTGCACTATCTATTTTTTCCTTATAAATATTACATCGTGCAAACATTCTGGATTCATCTCATTTTAATGCACGCGGCACAGATGCCCAGTACCAGTCGGAAGTGTCGACCTACCGGCCATTAATGGATTGTCTGTATTTTAGCTGCTATTTACCTTATAGTAAAAGGTCTTGATGCAATGAAGTAATACATGTCAAATATGACCAAGAGAAGTGTTCAACATCTGAAAATTTTCTCAAATTTTATATTCTTCTAAATAGTCCTCCGTTTCTTTTTTGCTTTGATGACAGCAGACTTCGTATTCTTTCAACCAGCTTCCAGATGTAGCCACCTGGGATGCTTCTCTGACAGTCCTGAAGGAGTTTCCACAAGTTCTGAGCACAAATTGGCTACCTCACTGTTACTCTTGGATCCAGCTCGTCCCAAACCAGCTCTGAATGGTTTAGGTTGGGGGATTGTTGGGGGCCAGGTCACCTGTCACAGCACTGCATCTCTTTGCTTGTTCATTTAATAAAGTACTTGCATTACCTGGAGGTGTGCTTAGGGTCATGATCTTGTTGAAAAACAAATGATTTTTAACAGCTGAGTCCATACCTTTGATTGATACTATAAGAGATACTATAAGTTTCTGTCCGAGGAAACATTATTTCTGTGTTTCTTGCAAAACTTCACTTGAATGTTTTGCAGAACCACATCTGTGACTTAAATCTAGTCATGCTGTAAGAATTTAACTTGAAAGATCTATCTGTGGAAGTAAAATCAGAATATATTTTCATCGGAACGGGGATCAAAATCACACTGAATATGAAACATGAAAGTTAAGCACGGGAGTATTTTTTAAATAATGCGGCTTAAATGTGACCTTGTACTGGTTAAGCAGTATGTATGGATGGAGAATAACTGCTGTGCTGTCCAGAAGTATCAGAAACACGTTATTCTGGTACGATATTGATTAGATTCTGATTTTGATTCAGGGCAGTAACATTAGAAGGTCACTCCGTGGTGAGTTCTTGACAATAATGATTCGCTGTGGTATCTTCACCCCTCACCAGAGAGTGACCTATCGGTGGGGCTGCATCTGGTTTGCTTTTTACCTACTCAGTTTCTCTCCATATTTTGCCATCATGGCACGTGAAGTAACATGAATGCAACACCAAAGTCGATGATCTGATTAATCATTTGTTGGCCATTTGCACAAGTACATTGCAATTTGCATCTTTGTTTACCCCATTTTGCTCTCCATAGCTTGGGGGGGGGGGTTTACAATGCAGGGTCAGGTAATGTGCAGCACCACTGGGGGTTAAGGGCTTTGGTCAAGGGCCGATGGACATGTGAGAGGTTTGCTGAGGCTTGAAGGGGCAATCTTCTGATCGCGGACACAGAGACGTAGCCCCCTGAGCCACTCCCAGCCACAACATGTTGCTTTTACATAAGCTGGTTTTCTGCAGATTTAATCTTATTTAGTTGCTTATTTGGTAATTTCATTTGTAATTTACCGTCAATATATTTACTGTGTAATTAGATCATTTTATTGATATAAGTGTTTTATTCAAGTCGGTAAACTTCAGGGTTAAGCTCTGGATTCACTTATACGGCCTTTTGGTCTCAATTACCAGCTACTGTAGACGGACCAAGACGGAGAAGGATAGGTATTTGGCCGAAGAACGTGCTGAAAATACCGTAACAGGAGTATGTGCCTGTTTCAGGACTGTGCAAGAAAGACACTTTCATGGAGGCAGAACGATTCATGGAGGCAGCAGAACAAGCCGTGGGATAAAATGAAAAAAAATGAACCAATGATCAGTAACAACAATCAGCCCTTTGTCTAACTTAAGTTGAGTATTTGGAGTCCAGGGCTAATATGCAAATAAGATGGTAAAATTTACAGAATGTATATCCACATCATTCACAATGGGACCATACAAAATGAATACAACTGTGCTTTATAGCTTAAATATAAAAAATAGCTAAACTATTGAAAGACCCAGGTTACGAAGAGCATGTCCAGATGGAAACCTCTGATGAACTACAATTGAACCAGCAAAATGTGTATTTCCTTGTGTGTTTGCTGCAAAGCATTCCAAATATCCCACGTTGATTTCAGTGGATATTTTACAAAGATTATGGAGCTACCAGAAGTGTGAACCACACAGGCTGGATGGGTTGTTAGCGCAGTGGTGAAAGATGTGACCTCCTAACATCATGGTTCCTACTTCAACTCCTAATCATCTAAATTCCATCTATCTTCCGACCACTTATTAAGGTCTGGGTCTCAGGGGCTGAGGGCAACTTAGGGTACAAAGGGGAACACTCTGGATAGAACGCAAGTCCATTGCAGGTCACGTGCAACAACATGCTCACAATTGTAATATACAGATACCAGTTATACTAAATGCACATCTCTGCACTGTGGCGGAAAACAGAGAACATCGCATTTATTTATCCCATGATTTTGTCCAAGGTGACATGCAAGTGAGAATCAGAGAGCTGGGTCAGCCATGCAGTGTCAGCCATGCAGTGTCCCTGGAGCAATTGTGGTTAAGGGTCTCGCTCGAGGGCCCAGTGGTGACATCACTTTGCCAGCTACAGAATTTGAACTGGTGACCTTCTTATCACTGGAACAATGTTCTAACCCAAGAGGGAAACCGGAGTGTGGATCCCATCCTTGCTCTGTTTGTGTGGAATTTATATGTTTTTCTTAATCATGTGGATTTCCTCATACAGAGCTAAGACATACAGTGAAATAAATTGTTCTCTCTGAATCGCCCTTTGTTTGCATGTATTTATGGTTGTGCTCTGTGATGGACTTTAGCCCCATCCAGGATGTCACCAACCTTGCGCCTTGTCCATCAGCCCGTCTCACGAACCTGCACAGATTAAGATGCCAGAAAAAAGGATTTCAGTACAACGTAGCGTCGGCTATGGGAAATAAAAGATGATTTGGTTTAACTTGTTTTCATGAAATCTGTAGATTTTTTTTGTAACATCCTTACATCGAACAGTTTAAGTGTCGACAAACAAACATCTTTTCCCAAGACAAAATCCATCCCTCGGTAAGAGCTTGACTACGTCTCTCACCATCGGTCCGGTGGGGATGACGTCACCGCGCCGATGGATTTGTTTACAGCGCTTTTGTGGGCGACAGAGGGCGCTGCGGAGCTACACGGATTTAACCCAAACTGTGCAATTCGATCCGACGGAATAAGTCAGGTGCGCGTGCCCGAGCCCGCAGGAATGTAGACGGTACCGATTACGGTTTTGGTCGTGGGACGGTACGGACAGCAGCTCGGCTCCGCTATCTGTCTGTGTTTTTAAAGAACAAAGCTTAGATTTTCACTGGGGGAGACCGGACCCAGATCCAGCCCCGTGATCTTACGGTGCCTCTTGACAGATAGTGTCAGTGTTTCATACGCGCTGCTATCGCTAACTAGGATATTATGTGTTAAAGAAAGCAGCGAATCGGGTCAATCGGAAGAGCCACGCACCGGGAAATCGACAAGTGCAGAAATACTTCAGGAGGATGACAGGAGGGAGGCTCATGGTTCTCCTCCCGATCGTGGCGCCGCTCGTTGCAGCGGAGGAAGCGTAGATACGCGGCCGAGGAGACGCCGATCGCGCCGCAGGGAGACTCGGTGGGGTATCATGCACTGTATCCGATGCGGAAGGTGGGTCCGAGGTCCTAGGAGGTAACAAAGTGCCAGTCATGCCCATCTTTGTTTCGTGGCTGCTTGTGAGACTCCTTAGCTAGGCTGTAGGGACAAACAGCTGCTACCAGCTAGCTTTCTGGCTGAACCAGTATACCGACGTTTACATTGTGATAATTTCTTTTGCAAAACTAGGCTTTCAGTTCTGATTTTTATGTCTCTTTTTTAGAGGAGGTCAAGCATATAGAGGTCTCGGGAGTTATTCGCGTTGCAAAGCGTAACAAGTAAACACAGCCGCCGTAAACAAATCGATCAGCCGACTGGGAGGATGCGGAGCCGGCGGAAGCCTGGCCCGGCTTGGTCGGGTTGCGGAGCCGGACTCGTGGTGCTGTGCCTGTGTGTGGCACCTTATGGGGCCTCCGCCGTTGTCGGCGAAACCAAGACGGTGTACCAGAGAGATGCAGAATTCGAGGTTACCTACAACGACACGGTGACCAGCGACATCCAGACGATCTACGCCTTTAATCACACTGTGTCTCGCAACAAGGTAACGATTTCAACTGTTTAAGCTTTAATGTTACACTCACACATACATGTTTACTAAAAACGATGTCGTAGACAGGAAACAGTTACAAATGCTTTTATACATTCGGGTGTAATGGTGCCGATCTTGTTTACATTATCCATCTGGAGTGTGTATGTTAATTATGGGGTTTGTTACTTCTTGTAGAGTTCCTGGTGGCCATTGCACACACAATGTTGTAGACATTGATATGAAAACCTTTTCAGGTGTTTTACTGACGTAGTTATTGTGTCTGTTAGGTGTATGTGGATTGAAACGTGTGTCGTATTTCCCATAAGACAGAGGGGGTGCGGGTGTCCGTGAACGTGCAGTCGGAGCAGGTGGACAGCCCCATCCTGTTCGTTGTCAGGCAGAAGCAAGCAGTAGTCTCCTTCCAGGTCCCTCTCGTTCTACGTGGACTGTGAGTACAGATATCTGTTTGGCTTGGCCTGTGAGATGGGTGGGACACGCCGATGGAGTTTTCGTCACCGTGGGTCCAAACCCCATGCCAGGCTGAGGGATCAGTGCAGATATAGAGACCCAAGTACAAAGACAGGGGAGGCACTCTGGCTGACTCTGCTGGTGACATCACCTTTTGAAGAGTCTCAGTGGACTCTGTGATCTCATTTATCTTCATTGTTACGATCGACTTGAGAGATTGATTTCATAGATTATTTTTTTTTTGGTAGCAAAAAAACCACACAGGACTTTCAGTTTGGTACTGATGTGGTCAAGTGGGGTGGGTAGAATTCCTGCCTGTCTATGTTAATGTGAGGAAGTACGAAAAAGAACGAATCTCTTCTAGTGGGGTTCCTGGATGTACCGTGACTTCCTGTAGAATAGTGGGGGAGGGATTTCTCCCAGGGCTGGCTTTACCTTTTCAGCCCCCCCCCCCCAACAAGAAAACTGATCACTTCCTCCGCACCACAGGTAATTAGCCGTTAGCTGAAGGCACCCTTCGTGTCTTCACACCTAGAGGAAGCATAGAGTTACACACTCTGAACAGAAAACTGCATATAGCCCTAAAGATAAAGAGGCATGGAAGGGAAGGGGTTTGAACTGAGCTTCTCTTTCTTTTGTTCCTCTGGTCTTTTCCCCAGTTTCATTCACCATTTTGTGTAAGTGGTGTGATAACGGATTGACACAATGTCGCGTCAAGTGCCTTGGGGTGGCTCTATTGCGAAAGGCGCTTTATAAAAAATAAATTGAATTGAATCTCCAGCGCAGGGCGTATGTGGGTCTAAGTGACGAGTTAATAATTCATAACTACATCATTGTACAGTAAGTACAGTAAATTGTGCAGTAAATGTGCAGTAAATTTTTCCCCTTTCAGATTTAACATTATGTTAAGAGAATTTTTCCACCTGCACTTTTTAAACATTTTATTGTCTCTTTGTTTATTTGTGGGGGGAGGGGGGGGAGCTATTGTGTTTTTGTAATACAGTTAGACAACAAAAACTTCCCCTCGGGGAACCAAAAGCAACATTCTCTCATGCCTTAATAATCTGTAATAGTCTTGGCTTCCAGTCAAGCTCTTGGCTCTGATTACTAAAGCGCAGGTTAGAATTCCTGCCCAACTTGCTCAACTCTGGAGAGTACTTTACACATTCAGTGACCAATCATGCCACATGGAGAACTTTTGGACTTCCTCAAATGGGAAACTCACATGTGGCGATATTATTAGACGTGCAAATGTGTTTCTGGGTGACTTGAGGTTCTGTTTGCTTGGAGATTTATTGCTGCTGGCTGTATATGTTTGCTTGTGGTTGCTCATGTGTGACCATGGACCCTTAAGGCGAATGAGCCTACATTTGTGTGTTTTGAATCTGTCACATGTCCTGCACTTGGGCGCCATATCAACAGCGGGACAAGCCTCAGTCCTGCCCCCTGCTGTCTAAACAGGGAGGCTCCGTGGCATAAGTCTGTTCTAAAGGTTGCTTCGAAACGATCTGTATTGTGGCCCCTCCGGCATCTCGCTCTTCTGATTTCATGCCCTACCCTGTCTGACGCCCAGATACCAGCGGAAGTACTCCTACACCCACGTGGGCCGGACCCTTTGTCAGCCCCCCACGCGTGCCGCCAGCGAGATCCAGTTCTTCTTCGTGGACGTGTCCACGCTGTCGAGCCGAGGCGTGAACTACCAGCTGCGGGTCAGCCGTGTGGAGAGCTTCACGCTGCTGTGAGTCGCGACCCACACCTGCCGCTGATGCACCCCACCACGTTACATAAGGGTATAAGGGCAGTGCCTTGAATGTTTCATAAAGATGCAGCCTTACATTGTTTTTTTTTTTTGTTGCCCTATTCAGAAAAGCACAAAAAATACTGAAATGGACAGCTAAAGAAAATGTTAATTATTCATATTAATATTAGTATTTTTTTTTATATTCTGTACATTGAGATGCTGTGTGTGCCCTGAGATAGCCTGGCATCTGCTGTGGAGGGTCCCTTGTGTGTCCTTTTCAAAAGACACTCCATTTGCTCTGTGGGCCAGTACTGGATGGATGGATGGATGGATGGATGGATGGAATACGAGAATGACGATGATGGCAAAGCAAGACAGTGAATTAGACCAGAGGGGGATTAATGGCCTTTTTTTCCTCTAGGACGGACACGAAGTTCAGTTTTGTTGCCACTCCATCCCAGCCTCAGGTAAAACTCCAGAGAAACCGCTACACAGTCAGCAGTCCAGTGCCCCGTGTGGTCAAACACAGCATTGCACATATACATGCAGACGTCATTGCCAACCAGTTGGATCGCCTGAATACCAAATCAACAACTGGGTTTGCGTGATTTCACATTTCCTTGTTATGAAATCGGCGGTTTAATACCTCAGTTCTGATATTTAGTAGGGCGTGACCCAAAGCTGCGCCCAAGTTTATGACCGGGAGATATGGGGTATGCCTGCACTTTTCTGGGCTTCCATGTCACCAGGTGTGAAGTCCAAGTCCAGGAGGGGTGATCTGAGTGAGAAAGCGGAACATAAGCTTATCAAATGAGTGACAGCATGTTTCACTGGGCCCTATGTGTGTTTGTTTCTGAGATGTAGAGAAAATACTAGCAAATATGGGCTTTGGGATTAACTGCTTGTGTTTGTAGAAGAATCACCAGCTGGCATCTAGGGTGCCATTGTGTGTCTGGCAAGGCAGTAATCTGAATATAGCAATAGCTGTGAGGCTTCTCGTTTCGTCCCTCTGCTAATAGAACTTGTGTGTAATGTGTGAGACAATGAGCCGAATATATTGAAACGTTTGATCCTTTGCATGCTAAAACTCCACATTCCCACCGCCCTCTCTTTACTGGTCGCCTTGTCTTTTGTCCAGTACTTTAAGTACGTGTTCCCCGATGGAGTGGACTCTGTCATTGTCAAGGTCAATTCCCAGATGACCTTCCCCTGCTCCGTCATGTCGATCCAGGACATCTTGGTAAGAAACGCGTTCGGCCTGTTTTATCTGACCTCCACCTCCACACACAAAATATTTTGTTTACTAAAGGTCTCTTCTCTGGTCTGTTTGTGTTGTGTCAGAAGCTTAAAAGCGTTATTCTAGAGGTGCAACTAATCCTACATTTTAGTGTTGGCAGATTTCTGTGCCTATTGCAAAATGCCTGGCTGTTTACTAAAGGAAGGCTGCAGGAGCGCTGACTTGCCACTAGAGGGTGCATTTTGCCACGCATACATTAATTTTAGCACCGAAGGACAGTAGTGAAAGGTGGGCTATTATTCTGGATGGGGATGAATACCTCTGTCACCTGTCTGTCTCACAGTGTCCAGTGTATGATCTAGACAACAACGTGGCTTTTATCGGGATGTACCAGACCATGACAAGGACGGCCGCCATTACGGTTCAGGTAATTAGCCCGAGTCAGTGGCAGCGTCAGGCCTGCTGTCCTGATACGCCTGCGCGATGACGTGAGGGAACCGCCTTCTTCTGACACGTTCTCCCTCTGTCTGTAGAGGAAGGACTTCCCAAGTAACAGCTTCTACGTGGTCATCGTGGTGAAGACCGAGGACGAAGCCTGCGGGGGCCCTTTGCGTTTCTATCCCCTGCGGCCCGGTGAGTACGGTCTTCATCCTGCGTCTGTTCAACACAAAATCCCAATAAATTGTAAGATATCAGCAATACTGGTGCTGTACGATAAGAGGTCAGAGGGGACAGACTCCGCATTGGACGTCTTCAGTGTTTCCCGACTTGGTCCTCAGAGATACCCAGATCCCCCACTTTTTTTGCTCCCTCCCAACTTTGAGGAGAAGATTAACCCTCTAGGATTAAGCCTAACCCTACTCTAATGGATTTTTTTACTCGACTCTCCCCTCTCTGCTCCTCTTTCCAGATGAGCTGATTGACGCTGGAAATCGGAGTAAAACCTTGGACGTCGTTGTCTCCCCCGCAATCAGATGTGAGCAGGATGATAACGTCAGTGTACGGCGAGGCTTCTCGTGTTGATGTCTGACCCTTTCCCCTAACCCCCATTCCTGCTTTCTTGCAGCGGAGGTCTACGTGATGGGCATGCTCTTCTGTCTGGGCATCTTCCTGTCCTTCTACGTGATCACCTTCCTGGTGGCCTGTGTGGAAAACAAGAGGTCAGCGGCCGTTGGCACGTGTCGCCCCCCCCTCCGGCCCACTTTGTCCTCAAGGCGTTGTCCTCTTCCTTAGCCTTTGCTGTGTCTCCTCCCCCAGGATACACAAACGGAGGGAGGGGCTGCTGAGCACCCCGGTAGCATCGCCGGCGGAGACAGGTATCCTAGCAACATTGCGATAGCTTGTCGGATGTTCTACAGAGCAGAAAAAAGAATTCAGTGTATATAGCCTGCTAGATTCTCTCCACTTTTCTTAGGCTCTGCGCTTGAGTGACTATATAACGATTAATGAAACGTATTATTTCAAATGTAATGTGTGTTTTTCTTTCCTCCCTGCTTGTTGTAACATTGTGGCTTAGCTTCTCTGCTCGGTAAGGACTGAGTGTAAGAAAATGTGTGCATTTCTCCTGCCGCCATTTTCCGTTCTCTGCATGTACAGTACGGCTTTAGAGTATATCTTTCACACAGATGTGCACTAATACACTATAGTCTTTCCCACTTGTGAATTTCTGTTTGAACGTGCCTATCTTTGTAACATACATCGACTCTAAGACTAATACCTCAACTGACACCAGGAAGCTGATCGGTGGGTCCTGTTCCTCTGTCATTTCCCTGTGTCTGATAAGCGACTGTACATCCAGTGATGTTAAAATTTTTTAATATGACAGGCTCCTGATTTGAATTTTTTTATTTATTGTTGGAGACAAATAATAGCTAAGAATTTTGGCTTACGGTGTATTTGTAAAATGCCGTACATCTCAGTGCTGAAAGGAGATGAATCTGTCTGATTGGCATTCTCAGGACACAGTTCACCTAGAAGTTTGCTTGAATCAAAGCTTAAAATGTGTCATTATTGTTGTCACTTTTTAAATGAATTTTCCTAGTGGCAGAATTAGAATGCAGAACTTACTACTTATTACTATTTGAATGTGTCCACCCTTCCTACGTTCTGCTTTGTGTGATTCAGATTTATGATGGCAAGATTTGCCTGTAAGCCTCCATCAAACATAGAAGTGATGAGAACATGATTGGATGTTCGCTGACAGGGGTTACCATAGAGCGGGGACCACTTCTCTGCCAACTCATTGTTACTTCTTATTCTGCTGCCCCCTAACTTGTTGGGGGACTCCTAACAAGCTAGCGTCTTTCTGTCTTTTACAGTGTCACTAACCCATTAATTATGGCAGTGGTTCTCAAACTTTATGCACCGCGTTCCACCTCCGGGAAATATTAGGCTCACCGCATACCCCCATTACGACTCGCTTATATACAGAGATACCTCCATATACCACCAGGGGGAGCGGGTATGCATGCCATAGTTTGAGAACCACTGAATTACGGACATATGTGGTCTATCTGTGGGTGTAAGCTATGTTTCTCTGCAGGTAAGGGTCTGACCCCCGGATCCCCCTATGAGTATGGATCGATTGGTGAGTATATTGCCGTAGCGTCGGGACCACAGCATTCCTCCTACCTGTGCTTTTATGTGGTTACTTTTTCACCCCCCTCATTGAAAACTGAAAGCTAAAGGTCATGTGACCCCTGTTTTGAACTACAGTGACACTCTGTCTGTTCTCCTGTCCCCCGCAAGCAGACAACAGCAGCCTACTAAGTTCGGAGCCCATTACGGACAGCGTAGGGTCGACCGACGCCAACTATGGATACATGGGTACGGAAATGCGACACACTGGTGCCCGAGGGACATCGGTTGAGAAACCTTTAGTCTTAAATGCTAAGGATGCAGGTTCATAATCTGAGCGATTTGTTAATGATGCTTTGGAAAGACGTTTTACTGTAGATATTGACAATCTATCCATCTACAAATATCTACAGTCTACAACAGAATACAGACTCTCCCTGGGGTATGATAGGGTTACTTTCTGATAAACCTGTCGTAAGGCGTAAATGCATTTTAATGCAGTACACCTAACGTAACAGACACCATAGCCTAGCCTATCTGAAACATGCTCAGGACACTTACATTAGCCTGCAGTTGGGCAAAATAATTAGCACAGAGCCTATTTTATAATAAAGTGTTGAATATCTCATGTAATTTACTGAACTAAGTAATCATGCTCATTGTAAAGTTGAAATATCATAACATGGGCCATCATGGCCTGAAAATAACATTTAAATTGGTTTTATTGGAGCACAAATGTTGTACGTGGGGGCGCTCGCCATAACAGCGCTGAGCTAAAGCGACTGCAGCTGATTGGTTCGTTTGTGTCATTTGCCAGGACCCGAGCCCTTCAAGCGCAGATCACTCACCACGCTCTTCCACTTAGCCGTCCGCATTGGTGACATTAACTGTTGATCGCATTCTTTCCCTCACTCCTGCGAATCAGCACTGTGCCTTCGATTGCCTGATGTATGAATCAGAAATGAAAAATAATGGTAAAGAATGCCGGTGTGTATTTCAGCGGTTCTCAGCCCTGGCACTGCTGTAAGACTCTCTGCTGGGTTTTATTCCAACTAAACTCTAACCTGTTTAATGAGATTTGTTGGCTTTTTACAGACTAGTTGTGACTGATTAAAAAATATGAACATAAACTAATCTGTAAAAGCAGCCTTATAGGTCAATGAAACTAATCTTGATCTGTACATTCATCAATTGGATCCTTTATTAATTAACTTTATTTAATTTAACCTGGTATTTTCTAGAATAAAAGACTTAAAGACTTTTTATTACTATTATTTTTATTTTTTTAGGTGTTTTTTGTCCCAGCATATCAGAAGAAACTTTAAGAAATGTTAATCAAATTATCTTCCTAATTCAGCTTGTGAAGTTGACCTAGTTTCAGGCTTCAGTTGGCGTGAATCAGGCATGCAGAGTCATACACCAGCACCTATGAACGGGGGTGTAATTCTGGAAAATGTCTTGACAATGTGGAATTTTTCTTTTCACTGCACGAGTCAAGAAGAAAAAAATGCCTGTTTGTGAGAATCACTCTCGATGTTGAAAATTTAGAAATCTGCAGCCGGGCTTCACGCCCTCCGTCCAGACGGGTATTCCGGTCTCACTGGCGATCTTCCTCTTTGCCAGAGCGTTCCCTGGACAGCGTGGGCCGCTGCAGGCAGGAGTCGCTCAGCTCTGTGGAGGAGGATGATTACGACATTCTAGCCGACGTCGATTCCGACAAAAACATCGTCCGCACCAAGGTCCTTGCCCCTCCCTCATCTGTGTTTGCAGAAACGGTGACGTTGTAATATGCCTTTTCCCAGTCTGGTCCTCGAGGACTTGCTGGCAGTCCATGTTTTTGCTCCCTCCCAGCTCCTGGTAAGGGAGCGAAAACATGAACTGTCTGCTGGTCCCCGAGACCCGATTTGGGAAACACTGCTGTAATGTATATTCCTGAAGACGGAGAAGGCCAGTGCCCCGTCTAACCCTAAAGAAATGACCATCAAGGCAGGCTAATTAAAATATTAGCATTGTGGTCCTGTTGATGGTTGAGGTTCCAATAAGAACATATTAAAACATTAATTAAGGTGCAGTTATAATAACTAGAAGTAGCATAACTGAATAGTTAACACACACACTAATGAGATTAATCACCTTGCCTCTGCATTGGTCACCAAACATCCAGGCATGAGAGGGTGGGGGGTGATATTTTGAAGCGTGTTGGTTTGAGAACCACAGCAAGTGCGTTCTGTCTTCTCACTTTTCCAGAAGTTCCTGTGTGTGTCAGATCTGGCTCGTAAAGACAAGAGGGTTCTGAATAAAAAGTACCAGATCTACTTCTGGTAAGAAACCCGGGGTTTCCGACTTTTAAGTGAGAGTTAAATAACCGTGTCAGTGTTATGGACCCCGATGTTAAAATCTGCGTAATGCAAATTATATTAATAATAATAGTAATTATTATTATATCAATAATAATGACAATAATATTAATGGTGGTCGGTGTACTTGTTTATCTGGGATCAGTGTCACCATATTTATAGTCCTAAAAACAGGAACTTCATTTACATGTTGGTTCTTGTCACCAGGAACATCGCCACGATTGCAGTCTTCTACGCTCTTCCTGTGATCCAGCTGGTCATCACATATCAGACGGTATCCCCCACCTCCCGCAGTGCTTTACACATGAGTGACGTGGTCAGGGCTTGCAGTGGCTGATTGCTAAACTGAATTTAGCTTAATGCAGATCCAGTGTGTTACTCGCGGACGCTAAACTACGCTCTGATCGCAGCAGTGCCGGCCTGCTCCTTTGTGTTTGTGATCGACAGGTGGTGAATGTGACCGGAAACCAAGACATCTGCTACTACAACTTCCTCTGTGCACATCCCCTGGGAGCTTTGAGGTCAGGTCTGTGTGTCTCACTGCGTGTGTCTCACTGCCAGTGTCTCACTGCGTATGGTGTGAACAATGTAAACTGCAGGCAGTCTCACAAAAAAGAAACCTGCTTCTTCCCCATGCACTCTCAATTAACCGCTAGCACCATCATTATCCGCTGTTTTTAAGAGTATTTGTAATCAAGCAGATATTTATATGTGTATTTCGCCCCAATAAGTAGTCAGTGGAGGGGGGAGAGGGGTGTTGTTCTATTATATTTACTTCCGTTTAAAGGTATTTAAAGGCCCAGTTTTGTGTGCGCGAGTATTACATAGTTAATGGTGTGTATACATGTGTTTATATATTACGTATACATGTATTTGTATGTGTGTATAAGAAACACTCTTATTGTGCTGTTTTTAGATTATAAGTGTAGCATAGCTTTAGCTTGTCAGCTGCTAACGCGGCCGTTCCCCGACACAGTGCCTTCAACAACATCCTGAGCAACCTGGGCTACATCATGCTGGGCCTGCTCTTCCTGCTCATCGTGCTGCACAGGGACATCATGCACAACCGGGCGCTTCTGCGGCATGAGATGGCGGCGCAGGTGAGGACCGGCGGCCGTTGGGAGTGCCGGCTCTGCAGGCCCAGCCACAAGCTTGGCCGTTTCGCTTTTACGTTTTTATTCGTTTAGCAAAAGCTAACATATTTAGCGACGTACGTATTTGAGAAAGCAGGGTCAGACGGTCCCGGGAGCGATTGGGGGAGTTAAGATCCTTGCTCCCCCAAGGGTGACATCACTCTGCCGATTTGACCCTGGTGACCTTCAAACTGCCCCCAAAACTTAATTTCGCTAATGAATTTTCACAGAGAAAGAGCTGATTGTTCACAATTGATATCTGTAGTATTTTAATATATTTTTCGCAGTTGCGGAAAAGCTTGTTGCATGTTTTTGGCCAATCATGTAAGAAGGACTATATATAAAAAGAGTTATTGTTTATGAATGGGTGATCCTTCAAAAATCCTGGAGTTGTATCAGTAATTACGCTCTTGGGCTATGCAATACATCCTCTGTCCTGTAGGGGCAGACTGAGCGATAAGTGGTTAGACTCAAAGTGATTGCTGACTCTTCTCCTGTTCCCTGCTGCAGGAGTGCGGCATCCCCAAACACTTTGGCCTCTTCTATGCTATGGGCACGGCCCTCATGATGGAGGGCCTGCTGAGTGCCTGCTACCACGTCTGCCCAAACTACACCAACTTTCAGTTCGGTGAGGGCGCCGCTGCCTGATCTAGGGAATGAATTCTGCAGTTTATGGAAACCTGTCTGTCTTGATCCTGCACTCAGCATGTATAGAAAGGGGTTACATACTGCCAAACACACTTAAAACCTTCAAATCTTGATGTCCTTTCAGTTCAGTGTTCTGTAAATATATAAACATACACACTGTTCCCCATTTCACAGAAGAAGTGTTTTGTGTTGTGTTTTGGTCACATACACACTTAGCCACTTAGTAATCTGTGCGTGGAGTCTAAGTAGGACCCAATCACACAGACTAGACCAGGGCTCTTCAAATTTGGTCCTTAATTTCAAACCCAGGCATTGTTTTCAGTTCTGCCAGTTAGTTAGTTTAATAATTACCACGACACAGGTAAAAGAAGGCTGGAAAATCAGCAGAGCTCGGGCCTGCAGGACAAAACCATATTCAAATCGATATTCAGTTGATCAGCCGTGCTCCAGAACGTTCCAGAACATGTGTAAGGATGTACGGTGGCCTGCATGGGACACATGCATTATAGAGTGTTTGCTCCCCTTTTCCGCTTCCCCTACAGACACCTCCTTCATGTACATGATTGCGGGGCTCTGCATGCTGAAGCTCTACCAGAAGCGACACCCCGATATTAACGCCAGCGCCTACACTGCCTACGCCTGCCTGGCCGCCGTCATCTTCTTCTCCGTACTGGGAGTGGTGAGGCTCTCCTTCCCGCAACGGACACGGCAGCAGCACAGAACGTCCGACGTCATCTACGTTCAGTCTCTCGTGTTTATATCACGAGAGGAGTCGTACTGGTGGTTTTTACATTTGCATTAATGTTTTTACAGCAGTTTGTAGCGTAGCGTAGCACAGTGGTTTCTCAAACTTTTTACGCCACGTATCACTTCAGAGAATATTAGGCTCTCTGCGTGCCATTATGACTGAGGTTTAGCAAAAGGAGATACCCCTTTGTACCACTGGAGGGCGCTCACGTGGCATTAGTTATACATGTACCGTACATTGAGAACCACTGCCATACCACATTGATATAGTGTGAGACTGCAAGCCAAAGACGGATGGATTGTGATAGAGACCAAGAGAAACAGACTGATCGACTCGACGCACACGCACCTTCTCGCTGAGGCCCTGCAGCATCTCTCTCCTCTCCTGCAGGTGTTTGGAAAGGGGAACATGGTGTTCTGGATTGTCTTCTCTGTCATCCACATCATAGCCACACTCCTGCTCAGCACTCAGCTTTACTACATGGGCCGCTGGAGACTGGGTATGAATGCGAGAGCTCGCTGCCATGTGACTGTGTGTGGCTGACCTTTGACCTGTCAAAGCCCAGGTGGGGCACCGATGGGTTCAAGACACACTTGCGAAGGGCAGCATTTGTGGTTTATATAAACCATGGTTACTGAATTAACCTGTGCATTATTTCAGAGGCTTTTTTTGAAGTAATCGGTGTATGCTGGGCTGTTGTGCAGCTGGTGTATGCGTGTTTGCACTGGGCTGTTGCGCAGCTGGTGTATGCGTGATTGCACTGGGCTGTTGCGCAGCTGGTGTATGCGTGATTGCACTGGGCAGTTGTGCAGTTAATGTTTGCGTGATTGCACTGGGCAGTTGCGCAGCTGGTGTATGCGTGATTGCACTGGGCAGTTGTACTGATTGCACTGGGCAGTTGCATTAATGTTGACCTATAAAACTGCCATGTGTTTCAGACTCTGGCATCCTGAGGCGTATACTCTATGTGGTCTACACCGATTGCATCCGGCAGTGCAGCGGCCCCATGTACATCGTGAGTCACCCTCCTTAAGCGATGCTCTGATCTTGCGTAACACTCCTGAGTGTCACTGGGCTCGTTACTCATTCTTGTCTTTTCCCTCCATCTCTCCGCTAGGATCGCATGGTACTGTTGGTAATGGGCAACATTGTTAATTGGTCTCTGTGAGTATTCAAGTCGAGACGCTTTATTGCCATTTCACACGAATGAAACAAAGTTGCATTTTTGCAGAGCTTCGGACAGCTGAGCAATAAACACTGAGCTACGGGAGCTGAGGACTGCTACCCTTCCAGCTATTTATTTATTTTAATGTAATAATCTTGAGATCATTTAACACCCAGCTCGTTTTCTCATGATAACTTATAACAGCTTCATTTTGATTTATTGAGTCCTATAAAACAACATTTTATTGATTCCAAATAAGAGTGTTGCATTGAAAATCAGTATGAATTGGATCTACATCAGTAGATCAGTTTGAGTTTTGATAGTGTAGGACACTCAGATGCACTGGACGATGAAGTCATAATTAATGAGAAGCAGAATAAAATAAACGGACTGATATCCTGTGCAGGGCGGCTTACGGACTGATCGAACGCCCCAATGACTTTGCCTCTTACCTGCTGGCAATCGCCATCTGCAACCTCCTGCTCTACTTCGCTTTCTATATCATCATGAAGGTGAGGCCTTCCGATGTGTCTCACTGACCACCGTTTTAATGAGCTTCAGTCTATAATTCAGGAGCACGGCCGCAAACTGCTAACCCCTCTGCAGACTGATGAGAGGTTTCCAGCATCAGGACCACTAGGTCCAAGAACAGCTTCTTCCCAAAGCCTTTCAAATGTTCAACATCCGCGTTTCGATTGACAGTCATTCCTATGGCACCTGCACTCTGGTCTTGTATATTACTGCATTCATCAGTTTTGCTCTTTTTTCCCCTGTACTGTGTTTGTGCTCCTGTATGGCACCTTCTAAATTGTTCTGCACTGTCTAGCCTTGCATTACATCATCGCATTTTCTTGTTTAGTCTTTTGTCTCTTGCACATGACCAGTAAAGAATCTTGAATCTTCATATCAGCAGCCGTGCTGCCATATTTTAAAATGCGCTCTCTGGGAGGAAGACAGCATCTCCGCCGTGACAGGAGTAGTGTCTTGTCTCCGGGGGACGGGTGATTGATGTGGTGTTTTGATTCTCCCGGCTGTTCGCTTGCAGCTCCGCAGCGGTGAGCGGATCCATTGCCTGGCTCTGGTGTGCATCCTCTTCACCGCGGTGGTCTGGGGCTTTGCCCTCTTCTTCTTCTTTCAGGGACTGAGCACCTGGCAGGTGAGTTTTATTCCCCTCCCCCCAAAATGCTGAGAAGGACCAGTACGGCACGCCATAGCATTCTGTGTGAAGTGCGGCGATAATGTTTCCCTCGCCAGGCTTGGAGGGTGGAGTGAGGGCTGCAGGCTTCCACAATAGCACAGTACCCGAGAAGTTGGACTTGCAGATAGAAATGTATTCAGTAACATTTCAGTTACATTTTTGTTCATAAACTTGTTCAATTTGGCTCTATCTTCTTCAGAAAACCCCAGCTGAGTCTCGTGAGCACAACCGCAACTGTATCCTCCTCTCCTTCTTTGATGACCATGACATCTGGCACTTCCTTTCCTCTATCGCCATGTTCGGCTCCTTCCTGGTGAGTCGCGTGTGTCCACACATGCGCCGTTCAGCAGCGGTATGCGTGTACTCCATGATTTACGCCGAATATCAGTGTCTACCAGTGCTATGCATTACAACATACAACAAACTGCTTTCTTCAACGGAGTGGAATTAAATTTATTTAGTAAGGACTTTTTCTCCAAAGCGACATACTGGTGAACAACCAGGGTCAGTGTTTTTATGGAACATTTGAGGTTAAAGGTCTTTCTCAAAGGTACAAAAGTGAAACCACTTTGCCAGCCGTGGGATTTGAACCTAAAACCTTCCGATCACAATCACGAAGGTCTAACCCGCAAAGCCACACACTTCCCCTGTAATGTAGTTCCCCTTTCTCATGAAAATATACACATCTTACATAAAATGTGACGATTTCAATTTCTTCTGACCCAGTTCCCTTTCTGTTCCTTTTTGTCCCAGGTTCTCCTTACTTTGGATGATGATTTGGATACTGTACAGAGGGACAAGATTTATGTCTTTTGAGGGACAGTGCGCCTTACTAATCCTACACACTAGCCATTCATGATGCAGCAGTGAGAGATGGGCAGTAGACAGTCGTGCTGCGTGATTGGGAGTGAGGGTCCGTTCTTTCTCACAGCCAGAGGGGGGCACTGTGCTACAAATTCTGAGCCTCTGAAAACAGCTGCTGTGCCAAGTGATGACTGAACAGCACTTTGGTTCCTCATCACTGATATGTGTCTGTCTGTTATCAATGGTGATATCCATGTTAATGTTAATGATATTAATGCTAATTCATTAATGTCATATCACATCTGAGCTGACTTGCTCTCATATGTCAGGAATTGCAGAGCTTTCGGTGTGACTTTGCACGCATTTCAGCTCTTTGTCTGTACGCCTGTGGCCTTCAATGTTCTTATCTAGTGCAAACCTGAATCTCTTCAGCACTATTTCCTCAATAGGAGCTGACCATGGAAGTGATTGTATACAAGATGTAATGTCCATAAGAGCTGAGAATATGTTTTGTACTGTATGGGGGTGGGGGGATAACAGATTTTAAAATTTATGAATTTATAAAGAAATGTCACTGAATAAAGATTTTCAAAACTACTGGTCTTTTTTAAATGTTGGGTTTAAAAGGTTCAAATGTACAGGTTTTGAGTTGGAACCTGAGGCACATAGCCAAACTATCACAAAAATAATCCTATACCCTCTTGGGATCCTCTTGATATAAAATTTTTTATTCGACAGGAAGAGGTGGTTGGCAAGGTCACATCTGCAACCATGTAACGTCATCTTAATGCGCTAACTGTCCTCTTTAACAAACAGGAATTTACAGAGCGGCATATGCAATATGAGAAACAAAAGGAAAAACGTAAAAGCATTTCACAAGAATGAAAGATGAATTGGCGGACCGCAGGAAACTAAATAGCTTTTGTTACCAGACACATCCGTAAATCGATTACGCTAACGTTTCCTTCTAAGATCGTAATACAATTACATTCATCGTTAAAGGTTATTCATTCCTTAAACAGATATGTAAATCCGTGTAAGTGCTTTATATTAATCAGCTGTTTTTTAACCATTTACAAGCCTCCGTAGAGACCGTCAAAAATTGCCTACGCCGACTATATTTCAAGTCGTCAAGGCGGGGTATTGGGTAAAGTTTTCAACTAGCAATAATCGCGCCTCGGATAAACCTCATAGGCTACGATACTGCCACTGCGCAAAGCTGACGAGACCTTCGGAAAGGCTCGAATGCGGATTCGGGGCTTACCCCGCCGCGCCACGGTAGTATATTTAACGTATTGTCTTTCGGTACTCTCTGATAAAATACAAATCATATTTACGTTTGTCTTACAGTTTAAGTGATTTTGCTACAATTTATCCTTGACAGGTTTTAAATAGTAAATAATATATTTGAGGGCGCGGTGCATGACGGGATATTTATGCAAATATAACAGCCAGCCCTTTACGTCATTTTCGGAAGTAAGGTTTTAGTGCGCCTTTTTAAAATCAGTGTAAGTAAAAATATAAATGCAACGTGTTTTATAGATATAGCATGTCAGATTTTGTAATAGTGAATATGCTTAGCTGATATTCTAAATAAGATTTCAATTACGTACACTAGGCTAGTTTAACAACAGTTTAGTATGACAGCCATGGTCTGTTATTTTTCGTAAGTCCCGAAGGATTGGCTGATATTGAAAAGGCAAATTAAAATCGTCAGAAGGCAAGCTGAGTATTTACCAAGAAGATTTCCTCCAAATATCACGTCTAATCTTTTACGCATGTTTTCACTCGATAAAACTCGTTTTATCCTTTGTATGTGAAAGACAGTACACAGTTACTGCAATCCCCAGATATCTGAAGTGAAGTCGCCACTCGTTCGCTTGAAAATGGTAGGCTTATTGTGCAAGCATAGAATCACCCAAGTGAAATATTTTTAATTTCTGGTTTAAGATTTGTTTTAAATACGTAATTATTGAATCATTATATGTTATACATTGTTTTCTTTGGCTGTTCGATCGAAGCGGACGTTCCAAATTCGTCCAATAGGTGGCAGAGATAAACCTCTTATTTGCAAGTAGTCCGGTGTTATATAGGCTGGTAAGTATTAACAAATCTCATTATAATATCATTTGTCATACACTTATCGGAAAACAGAAATGTTGCGTATTGTAAATTTAAACCTGACGCTACTTCGCCTCAGTTGCAGAGTATTTAATCCTGTAGCAATGTACGTGGTGGCTTCGTTAGTAACACCGCTGGCTCTCGCTCCCACTAGAGGCTGTATGTTGTTCTTAGTGTTTAAACATGTCTGAGAGCATCACATTCATAAGGAAAACTCCTTAGCTTTTATTAAGCAAGTGTTTAAATATAAAATTATCTAGATATTTATTGGAAGTATGCTTTGTGAGGAATACTATGGTGTTTTACAAAACCAATCGCAATAAAATACAGTAAGATATTCATAGCAATACTGCAGGATAACACCTAAGCCTAACCCTACTACACATTTACTCAAACATTGATATTAGGATGAAATGCCTTTATTTTCATTATACAGTACAAGTACAACAAAATTCAATCTTTGTATGTCCCATCTTGCGCTCCTATGACACACAGGTGAAAACAAAGCTTGGGGTAGAACATGCACCGGCTATTTTTTCCCAGGACCCTGGGAGAACGTTTTTGGGATTAAAGGCCTGTTCCATGGCCCTTTGGGTCGTATGGTCAATGGGAGGGTGTCCAGTGCTTTAATGCTGCAATGATGTATGAGTGCATTTGGGGGGAGGGGGTTGTACATAGGAGAAATGGGCTGAGTGTAGGGCTGCCATTGGCTCCACTGGGTGGATCTCTAAGGGCACATGCTGGAGTTCTTCCCGCAAGCCTCTGACTTTTTGTTCTTGTCAATGCGGTTCTGCAGCCGCTGTCCAACCCCCTTCACTGGACATGGACTGGTAGACCCATGTGTGCATAGAGATACAGAGAAACATCAAAAAGATCCCTTGACAGCATAATTACACTCAATGTGTTCTTCACGTCACATAGGGGGCGCTAGGGAGGTAGAACAAAAGGTAGGCAACATACGAAGCAGAACAGATTGTAGCGCTTGATGAGAGAACATCCATCCATCCATTTTCCAAACTGCTTATCCTACTGGGTCGCGGGGGGTCTGGAGCCTATCCCGGAAGCAATGGGCATGAGGCAGGGAACAACCCAGGATGGGGGGCCAGCCCACCGCAGGGCACACTCACACACCACTCACTCACACATTCACAGCTATGGGCAATTTAGCAACTCCAATTAGCCTCAGCATGTTTTTGGACTGTGGGGGGAAACCGGAGTACCCGGAGGAAACCCCACGACGACATGGGGAGAACATGCAAACTCCACACACATGTGGCCCAGACTCAAACCCGGGTCCCAGAGGTGTGAGGCAACAGTGCTAACCACTGCACCACCATGCCGCCTTTATGAGAGAACATATACACAGTAAATATGCTCATGGGGAAATATCCAGCCTAATTACTCTGCATCCCCCACAAAGATTTGGCAGAAATTCTGATTTCAACAAAAGGGGACGTGACTTTATTAGTGCAACAGCTCCTCTCATGTTGTTTATGTTGACTGCCATTGTGAATTGCCATTTTTCACTTGCCAGTCTCCAGGAACGTGTCACCCTGTAGGTGCAGTTACTGCTGGCCACACACCTGCTACTGAACGTAACTATTCTGCTACTACACTCCTCAAACCAATGACTGGAATTCTCCAAAAGCATCTTTAAAAGTGCAAATGCTGCGTGCGCTTAGAATTCTGTTTGAACAAAGGCTCGAAAAGCAGGGTTGATTCCACAGCTGAGTCACAGGGTTGATTTTTGCGCTTCACGGTGTGTTTCACAGCTGTGATAGAGAGACTTCGGCGTGGGGACACTGGATGGCCTCCTGTTATGTGAGAAGATAAAAAAAATCAGAGGTTCAATAAGAAAGGGAGGCGTGTGGAACAGAAGGGATGCTGGCTCACCAATTGCACCCTAGCTGCTTGTCCCTTCCGAACAGGGATGTTTATCAATACCAAGAACGCAAAAAAACGTACGATGCAACCGATGTATCCTTGATATTTGGGGCAGCACAAGAACGACATCCGGAGTATTTAACTGTCATCTTTGCGTTATGGATATTGAGACACACCCCTGATCTTAAGAATTGTAACTGACAATGGAGGATGACGTCAAATGGGTAGCGTGAACACAAGAATGGTTAAGTACGCACATGGTTAAATATCCAGGGCTTTCAAGTCTCGCGCATCGACCGTGAGAAGCACGCATTTCAACCAGTTCACACGCTCACATGACACACCTTGTATTTCTCACATAGAGAAGTAAAGGACAGCGCCCACCAGGGTGTTCCGTTATATACGATTAACGGTCGAGGCGCAGGAATATGATTTCCACCGAGTTCATAGCTGTCCCGAGTTATAAAGAGTTCGTAGCCACCCACCAGCCAATCATAAAATAGCATTGCGTTTTCTGCGTAAATTCTAAAATTAGTTACATGTGATCCTGCTTGCAAGCACGTTATTAGCCATCAACCACCCAATCATAAAGTTGCATTTGTTGTTTCCGGGTGAATTCCAAATACACGTGATCCCGCTGCAACCACATTATTACATGGATGCGCACACGGAGTGTGTGGAAGAACAAGATCCGATGGCGGCGGTAGGCAGGGCTCTCATTGGTATTGACCGTGGGACACACGCTCCGCCCCCAACCCATGTACCATCGCTCCAAACTTTTGATGAAACTTAAGAGCCGTGAATATCTCTGTATTGATCCATGCTGAAGGTGGTGGCAAGAATATAAATGTGATTCATAATGCTGGGAGTTTCCGTCTCGTCTTCACTGATAACTATCCACTGTATCAGCTTTATTAACTAGGACAATTTTTCATTCTCTCTTTGCATTTATCTTCTCTGACTTTCTGCGTCCGTTTTGGCAGCTCACTGTTTCTTACAATCGAACTATTTCGGGTCACTGTAATACTGTGTAATACTTGCAAATTTGGGCAGAGTACACGACTCGCATAGAGAAAGGATAGTCATTTGGAAAGGTTTTGGCACAGACGGCATATTATTGGTCTTTGGTTCACTATATTTGCATATGAAACGCCCCCTAGCTGACAATACGTACCAAGTCTAATGGAAATGTGAAGCGCTTTGCACTGGGTCTGCTGTGACGAGGTGTAACGGTCAATGGAGATTTTGCTCTTTTAGTATTTGTCTAGTAGGTTTTCCTTTTAGGAAAGCCCCACTAACGGTTTAAAAAAAGGTTTAATTATGTAATTTTAAGAATATTATATGTTGTGTTGTTTAGTGTGTGGTTCGCTTGTCTGATTATTTGTAATCTGGTTAGTCGTGTTTTATCCGGAGGTCTTGGTTTGGTTCGCTTATTTTTGGTACTCGTTGTTACCGCTGTGTATTTTTTCGCTGTAGTGAGTTTGTTTATGTTCCTTTTGCTATATTACGTGTGTGACGACGATGACAAAATTCCCGCATACTTGAGCGATCGAAATGCAATTAACATACAAAGTGATGTTCCGAGTTTATCCGCTAGATGTCATTGTTAGTCTGTAATAGCTCGGTTTTATCCAGACTACATTATGTACTGTGGCGAAACTACGGGCAATGCATCGATGCTGTTGAATCTATTGCTGAAGCAATCTGTTGAAGATTGAAATTAGAATTCGTATTAATGGAAAAGCATAATAACATGGGTTTTCCATTATAAGGGTGGGAGCCTATCCCGGAAGCAATGGGCACGAAGCAGGGAACTACCCAGGATGGGGGGCCAGCCGGAGGAGGACAATGCAAACTCCAGGCGGAGACTCGAACCCGGGTCCCAGAGGTGTGAGGCAACAGTGCTAATCACTCATGTCTTCATTTATATTAATATCACCATTTGTATTAATCTATATTGGATCATACGCAAAACGAGCTTTCTAAGACATAAATGATAGGCATGGTAACTTTAGGCCTGATTATATTTAATATCAGTGGTAATTACTTATGCACCTTTATATTACACGGCTTTGTCGTTTGCATAGAGCACACCCCCTTGGCATAACACATACTCGGTCTGATTACCAAACATAACGCAAATTTCATTGTGTTTTATTATAACAATGTCTCCCTTGTGTCGAAAAGCAGTTTCTATGAGCTATCTTATGGGATTCCTAAAATGTTAACTTTCTTCAACGGCTATAAGTAATTCGATTTAATTAAGCGATCACCGCGATTGTTCTCATATTGAGAAAACTAGAATGTGCTCTATGAAGGTGCGTTTCTCGTTCACTTTAAATGAAACGTGATCAAAAGCTGTTAGAGAGGAAACAATTGACGTGAGTAGAATATGAACACTTTCCATACACAGCATGGATGGAACTCTCGTCAACAGAGATGAGACGGGGACCCTTATTACCCTTAAAAACATTTTGATAGATATTTCTGTCAAATAATTAAAAGGCTTATATAAAGTATAACTATTAGGTGCCACTATGTCATAGTTGGATATCAGTATGTAACAGGATCAGCCCAGCGGCCACAACCTTCCACCTGGTCAACCGATCAGAAAGGTGAACCAAGATATTCAACGACAACTATGTTGATCAAATTTTACTTAAAGCCCGAAAAGGCTTGGATGAGCCTTGGTACGTCTTGTCGGTGGGACAGTTTAGTTTCTACCAATTTGAATAAGCTGATCTGTATGATTTGAGGTTCATCCGGAACATACAAGCAAGGGGTTGAAGGTTACTGCATCTGCATTTTTCTAAGAAATTTCTTCATTCTCCTTTTCCTTTGTTCTTCTCACTGACGTGATATGTCTTGACGCCACGCCGTTTCCTTCGCCCAGGTTGTTTCCGACCAAAAACATTGAAGAGACCCTTTGCAATATCCGGCGTAAGCGCGTGTAAAATCTGTTCTCCATTTTTGCATAAATCACGCCCTTACTTGACAACACTTACCCAGCCTTATTGAAATGTTACTCGTCTTACACTCGATTGGTTGTGGGTGAGTGTGTTCGTTAACGGAATTTTTGCTTTTTAGTATTTGTCCAGAAGGTTTTCCTGTGGGAAAACCCCGTCTACGTGTTTTAATGAAAGGTTTGGAGAACTTTTGTACAGATTTTCTGTAAGTTTGAAACGCCTTATCTTTATTTGAAGTCATGTGAAATGTGTTTTTTTTTTTACAACTAGGTGGCAGTAAAAAACCATCAAAGAGCGGCAGCGCTGTTGAGGTTAATAGCTTAGCGCCTTGTGCGAATATTGCAAAATGTTTTTTTTTTTTTTAATTTTCTTCACTTTTAAAAATTTGGACATTGCTTAATTTCTGCATTAGTAAATGTAGCTATATTACATTTATAATCACAACTTTGATTTTTGAAAAAATGGCGTGAAAGAACGTAAAATGATTTCTAACTACCAAAAAGAATTATACGATATAGCTGCATCACAAGACACCCATTGATTAAACATTGTGAACATAACTGGGTGCTACGCCATTGCTGTTTTTGGATACTTGTATCAGGAATAATTAGGAAATAAACACGTCACATTATGTTATAACAAAACCACTGAAAATCATTTCCTTGAAAGCTGTTCAGATGAAGGCGGTAATATTTGTTTTACAGTCAGGTAATCTGTATATTTGACTTTACGGTAGGCGTTATGATTAACCAACGTTTTGGGACCACTGCACATGTATCTGGTATTAAAATTGGATGCTATTTTATACATCCATCCATCCATCCATCTATTTTCTGTGCCCGCGTGTCCTTTTCGGCGTTGCGGAATTATGTTTCATTGTTTTATGTTTGTTTATTAGTTTGATATAATTTATTGTTCCCTCTGACTGAAATCCTAGAACCGCTTAACCTGGTAGATGGTCCCTGGGCGTTAATACTATAGTTCTTAAAGCAAATGTACGTTTAATGCTCATCACGTGGGAAAACTGTATTATTATTAATTATTAAGGGTCACATGTGGTGACAGCGGTGAAATGATATCATGTGTACCTGCTACTTGGAAATATGATGTTTGTAACCGGCGCATTTAACGGGTGAGTGTATATAGGTGGAGCATCTGCCGAGACACGCGTGGACGCACAGAGGCGCGTGCCTTCGATCCTACAAACGGAGCGTGAGCGTGTCGGTCTGCCGGCGGCGGCTGCGCGCGGTGAGCAGACGGTGCCCCCGCCAGCCGCCCCGCATTTTCTCTCTCACAGGAATAGCTACCTCTTGCCCCCCAGTTTCCATCTACGCTGACCTTCTAATGCCTATTCCGGATAACTGTCAATTGTGATCACTTCACCGCTGTCACCACATGTGACCCTTAAGCACACACGCGCACACAGAAACTTTGTATGGCTGCACCCCCGAGCTCTGTATTTTTTTTTATTATCATTATTTCTCGCGTCTTAGAGTTACTGAAAATCGATTTATAAATTCATCATCCAAATATAAAAGAGAAATAGAGACTAAAGAAAACCAATAAAAATGTGAAAGTAAAACTGACTATCGAGTTTTTACACACATTTAAACATTTAATCCATATTCTGTAACACATCCATACTCATGCGTGTCTTTTTTAAACATCAGACTACACAATGCAGGTATTTGCGTTCGGTAACAAAACATAAGTACCTCCATGTTGGTTTAGTCTCTTTGCTGATGACTGGAAAAGGTTGGGGGGAAAGGTAGAAGCAATGAAGTACATTACTGTATTCGAGTTCTTTCTACATCTTGATTGGTATCATTCTGAGACAATACATGAAACCTGATAATTTACAAATTAAGCGCTGAGTCACTGAGAATTCTTTTGTGGAAATCGCATTTTTTTCGTATTTTGGTTGTATAGAAATATAAAAAAGCAAACAGACTATTGTAAAAGAAAAGAAAGCAATAGCGTAAAAATCCCTGGACTTAATTGAAAAGTAAATTAAACAGAAACTGCAATTGACTGCAACAGCTACAATGTTCCTGCGTCTACCTTTAATACAGCTATAACTTAATGCAACAGCATAGCACGGGTCAGCTGTGTGAGCAAAGCGCTACCCAGCAAGGATCTCACCAGTCCTAGATGCAGTCCCATGGAGCATTGCGTGCAGAGGATGCAGTCAATAACTTCCTGTCCAGTCCTAAACCCAGTATTTTTGAACTTCCTCTGTAATCCTCAATCTAATATATGTGGACTTCCATCCACTCTTAATCCCAGTATATTTAGACTTCCTGTCCAGTCATAAACCTAGTATATCTCTACTTCATTCCCAGGCCCTAAAGTACTGTCTAATGTAAGAGATAGACCATATAACCAACAATGCATTGTATTTTTTTTTCCACGTACTTCAAAATATTTAAATGAATACTGTCGAGCTGTTTAGGTGTTTTGCAGAAATGTAGGATCTACCAACAAATCATTGGGATCAAAATCAAATAAACCGGCCATTAAATCCATTCATTCTAATGTTCACAATCCATCCATCTTCCCAGAACCACTTATTTAATGCAACATTACAATCAGCCTGCAGCCACACTGCACAAGCCAGAAATCACTTTGGTTGGGATGTCAGTACATCACAGTAAGGACAGCGTGGTGGATGCATGGAATGGGCTGCCATTAACCAAGGTACTGACATGTTAGTTAATCAATCAGGAATTGAAATTCATATGTATCCTAATCCCCCTAATCCGGGTGTAAAGCTGCATGGTCTCCGCTAGGGAACAGTTAATGTCACCATCACTGGGACCCGCCTGTGACACACCGTGCTGGGGACAGCCGACCGCCCCGACCTGAGTATATTGGGCAATAGGAGCTGTGCAGGGCCACGTCCACTGCGTGTCAGGCCTCTGCGTGTCAGGCCAATGCGTGTCAGGCCTCTGAGTGTCAGGCCTTTGAGTGTCAGGCCTCTGCGTGTCAGGCCAATGCGTGTCAGGCCTCTGCGTTTCAGGCCTCTGAGTGTCAGGCCTCTGCGTGTCAGGCCTCTGCGTGTCAGGCCAATGCGTGTCAGGCCTCTGCGTGTCAGGCCTCTGCGTGTCAGGCCACTGCGTGTCAGGCCTCTGCGTGTCAGGCCACTGCGTAGGGGATTAGCTACATGTGAGCGATTGGAGGTGACAGAGGCTTCTGCATTATAGAACCCACAGCAGATTTCTCAAACCCATTTTAGACGCGCTAATCTGGATTTACCAAGACAGTGTATCACAAGCCATGCTGCCTGGACCTCCGTCAGCACCCCCCAACCCCCACCTCACTCTGCCCCCACCCCTCCGCCCCCCTCCACTTCTAAAACCTGCTCTCCCATCCCTCTGAAATTTCCACCGTTCTCTTTGTCCGCTCGTTGGGTCTCTCTGTTCCTCTCTGCCCAGCATCAGGGGCAACCTTCAGCTTTCCCCAAATAAATGTACACCAATTAGTTTCAATAGTGCATTCTCATTAATTTTAATTAAAATCAGACCCCCCGCAGTAAAGGATTAGTCTCCCTCTTCATAAATCTCTAGAAAAGGATTCTGTCTGACATGCTACTTCTCCATTTTCTCCCATCTAAGTTCCTGCTTCATCTTTGCTCCTTTTCCTGCCAGATAAAGACTTCCAAACTCCACAACCCTCCGGAATATCAAGACCCCCCGAAACGCCAAGACCTCCCGAAACACCAAGACCCCCCGAAACGCCAAGACCCCCCGAAACACCAAGACCCCCCGAAACACCAAGACCCTTCTAGTCCTATTCTTGATCATCCATTTTACATCACTATTTTTATTGATAAAATTTAAGTTTAAGCTCTGTTATGATAAATGCTTCTCTGAACCTCCTTGGTAAAGTCTTCTTCTGTATCTGGACTGCACAGTCATGACCTCCAGGCCACAAGGCACCCCTACAGCATGTACTACTTGAGTCATCTGATGAACTTGGGTGGGCCAGACACCATTGTTCCAGTCATTTGACCCTTTAGTCTGGGGTTTTGGAGTTGGGATGAAGCGCAATCAATGGTCTGGTACTTTGAGTATTCACATTAAGATGTCTAGGGGGGGCGCATGCATCGGTAACTCTATAGATGGCTTGCTATTGGCTGGGGAAGGCGTGTGTTTGTGGAATAAGATTTTTTAGTGTGCCAGTGTTATAATGCTGTGGATTTTTGCGTAACAGAGAGTCAGGCCGTTGGCACTTTGTGTATAAGTTTGTGTGGCCCAAAAATCACCATGACAGTCTTGCTATTGTAGTGCTACAGATTGTGTAAGATCCTGAATCGCCAGTGCATGCTAATTAGCAACATTCCTCAGGATTAGACAGCCAATTAATGAGCAGTGAACCCCTGTGAGTGTGTGTGTATTTGCATTGTGGTGTGGGTTTGTGTTTGATCGTGTCTCTGAGTCAGAGTGTCTGTGCATTTAGTTGGAGCTCGTGAGATATGCTTTAAAGGATATTATTCCTTATACTCATATCTACAAAATACTGCTACCTATATGAGCATGTCTGTTCCTGTGTCTGAACTTGTGGCTGTGTTTGTATCTGTGCCTGTGTCTGTGTCTATGCCTGTACCTGTGCCTATGCTTTGCCTGTATTTGTGCCTGTGTTTGTGCCTGTGCTTATGCCTGTGTCTGTGCCTGTCCCTGTGTCTGTGCTTGTGCCTGTGTCTGTATTTGTGCCTGTGCTTGTGCCTGTGTTTGTGTCTATGCCTGTGCCTGTTTTTGTGTCTGTGCCTGTGTGTGTGTGTGAGTCAGTGAGTAAAACTGTGGCTTAAATTTCTGTGTTAAATTGACCATGCAACCGTAGTCTTTTATCTGAGTAAGAGTACAATGCAGCCACTGCCAAAGGAAAATACTTAAAGACCCTTAAGATAAATATCATGTATTTTTCATTACTTATGTTCTTCATTCATACTTCTACACTCATACACACCATGGAACGTCAGTCATCTTTTTCTGTCTTTCATTTTATATACCACACAAATATTGTTTCCACTTATTAATCCATGCATCTATTCATTTTTCAGCGACTTATCCCACACCACTGATTTAGTTAATCAGTTAATTTGCACTTTGCTTAAATGTACGTGTGTTTCCAGTGAGACTGAAGTCCCTTTGTTTCCACGTGCAGTGTGTGCGCGTGTTTGTCACAGCATGTGGCGTTCGGTACGACCGTGTGCGTTAGTGAGGCACGTGTCAGCGTGTGACTGGGGATTAGCATGGCTAAAGCCTGTTGCTCCAATTCCTTGATTACTCTTGTGTCTGCACTGCTGTCCGCTGCCATATGGGCAAGGGGGGGGGCGGGGGGGTGCTACACTGCATCTAGGACTGGTCAGATGCTTGCTCACCCCAGCCTCGATGGCCTCACTGCCACCCCCACCAAACAGTCCACCAACCCCAGAGATTTTGTCATCCCAGAAGAATGCACACAGAGACAATGACCACACAAGAGGACGGTCACACTGCTCCAATCACAGACCAGCACATCACCATAAAGGTATCTAACCAACTTCACTTGTTTGAACAACTACTTGCCCTTCAATAAAAATGAACAAACCACAACAATAATATTAGCAATCATCATCCATTTCCTGTAACCGCTTGTGCTATTCAGGCTCTTGGGGGGTCTGGAGCGTATCCTGGAGGTCATGATGGTGACGATACTGCTTGGTTTTCCGTACAGGTGGGTTACCTGCATGGAGCTTTAAACTTCAACAAGGTAACAATACTTTTGAAAGAAACACAAGCAAACAATCACATGTGCTCAGCTCCTCTGTCTATAAAATAAAAAGTACTACAACAGAAAAACAATGCTACTACATTCCTAATATATTCCACCTCTGTTCTCTACTCCAGTACTGTGAAAGCAACCCCGTGAATTATGTTGAAAGTATTAATGTGGACGGAGCAGATTCCTTACCGAGACCTTTCGACCTGCATGTCATTACAAAGAAAGCAAAGAAAATGTACTTTGCAGAGGAAGTGGACCGTTCATTACGTGCTCCGAAGCATCCAGCAGGAAAACTGAGTTACGACTTTTTAACTGAAGTCAATTTTTTAAAAATAAACACTGTCAGCATTTTGAATATGTTCCGAGTAAATAATGTGTTAAAATTTTGTTTTTGTCAGAAATAACAATGATGTCTCTACAACCAGCATAATTTTCACAAAAAAAACGGAGAGCTATGGAAACAGACTAAACATAATGACACTTTAGAAAAATAAAAGGGTGCAATTGGGTTAAAAATCCAACCATTCATTTAAAAAACAGGGAACGGCACTATTAATATAAGCAAACACTGCAATCAAATTAGTGCATACTAAATGTCCCACCTCCTCCACCCCATCTGCAGCCTCTGTTCCCCCCACCCCTCCCTCATCCGCCCTCAGTCACATCCCCCCCCCCCACTCTGCACCATCTCTGCCTCCTCAACATCCAAAAAACTCTAAAGTCACGCAGGGCCCTCTTCCACACCAGTGACGAAGCCTGTCCACCTTTCTTCGCTTCCCTTCACACCCCTACACCACATCTTTTCACATCTCCGCATCCTCACTCTGACCTGCTGCTCTGCCTCAGTCTCCGTTCTCACATCACGTCTCTCACGCTGCACTTGCTGCTGTCCTTCTTGCCTTTCCCCTCCAGCAGTCCTCCCTCGCATCACTTCCTCCGTCTCCCTCTCTGCCGCTGTCCCACGCTGCCAGCTGCATCCCCCT
Source organism: Brienomyrus brachyistius (assembly GCF_023856365.1). Classification (NCBI taxonomy): domain Eukaryota; kingdom Metazoa; phylum Chordata; class Actinopteri; order Osteoglossiformes; family Mormyridae; genus Brienomyrus; species Brienomyrus brachyistius. The sequence continues at coordinate 9,216,670 of NC_064549.1, read as the reverse complement.
GTCCCCTCTTCCTCTACTACACTGGCAGCAAACCTCCCGTTCCTCCGTTTATCCCGAGGTAAGTTACTTACTTTTCAGATAAAGCATATTATGATAAATCGGCTGATCTCGCTCACTGCGTGTGTGAGACAGTGGGTGTGCATAGTGTAAACCCCGCTGTCTGTGTGGGAATCATAATGGTGTCCATGTTAACTGGGGCGGTTTTTCCCAACCCAGTCCCTGGGGACCCCCAGACAGTCCACATTTTTGTTCCCTCCCAGCTCCCAATACACCCCTGCCATATATTTGGAGTTGCTGATTGACTGGGAGCTGGGAGAGAGCAAAAACATGGATTGTCTGCGGGTCCTTGAGAAGCGGGTAGGGACAGCTAGGGAGTATAGGGCCTGGGAGCTGAGCATTCAACAGAATTGACCCTCCCTATCATCCCGAGGACAGGCGTTACTCCCAAGTTTGGCCACCTGCAATCCAACCTCTGTGACCGTCACCATGACAACACTGATCTGCACAGAGCACCTTTTTCAGACTGACGCCACGTCTGTACGGCTCACGCTTACACACAAGCAGTGATGTTCTTGCTACTATATTCTGCAGTATCAGTGTTTGTACTTCATGCTTCACCACAAGTTAGCCCTGCCCGCTTCCTTGGCAGTCCCTTCCATAAGTGTCCCATTTCTTATAACCCAAGGGCACTTGTCTTGAGCTAAAGGGGACAGCGTGATGACCCACTCGGTCCTGCTGAAAGACCTTCTCTTTCTACCTTCAGTAGAGAGAGACCCAGCTTTGAGCCTTACCATAGTGTTGTTTCAATATACACTATATGCAATAAAGTATTGGGACACACCTCTTAATTATGGAATTCAGGTGTTTCATTCAGACCCATTGCCACAGGTGTATAAAACAAAGCACCTCGCCATGCAGTCAGGTCTACAAACATTTGTGAAAGAACTGGTCTTCCTGAAGAGCTCAGTGAATTCAACTGCGGTACTGTCACAGAATGCCACCTTTGCAATAAGTCAGTTTGTGAAATTTCTTCCCTGCTAGATATTCCATGGTCAACTGTAAGCGGTATTAATGCAAAGTGGAAATTAAAGCGTTTAGGAACAGCAGGAATGAAGACCATATGAAGTAATAGAATTTAATTCCAGTGAAGGGAGCACTTAATGTTTCAGCATAACCAAAGACTTCTGGTGTTCTACGGTGACTCAGTGATTCCAAGACACCGAATCCTACATCCTAAAATTCTTCAGCATTACTCATTGGTTTCCAAGAATACATATCTGAAATCTGTATACACATACTGTAAGTAAAAAGCTGAGGGTTATTTTTCTCATGGCACGGGACTGATTATCGTTGTGATTAAATAAAGATTTTGTACAGTTTTTTTTTAAAAGAACCTTGATCCAAGAAACAGAATAATATGTTTGCCTGAATAGATAACGTAGTGAAACAGCAGGTGTCTGTATTAGATTGTTTGTTTTGATCTAGCTCGCCTGTGTGTTTTTTAGAAGCCGTGCTTGTGTGTTTGAATTTATGTGAGATTAGATACAGTAAGCCTCTTATTTGTAGGCTATGTCCTTGATTTGATTGAAAACTGGATCCCAGCGTCACTAAACTGAATTGCATAGTGCAGCCCCAGTTGTAACAAACTTATCTGAAATCCCTGTACCGTTGTCTTCATTCCCTTCAGTATGAAGGGATGTATACATCAGGCCTAGATATTTTTTGTGATTATAATACAAGCCATATATGGAAGTCCCACCCGTGACGTCATTATAAGTTACAATAAAGATAACAGTGCTTACGTAGGTGACCAGTGAAGATTGCACACTCCATTCAACAGCGCAATTCCCTGCTGTTGCAGGCACTGCCGTGTCATTTTTACGAGTTAATATCGTTCATTACATCAAATACTGAAAAGTCGGTAAACTGAATCAAATGGCCGTCATGAACCCGACTGATACACAGCATTTTAGCACCGAATACTACATTGTAAATTTTTAATTTTTACTTGTTTGACGGCTTAGACATGCATTCTTTCAATCGCGTTAAAGATTTTTTAAAAAAAAAATCGAAAACTGTAGAATATTTTTAAACATTCGATTATTTGAAAATCTGTCATAAAAACACGCATGAGCAGAGTCCCATCCCCGACCCCTCTCTATGACGAATTGTTTTGTATTATTGGTAAATTACGCTTTAAGTATTTTACCTGGCTATCTAAGAGAAGGCGTTATGCACGGACTTAGCAGTTTGTTTTGGTTAGATATTTGAATGTAGTTGTTTACCGTCAAGACTCAGTAAATCGATAATGTTGTGAGGTTATAACTGTGCTGTATGCTGGCACTTTGTACCTATGCATAAGCAGTATGCTGTTACCCTATAGACAGACAAAATCATAGGTTACTTGTGCATCGGATCTGTGCGTTAACGCAAGTGGACAAACAAGATGCGTTTTTTGACCCCAATGCAAGTCCAAACATCAAACACCGCCTATGAAATCACGTAACGAACAAATTAAAATTTTCGATTTTTAAAAATTTCTGACACCTTGGGTACATTAAACATGAGCTAAAAAATAACAAACACGACATTTAAACAACAAAGAAGTAGTCAACGGCCTGTTATAATCAGATATAACACGCACATTCTGAACAACAAAATAATAATAAAAATATATTTCGTATTTAATACAGATTTGCGATTGTTGGACGACAGAAATTGTAACTTATATGAAACGTCTCTATAAGGAGTAATGTATTCCTGGGCTCGTATAAATAAGAATTATCTTAAAGATGTAAAGCTTAATATTAGAAACCAAAAACGATCAGCTGAATCTTGCTTGCCCTGTTTATTTTCTTTTTTCTCTCTATTTTAATTTGTTATATAAAAAAATCACAGTACATTAAAGAAAGATGTTTATGTTAATCAACCGTAAATATAGTAAATTTTAAGATGGAAATGTAATGTTAATTACGAATTTTGTAACTCACGTAATTCATTTTTACTGTGCGGTAATGAAAACAAAATCCTGTCACTCTGATAGTGAATTAATGGCAATGAAAAAAACTAAATATTAAGAGTACAATATTAATAATTTAAGGACTTTGAATTATGGATATAAATATAACTGTATATCCAAAACGTTAAAACAAAAATGTCTTAACAGAACAATTAGGATAAACAAAAGAGCAAACAAATAAATATGTTGCGTCTGTGCTCGAGTACGAGCACAACCCTTCTGACGTGCTCGTGCGCGCGTGCGCGCGTCTCTGAATGCCTATACGGTAGTCCGAGCCGCCCACCTTCATGATCGCGGTCCAAAGCTCTTCTTCCTCTCGTTCTTCACCGACTAAGAAGTAAAGAAACCCTAAAGTACTGCACTGACGTTACTAGAAGGAAAAGCCTACACACAAATACCGTACCTGGTAGCTGAGTAGCAGTTATACGCAACAGGTACTCCACAGTGTACATGTGCTCATGACACAACACATATTCTGCTCACACCGGCAGACGCCACAGGTAAAGATATTTATTTGAGATTTAAAATGTTCAAATACAAGCTGCAGCCTCTCTCTCTTTATATCTCCGCCTTGGCTTTACAGATTCCGATAAACCCCTTATACAGTTTGGTCTGTACATGGGTCTGCGTGGATTTTAAACTATAAGAAATCCGATTCAATTAACAAGCGCAGAGAATCGGCTTTAGATACCGTGAAATGGCCTGTTCGCAGGGGTAGCGGTGAGCAAGTGCAGTGCTGGAAGAGGACTATCGCACGGCCGAAAAGGCGATTGCTTATTTGTTCAAGACGGCCGAAAATATAGCCTATGGTTACAATAATAATTATAATAATTATTATTATTAGTGTTGTTTCGTTTTGGTTAATAATAAGGAAGAAGATTTTGTTTTTTTTAAACTTCTGCTTTGTTTCATCTGTGGTTAAAAGTGGCGGTTAGGAGACAAAGGGGATGCAACAAAAGTGAACTCCGTATTATTATTATTTTATTATTATTATTAATACTTATTATTATTATTATTATTACTATTATTATGTATAGAACGACAGAAGGTTTGTGTTCGGTGCGCCAATGCAGCGGATCAGTCAGGGATTTTATGCCAAACAACAGAGCCTTTGTGTTCTAATCCAGCAGCCTCTCGCACATTGTCTCCCAGGCAATTATTTCTGTATTTTTAAAGCAGGGTGCAATTAATTAAATGAGTTATTTCCAAACCCCAGTAGAAATTCAGGCTATAACATTGCCCTTCGTTATCACGCCGTGTACATTTCATACATTATTTTTTCTAAGTAGTTATACTTTAAAGGCATAAATTGATAAGATTTCTTTAATATCTAAACAGTGTATGGTCTATGATTATATGCGTGTGGCTTTTAATTCAATTTAATTCAAAGTCAATTTAACGTTTTGATTTATATTATATTATGATTTTGTTGCTGTCCACTCGTCTCTAATAAACAGGTGCATTGAATGGCAATTTTAGGTATAGGTAAGTATGATTAAAAGACCGATTTATATGGAACCACGGAAACTCCCATGGTAATAAAAGGCGTGGGAGAATGAAAAGGAAAAATAGATTGTGTGTGTGTATGTGTGTATAAACCTATATACTGTACATGCTTAGTCTAAAGGGATGTCATTATAAACTGTCACTATAAACACATTTACTGCAAGAAACTAATTTTTGGGAATGCTAAACGATTTGTTTCTAGGTAATTTTTAACTAATGTTTTTTTCACCATATAAATATTTTGTAATGTTTCTTTGTGAAAACTTTACCAACTATACCGTACCAACTTTATTTATAAAGCACTTTAAAACAACCACACAGGACCAAAGTGCTGTATAGAGAATTTACAATGAAACAATTAGAATTAGGTAAATAAAAGTTTACAAACATTGTACTTTGGATACATATTATGCTGATATTATGTACAATATTGTATACGGAGACCTAACCTTACAGTTGAATAGTTAGCAACATATAATGACCGAATACTTGCATTAAAACCTACCCCATAATAAGTATTGCAGTATATGGATATCATAAAATGGAACTAAACATTAACTATGCTAACAAACGAAGAAAAGTACAGTGGTATATATATTTATAACTTTTACAACTGTAGACGTATGTCCTGTGACAAAATTACAACATAAACATGTAATTAGTATTACGGAAACCAATCACTAACTAACTGATTATTTTTTAACTTCCATTTAACCAAGTAGGACCTGATAAGGAACTAATTCTAATTTTTTGTGACTACCAGAAGTCGAAAAGTCGAATAAATGAAATTGATCTAAAAACTGCGAAATAACTAGACCTGTATGAGTCGCCCAGTCTATTTTGCTTTGGCAGTTACATAGGCGACGGTTTTATTTCTGTAAGGGGATAATTAAAAATATATATTTTAAATAGTGTTTAGTTGTTAAGCAACGATTAAGAGTTAGATATGCATCATGCATATTTATGCCGTTACAACTAAGATGCTAGTCGTCTCACTGGTTTGAAGTGTGCAATATTACGTGTGTGTAGTCGGGGGGGGTCCTCTTTAGGAAAAAAAATAGGAGAGAGAGAGAAGAGAGCGAGAGAAAGGAGGAGGAGTTATTGTCTCCTCTCGGTACCGACTTGTCTCTAATTAGCCAGCCCCCGTCTTGCTGCGCTCAGTACAGCAACCTCACCTCAACTCACCATCACTAGCTGAAGGAAGACCGTCTTAAGGTTCTTCTAGCGACGGAGTGTCGAGCACAACTGGACAAACAACAAACAGATCACGGTGAGAGAGAAGCGCATTTCTTTTTTTAAATAAGTGAGATGCGCACTTGATTGTAAAAGCGCAACTCAGAGTGCAAATATACGTATAATTAGCCTGACGTAGTGGGTTAGATAATATTTATATTTGTACGCTAAAGAAAAAAAAAAGATAAATCTCGGTTAACTAATTGAACACTTGCATCTACAGGTGTCAAAGGCACCAGAAGGGACGCCGGAACTTTTCACTTGCAGTCTGGACTCGGGAGCTCCAGCGTCGGACTGTAAACTTGAGAACAAAACGGAAGCAACTGGAAAACAACAACAATAACAACAAAAATAAAACTCAAAGAGTGAAAACTAAAGACTGAAATACTCCCCCCAGCAAACAGAAGAAAGATCCGGCCCCCGACGCGAGTGAGAGGGAGGGAGAGAGAGAGCGAGAGAGAGAGAGCGCGTTTATAGCCGGCACAGACATGATGTCCTACATTAAGCAGCCTCATTACGCCGTGAACGGGTTAACTCTGTCCGGCCCGGGTATGGACCTGCTACACTCAGCTGTTGGCTACCCAAGTAAGTCTACTTTTTTTTTTTATCACGGACGTTATTTTAATTTTCTGTAACAACACGATTGAAACATGCTTTTGGTTATGAAACATAGATAAATAACAAAACTCTATAAATAAGATGGTGTGGATTGTGGAGCGGTTCAAATTCATTTCATTCGATTGAGACACGTGTGATGCAGCGTAATCACAAATTTTGATCAAGGAAAACACTTGTCGGGATGAGATGTTAGATCAACACCGAAAGACACATGTGAAATGTTGCATCGTTTTCGAAATACAAATTTGATCTTAAAATAATTTGCAATATGTTAAAATATACTGTTACATATTTAGAAATGTTAAAATGCATAAAACATGTTAAATGGCCAATCTGGAAAACCTCGACACGGAGCTTGTGTGTTTATGCGTTTGGGTGTGGGGAATATTTGTGTGCGCGTGTGTGGGCGTGTTTGTGTTTTACACGTGGAATAAAGCTTGCGTTAGTGAAGGGAAAGGTAGGCAGTATTCCAGTCTAACTATAAGTTAGAAAGAAACAATGGCCAAGCAAATTTTGGGTTCGTACTGAAGAAAAACTGGGATGCGTCCCAGCACCATACATTTCCGATGTCTCTTTGTAAAAAATATTTCGCAGTCTTGTAAATTTAATATGGGAAACCCACACTCTATTCCTGGAAATATTGTGTACAATTTTAAATACCTTTTTGGTAATTTGTGTTGATATCGAGACGCAAAGAATGTTCGGCAATTTCTCTGCCTTTCATCCATCCATCTTCACGGGATCCTTCAGTTCCTTACTTACACATTCAAAGTATGTGTGGTAAAAAAATAAACTGGAACTGAACTAAAAACAAAATTATATATATTTTTGCAGTTCACGTGTTTTATTTAACTGGGGCAAAATGAAATAGCCCCGCGACCCAGTAGGATAAGCGGTTTGGAAAATGGATGGATGGATGGAAAATGAAATAGCCTACTACAATATGTGGATAAACCCTGTTTTCTTAAGATCACATAATGATGTCTGGGAATGTTCTCAAACGGATTATCGCCAACATGTTTACTACTCCTGTGTTTACTGATATTAGTGTGAAGAAAATGAAGATCTGGTACAATGCCACTATAATTTTGTTTGATGGTATAATTCAGCAGTGGACACTCCTTTATTAAACCAAAAAGAAACTCCCATCCATCCATCCATCCATCTTCCAGCTGAATTGGAATGAGATATAAATGAATGTAAAAGGTGTCCGGTGTAAGGGAACCATCATATCTTCCAGATACCCCACGGAAGCAGCGCAGAGAGCGGACTACCTTTACCCGCGCGCAGCTAGACATCCTCGAGGCTCTGTTTGCCAAGACGCGCTACCCTGACATCTTCATGAGGGAGGAGGTGGCCCTCAAAATCAACCTGCCTGAGTCTCGCGTACAGGTGAAGAGAGACCCCGCCCCCTCTGGCAAAACAGGCTCACTGCAGTTACCGTGCAAAAAAAAAAAAATGACTGAATGAATTTAGCGTTACATATTAAACTGAGGTTCTAACATCAACAACATGTAAAGATATTGCATTTCAGGGAGTTTAATGTGCTTTTCTTCCCCAGCTATTGGATGGTGTTCAGTAATATTCTTTCCTTCCTGCAGGTGTGGTTCAAGAACCGCCGTGCCAAGTGCCGCCAACAACAACAGCAGAGCAGTGGCCAGTCCAAACCCCGTCCACCCAAGAAGAAGGCATCTCCAGCCCAGGAGGCCAATTCTGAGCCCAATGCTAACACCAGTGGGCCCTACAGCCCAGTTCCGCCCCCACCAGGCACTGCTATCACCCCTAGCTCTAGCAGTGCTAGCGCCACGGTGTCTATTTGGAGCCCAGCATCCATCTCCCCACTGCCTGATCCACTGTCAGCCTCAACCACACCCTGCATGCAGCGTTCCACTGCCTATCCCATGACCTACACCCAGGCTCCCGCCTACAGCCAGAGCTATGCTGGCTCCTCCTCCTACTTCACTGGCCTGGACTGCAGCTCCTACCTCTCACCCATGCACCCACAGCTGTCCGCCACCGGAGGGGCACTGAGCCCCATCACTGCCTCCTCCATGGGGGGACCTCTCAGTCAGTCTCCAGCCTCCCTGTCCTCTCAGGGCTACACTGCAGCCTCACTGGGCTTCGGTGCCGTTGACTGCCTCGACTACAAGGACCAAACTGCCTCCTGGAAACTCAACTTCAATGCAGCAGACTGCCTAGACTACAAAGACCAGAACTCCTGGAAGTTCCAAGTCTTGTAGAACAGGGGCTGCAAGGAAAGAGAAGAGAATAGTATTTTTTTTTTTTTTACAGTGCAAGACTTGCAAAGGTGTTCCAATCAATTCAGTATGGCACCATTTTACAGTGAATATAGTGGTCAGCATCATTCTTTTTCATGTGTAATCAATGAGTATTAAAATCATCTTAATGCCTGAATGTTTGATTTGTAATGATAATTAGAAAGACCAGCTTGACCACGCAACTCAACAATGACCTTTGTCAGATTATACATTTTTCCAAAGACAAAAGAACAATTGACAATGAGTATTAGGTTTGTGCAGCTAGGTGTTATACAGCAGTGGGATCAACATTCAAAGGTAGAGGTAAAGTTAAAAGGAACGTTTTGCAAATCTATTCAATTATTTGGCTTGCGTAGAACAACCACAAGACATGAATGCTAAAGGAAAGCAAAAATGAATTTAAAAGTTGTTTTAGATTTATTAATTGCATGTATTTGTTGTTTTTAATCAGCAGTATTAGTAAAAAATAAATAATTGCTGTAATATGTAGGTCAATCCTGGTGATGCAGGATCAAGAAATTTGTACATGATTGTATGTGATTTTTTTTTTTTTTATCAAGAATAAGAATTTGTATGAATTCAAGAACGACAAACAACTGAAAAGGCTAAGATTAGGAAAATGAATTGAAAACTTAAAAAGCTCTGTTTTATATGAAAATTGCATTCATGCATTGAATTAAATGCTTGAGTGATTATTCTCCGAAAACTATTCTTATCGTCCTAGATGAATAGAATAGAATTTTTCTGGCATATACATGATGTGACATGATGTGGGAAATGACGAGGCGGAGATTACTGCAATGAGAAAGGACTGGCTGTTCATTGATTTCACATTATTTGTAGAGTCGCCACAGAGTATCACTTCTCTTTGATTCCGTTTTCAATTACAGTATTTTTCAGTCTGATTTTAATTGTTGTCTCGTCATTTACTGCTGTGTTGTTACAGTTAAGCTGCTTGTTTGAACTGAGGGAGCTCTGAGCCAAATGCACGGACTTTGCAGAGGGGATATATTCTGAAAACACGAGACAAAAAGGACCCTTGGTTTAGCCATGAGAACCGGATACCGTGCAGGACTGTAGACATACTCTGTTTCAGGCCCTGTGTCTTATTTCTGGGCTTGATCGCAATTGGCCCCTTAATGACTTAACTAACCCCTCTGCTGAGCACTACATGATCATATTGTTTTCTTTTCTATTTTTTGTGACATGAAAGACAAAAGAAAGGTAAGGGGGGGTGATATGGCCTCGTCCTTTGCACAGCAAGCGTGTGGTTTTCCTCAGTGACCACTGGCAAATGAGTTTGTGGTGAATATTTTGTGTTTGCATTATTTAATCTTAGTTTTTAGACTGAAATAGTTTGTGTTACATTAAATTGTGAGTCATTTGGAGAAAATTGTCATTTGTCTAAATATTGTGATAATTATCATCACTATTAATATTGTTTCGGACACTATTATTAATATGACCATTGATTTATTTTTGTTTTGTAAGTATTAAACTTTACTTGAAAAATGCAATAATGTCTGATACTAACATGTTACACAGACTGACACGACAGTAACAAATTCTTAATGTCTAGAACCCTGCCAATTTATTTTTTAGATTTTTTTTCTTGTTTCTAATCTTCTTTTCTAAATTGTTCTTCAAACTCAGGGGTTTATCCAATAAAAATAGTGACTATAGGTGATGGGACTGTGTATGACTTTTCAATCATTACATTATTTTCTCATTTTAGTTTTACTATACCATGATATTAGGGGGAATATGGTAATAATAGGATTAATTAGAGGAACAGGCGCTAAAGGCAAAGTTTTTGTTACAATTGCAACATAATTGTATTGTATTGTATTGTTACAATGCAACATAAAGTAACAATGTTTTTAATAGGCACATATAAAAAACCCAGTTAAAGCTTAACTATCCACAACACTAGTTACGTGGCTAGAACCTTAATCATTGATTCTGCTACTAAAGCAAGTGACAGACACACAAGAACCTGCGTGCCCTCATTATATACCTATTATGCTCATGGGAAGGGGGCGTGGCCATCTCCGGAGGGAGAATGAGGTACGTGTGACTGACAATAGGCATAAATTAAGCTTTCTGGTGTTTTCTCCGCCAGACTAAATCTACTCATCATGGACGGTCGTCCTGACTTGCACTCCATCGCACTGGTCAGAATTGTGTTTATTGCCTTTTTCTTATTGAAACGGCACGTTTTCATGTGGCCTCTTGTTCCCTGTTCTATCGGTGTGTGACTTGGGTCTTCTTGCCAACCCAACTGCGGCGAAACCAGCATAAATATTTTTCGTTAATTCTGGAATCTCATTGGAACACGATGGAGTCACGATTCGGCTTCTTTTAAAGAACACGTTTTATTAGGAATCGGTGATTCTCACTAGGAGAGCGACGTAAAAATCGAAAATACAGTCAGACCTCGTGCATTCGCGCTTCGTGATTCGCGAATTCACAGATCCGTGAAAATTTCACTGGAACCGAACTTATTTCGCACATCTGCGAAATCCTCGAACAATCCTATAGAAGTGTTTGTTTAATTTTCGTAGTAATTTATAAGTTTTCATGCTTTTAAGTGTAAAATTGGTAAGAAAATTTACTTAATGAAGATTCTACTGTGTTTTGGGGAAACGTTCAAGATATACAATATAAATCAGTTTAAAATCCCTTAAAAATGTGGGTCTTTTTTATGGAAACGTTCCTTTTTATGTACATACTGTACTGTACCTTTACAAGATGCGAATCCCATTCGGAAAGTTTATTCACTTTGGAACTGTCTTGACCTACTGGTCCGATCCTCCCGCGTGCCACGCCCCCTCATCTACCTCTTGTGGAATCCCCGTGTGATAAGCGCTGTTTCGAGTTGCTGTCATTAGTCCTTTGTATTTAAGTCTGTTTCCCGAGTCCGGGATTAACGTCATTTTGAGTTTGCTGCCTGTTCCGTTGTCTTGCTTGTCTTTACCTTTTTATTAAACCCCGTTTTCCCCGATTCCTTGCGTCCTGTTCCTGCTTCCCCGGTCCGTACTCCGGCAATACGTGACAGGAGCGCTAATAGTTACATAAATATTAGAAAATAGTTAATTTACTATTTTGTAATAGTACGTACACGTTAACGTAAATTCAACGCACAAAAATTTATAAATTCCTTGAAAGGTGCTAATGTTCATGTACATAGCAAATGCGCCCCAGGTTTCCCTCTCGAAACGCATTTGCTGTAAACACTGAAATGGTTTGTTTGCTCATTTTACCTTACTTTGAATGTAAAAGAAAACGGCAGCCAATGCCGCGTTCTATGAATTATTAGGGGTAACATTAGTATACCGTACTGTAAATGTGCCAGTTTTAAGGTAATGTATTAAGCTAACTTTTAAATGAAATTAAAGTGTTTTGGAGTATATTTAGGGTTTAAACTATAAAAATAAGCACATATTACCGTTTTTAGTGACTACCAAACATCCGCGAATCCTTCTCATTCCCGACGGGCTCTGGAGCGTAACCTCGGCAATGTCCGAAGGCTTACTGTATATTTTACTAACTTAGAGTATTTCATTTGAAGCAACTCCGGTGTTGCATCTTGTATTAACCGTAGCTAAAAAAAATTAAAAAATGATCCCTTTTGATAGCAGTAATCGGACTGCTTTTTTCATACAGATTCTTCGGATTTTATGTACTTTTTAACTTCTTACTGGAAAATTGTGCAAGCAATCGGGGTCTGTCGCAGTATTTTAAGTGTCTTACAGTTCACATTAATTTGTTTTAGGTGAACATTTCTTGCGTCGTCTACATTTAATGGTTTCACTTATGTTATGTTATGTTCTAGAATGATTCGTTTCTTTCATTCAGCTTCCTCAAATTAATTCAAATTTCGAAGAAGTAGAGAAACATCAAAGTAATCCGTATTCTAATATCATAATTGAATAATGTCGCTTGATCTGTCTGTGTCAAAACGGGGCATAAACGCTGCTTTGGTTTTCCATTAAATTATTCCTAAGGGATAAATGCTCGAGGTACTAAACGCGAAAGATACGCAATCTTGCTGAAAAGCGGCAGAGGGCGCGTGAAGAGGCCAAAGTACAAGAAACAGCAGCACAGTCCCTGTGACGTGCTCGGTAATCCCTGAGTGCAACATATGGACTGTAAACCTCAGAGACAGGACGGGAGACAAAGATATATGCAGGACATAAAATATTATTCATTTCTTTTTCCTAATCCCCTGGAAAAAGCTGACCGCTGGGCTGTTTCTGTAAATGCTGCAATCACCAGTAGGGCCAGCCAGGGAGACAAGCCCCCATTCCCGCTTCCTCCTAATCCCAGTTTCCCAACCCTTATGATGCACAAACAAAAGTACATTAACAGAGTATTAAATGTAAGCTATTATAACTTCTAGAAATGTATTTACACCACAAAAAGAACACAGAGAGAGCTGTGACTTTTAGCTAATATATCATGTTCTTTCAGTAAAAAGCCAACAATTATCACCATAGAAAATTAATTCAGGTGGCTTGGAGGTGCAGTGGTCAGCACTGTTGCCTCCCAGTTATGGTACCAAGGTTCACGTTTCCACCGTGGCTCCATGTTGTCACACGCTGCTAATCTGCCCCTCCGTAGCATGGCAAAATGAGCCAGACCTCCCAGCTGTCTCTTGTTTGCTCCCTCATTAGTCATTAAGTGCTTCCCAGTCCTGTATTCCCCAGTCCAGTCATTAACCGGTTAACTATGCTTGCTCCCGCATCCTTTGTCCAACCAATCAATCCATCAGTCCAGTACATAGTCATGGGTGGATGGATGACTGTAGCTTATCCCCCACAGCAGGCACCAGGACCACTGTGGTCCTGGATAAGTGGTGATGGATGGATGGATGGATGGATGAATGGATGGATGGATGAAAGTTATGCCAAGGGGGATTTGAGAAAGCATACAATGGTCCTGGATTGAGTCTTGGCTCATTCTGGTGAAGTGAATGAGCAGATTAGGTTGCAAATTTATATTTTATAATAGTAGTTTACAGAATGGATGTATCCACTCTTACAATAATATGACATGTTTTACTTGGCTATTGATTTATAAAAAAAATGACTCAAAGCACAGTCAATGAATTGATTGATTATGATTTATGCCAGTGATTTTTCAGGGTTAGCATTTCATTATGTGGGTGGAGTTGCGTGCAGTTAGAATTAGGGTCAAGGTTACAGTTTGGTTAGTATTATGGTTACGGCTGAAGGTGGGATTGAAGCAAAGGTGAAAGATTCATGCTAGTAATTTTTATTCCAGCACAAGCAGAAGCGCCCGAAGTGGCTGAGGTACGTTTCCAGTTCGGCTCAGATAGTTCTCCATATTTTTTTCTCCCCCATATTTTTGCTTCCCCGTTATAAACTTTACCCATGTTTGTGCCCCTTCCCTACATCCTCCAGTCCCCTTGCAGTTTATTTTTACTGATCTAATTTGGAGAATGTTCCAATCCTCTTACTGTCCTGCCCCCTCAGCAGTACACTAAGTGAATTAGTCAGGATTACAGTCTCTCTCTCTCTCTCTCTCTCTCTCTCAGATGCCCCTTCTCGCAGAATGCTGGCAAAGGACCTTAAGTTGTATGTGTATGTGTGGAAAAGGCGAACATCATCAACAACAGCCATGAAATCAATATTACAAAATAACAACTGAAAGCAAAACTTTAAGCGCACTGCACCACTTTTCATGAAAACTTTTATTTACCAGTGTCTGAAATTTGATACCTCTGGCATATCTAGCTCCATTTCACCATGCATTGCTTATTTGAAGATACTCAGCTACAAACTAATCATGCAGCAAAGACATAACAAGTGTCACAAAATGCATTAATCAAAATATATATCTATATATGCAGAATCGTACAATCAGAAATGTGGAGAATACAAAATAAAACAGCGCAAATTCTATAATGGAGTCCGAGAATGTTGACGAAACAACATCAGGGATTTAGTGATATTTAGTATATTTAAATGACATTGAATGTAGTACATTTACAGATACAGTTGTAAGGGGATCAAAGCGTAAACAGCAACGAGAAGCAAATAAAGTGCTGAAGGGGAGATCATGTTCTTCATTGGATTCCGACATTAAAGTGGTGCCACTAGGCAGCAGATCTTAAGTCAGCTGTTTGACTTTGCATTCAACTCAGTTTGTCCTAGTTATTTGTTACTGATAGACCCTCAAAGGAGAGTGCGGTTGTTTTAGGGAGCAGGCCTTCCTTAATTAGCAGAACAGAAGCAATTCTGACTTCAAAGACTTATTAAAGAAGGAAAAAGTCTTCTGTTGTTATTAGGGAAACCCTGGGAAATTGAAGACTATACAGACCCCAATTTCCAGCTACTGTGTGTAACTAAACATATAGTAGCCAATTCCTGATAATAATAAAAAAAACAAGTCACATTGGGTTAAGGGGGGATTACAGGGTCTTTCAGGAATGTTTGAGCAAAACTCTATAATGCCTCCAGACTATGTGAAGTATTTTAATTACTCACAAATTTTACAAGGTGAATGCAGGGATGTTTTGCACATGTGTTTTTGTTTTCAATGAGAGTCTGTTTATATGAATTGTATGAATTAAAATGAAGTCGGAAAACTTCCTAGACAAGCAATAAACACTAAAGCTGTCCAGCTTTGGTTAGACAAATGAGTGAGTACGTTTTTTGCGATACAAAAAAAAAGCAGTTTTCAGCAAATATTTTAATGTCGTTTAAATATATATATAAACTTATTAACGACCTCACCTTAAATAGAATACCATCAACAAACTGGAATTTATCACTCAGACTATTTGTTGTTAGTTTAATATAAAAATCAACATGAAATGAATAACAGAAAATTTTTGCGCTACATTTTGCATGTCACTGACATAACGAAAGAATTTCATTAAAATTAAAAAGTGACACTTAAAACCAGCGACAGATAAACCTAGGCACCACACCGATGACACTTGGGTTTAACAAATCGGAAAGTCAGTCGATAATCGTACTAAACCAGTACTAAAGAATGGATGACCACTTACTCACTTAGACATTGTTACTGTATTGATTAGCATCAGGGTGTCTCATTTGGAAACGTTGCAAACACAAGAGGATCAAACTGACCAGTATTGGCCTAGTTCAGTGTCTTCTTCAGAATAATTCATTTAATTCATCTGTTTTCTATCCAGGCAGCATAAATGAACAAGGGTTAGGTACAAAATGGCAGTTTATTGTAGAGCAAATGCTTACACACACTATGGGCAAGTTTGTGATGCCAGTTCGTCCAGCTGTATTACTTTGGACCGGAAATCCACGTCACCCAGTAAAACGTGCAGACTGCACACATATAATGCGGGGGGCGTTTTAACCCCCAGCGGGTCTCGTTTTCACAAATATATGTGCATGATAAAACAAGGCCACATCTCTCTGTTTACCTTAATGCTGGATCATGTAATACAGACTCACCAGTACCAGCACGAAAACCACCAGCAATGTGATTAGTATTGTCTTTTACCTATTGCTGAGATTTTTAATTGGCTATTTCTTTAGTTTAAGGATTACTGGAGCAGATTTTGGTGATTGGAGAGTATGCCTGGTTGGGAGTGGATGAACTAATGTTATTAGTGATGCGCTTCCTAAGAGCAAGTCACAGCTCAGCCAGGACTAATGAGCATGCAGAAAGTTAGGAGGTAGTCTGGTGGGAATGTATGAAAGTGGAAGCAGTGATTGTGAATTAATCTGTTTCACTCAACCATCTACCCTCAGTCACCACTTTTAAGATGAGTCTGCCTAGTAATCGGCATGATGCAGTTTTTTCCGCTTCAAGAATCAATGACTCGTCTCTTCAGCGATGGCGTTCGGTGCAGCACTGAGCTGCTATTTCTGCATTTGTGACTTTTCTGTTAGCTTTGACTGCTCTCCTCTGGCCTCTCTCATTGACAGCATACTTTCGCCCATAGAAATGCCCCAGAGCTCTGTACCATTATCTGTAGATTCTTAGCAAAATCCCAGTAGAGTGACTGTTTCAGAAGTTTCAGAGTCGCCACGCTTGGCACCAATGATTACACCGCACTCAGGTCACATGTCTTGCCCCCTTCTAAAGCTGAAAAAAAACAATCACTGAAACCCTTCACTCTACCTGCTTTATTTATATTTTTTCATTTCATAGTTGATGTATCTAAAACAAAGTAGCTATTGAATGTACAATATATGTGAATTTGTCCCATCTTAATGAGATAAACCCGATAAACTCAAACCCTGTTTTCAGGTAATTATATATTCAGGTAAGAATTAGGCTTTAGATTCACTACAGCCCTGCATTTGTTAAGCATTTGGATGATAAATGCTGGGGCGGCATGGTGGTGCAGTGGTTAGCACTGTTGCCTCACACCTCTGGCACCCAGGTTCAAGTCTCCTGACATGCTGAGGCTAATTGGACTTGCTAAATTGCCCATAGGTGTACATGTGTGAGTGAATGGTGTGTGAGTGTGCCCTGCGATGGGCTGGCCCCCCATCCTGGGTTGTTCCCTGCCTCGTGCCCATTGCTTCTGGGATAGGCTCTGGACCCCCTGCGACTCAGTAGGATAAGCGGTTTGGAAAATGGATGGATGGATGGATGATGAATGCTATTAACTGATGGATGGATGAATGAATAGAAAGTGTGTTTGAGTGTCTGTGTTTTTAATGGTTTATATATGTGTTTTTAATAATGAGTCTTTAATAATGAGTTCTCCATGTTTACTTTGGCTACACTCTTTTGGTTATTTACTCTGAAACTGGTAAATTTGTTAAAAAAAAAATAAAAAAATGGCTCTTCACATATAAGAATCCTTTCATTACTGAAAAAGGTCTGGATCTCAACAGTTCAGCCCTGGAATGGAATGGGATGGGATGGGACTGTCTCCACCTGTTTGCTGGTTCCTGAAAAAAATAGCACTTTGGAAGTCCCCCCGCTCCACTACTCAATGTAATAATCACATGTAGCATTCCTCACTGCACTCACTGCACTCACTGCGCTGAGGACGCTCAACTTCCACTCTGTGATTTTCGGGACTTGGGTAATTTTCATTTAATGATACAATATTTGGATGCACTTGGCTTGACTCTTTGCAGTTTTTGGTTAGACTGATGACTGTCATTGAGAAGAGAGCAAAATATCTACTCTTCTGAAACATGTCAATCACATTTTACTATCTGCAAAATACAATATGCATAGAATATGTTACACTAGTAGAGAAATCAATGATGACAATTACTAAGCAATGACATGAAAACCAAGAAGAGGGTTTTGACAAACCTACGACCAGATAATTCATCAAATGCAAGCAGTTTAACATGTCCAGTGCAGTCACATGCATGCAGTGAAAAGTGTAAAGTGCCAATATGAAGCCACATCCATACTTTGTTGCCATTCCTTTTCCTCTTTCCTCACGCAATGTCTACCTCTTCTGCCATACTCTCTCTCTGTGCTGAAAACCATCCTTGCTCCCTTTTGTCCCCTCTCTACACCCAGTAATTCCATTGCAGTGGCAGCCTCCTAATCCACTGCTGACCTCAATCCAATGATGTAATGGGTCATGTGACAAGGGATTGGCGAAAGGAAAGGAAAAAAAATCTTAATCTGTGTTGGTGCACTAGAATGAACCGATCACAGTTTTTTTTTTACTCTATCTTTGAAATAACTAGCATGGGTATTGTTCAATGTTAGCACATTTAAATAATAGCATTTATTGTAGTATCAATTCCTAGTGTGTGTCACAAATTATTTTGTTTGTGTAAGTTCTTTGAAAGTTCAGAACTTTTATGATTTGTCACCTAGGACGAAATTATGCCTGTTTTGGACCTTACTTTTTTATGCAATAAAGTCTGAAATATTGTCTAGCGTGTATTTGCTGCAGAAAGGGGGAAACAAGACCATTATCGCGTTAAAATACATGGCCATGTTGGTCTAAACTGACGTAACAAACAAAAATGTTCTTAGCCTAAATGCCATTGACGAATGTATGCAGAAACCTTGCGTGTTATGCTCTGAAGTATCTGACCACTCCATCATCTTTCCTCTCAGCTTTATAAGCTGTAATGCTTTCAGAATTTTTTGTTTTAAAAAATGTTAACATTCAAGTAATTTATGCAGATTGGAGCAAGTAATAGTCCAAACATGGGACCATGTAGATTACACCGCATGCTTTGATCTGCTCTTTTGCTCGTGCTTTACTTTAATAACATCCTCACGCGCTTTATTTTTCTAACAAGTCACAATTTCTCCTGCTCAGCCTCGTTCTCAGTTTTGTCAATGTTTGCTTTTCCAACCAGTGCAACGTAATGACGTAACTAATGCAATAAAAATGATACACGAATAGAGAAAGGAAAACGACATCAGTAGCACAATTATGACGCTTTTAAAAATGAAGAAGAAAGGAGTGCATGGTAATAAAATGTTTTCTGGGAGAATTAACACCCTTTTCGTAGCTACATTAGGCATTCGCGTTAGTTATTTTAACTGGCACAATGAGTTTTATTCTACGTTCAACCGATCTGTGATAATAATTATATAGCCTATATTGCACGAGAATTAAATGCCATGTCTCCAATTAATTTAGCATCGGGTTATGACTGCTTGACAGGACTCATCATGTAAACGAAAATGGCGAAACTGAAAGGATTATTATAGGAATACGATAACCTTCCTGCAAAACTTAGATTCCCCCTCCAAACACAACTGATGTTTAGCAAAGTAGTTTACATTTAAAGGGAAAAATCCCTTTTTCTAAATGTCTCCCCCTATAAAATTCTGAAAAAAAACAGGAAAGCAGGAAGAATTCCAAATCAAATTTCAACACAACACAAATTTCTTCTATGTTTTTAAATATCGTTCCTCTTCAGAATCATAGGCTGCAAGTTGTCTTTGGCATTTGTGGATATGATAGAACAAGCGGTGTCGAAAAAGAGTTATGAGAGATCTTATAAACTGAAGAGAATTTCGTGTTTTAGAATGTTCCCTGCTTCCTCACAGTCATACTTGGGTAAGTTTTCCCATTAACAATTTATCTAATCCGATACTTGAATGAAATGTTGCTACAGACGTTGTGTAGTCCAGGCAGAAGTCTGTATCATATTTGCTTTTTAATAATTTGTTTTAATCAGAGTGTAGGCCTATAAATCGTTTACACAGAGGCTATAGGTATGCGCATGCGTGATATACGTGCATATATATAGCTTGCGTACGCGTACAGACTCATCTTGACGATCATTGCATGCGCGTATGCTTTAGCAGGTGGTTGAATGGTGGCAGTGGGTGAGGTTGTGCTCGTGGCACAAGGTTAATCCTCCCCATACCCCGACGACGGGTCCTAGCCCCAAAGACCCCTCCTTTTTCTGTGTGCTATGCCGTGCTAATCTCTCACTGCTTCCTTTGCTCTGTTAATCTCTCTCTCTCTCTCTCTCTCTCTCTCTCTCTCTCTCTCTCCCTCTCTCTCTTTCTCTTCCACCCCCTTCCCCCCCCCCTTCTCCGTTGGTACAGCGCAATACTAATCTGTGATCTGTCAGTCAGTACTCTGAGCTGAAGACAGACGGATTGACTGTAATCCCTCAGAGGAGCACAGATGGACCGGCCCTATACAGACCTTGGAGAAGGTGAACGCGCAATTTTGCGCGCACCACTCAAAACGCTCTCCCAAAGACATAAACAAACTCAGCACCCTCACCAATGACACAGACAAACTTGATATTTCTGAAACACTAAGAACCCATACCCTGAAAACAAACGTAAACACACCAAAACATGAAGTGCACGACGGTTATGCATGTACGGGGTGGAACCCATTTTCAGACCGTGAGTTTTATACCCGAAACGATCCCATTATGTCTTCGTTCTGGGGAAACTTGGATAAATTCTGCCACAGTTTAAGTCTTATTATTCCGATAAATTTATTACTGACATTTCAAGAAGAAACCTACAGTGCAAAGCAACCTAAATAAAACCTAATATTATTTTGTATGTTTGTAGTTTAATAGTTTTCGAAATAATAAACTAAAGGAAACAAAAATATATGTATACTTTGTCTTTCAAAAGAACAGTGGATATTTATTCTTAATGTTTCCAGCCTTGTCAGTGTTCAATTTTTTGCCTTTATAAGCATATACATATACATACGATTATTTAATTTAGAAAGTTAGTAATTTCACAATCACAGAACATATATTCAAATATACATTTCAGAAAATAGCTATGTGTCAAATACAATGTCAAATAGAGCTTTAATAAACCGAGAAAGGAGTTGCTGTATTATTACTCGATTAAAAATTCTTTTGAAATATACATAATCCAGTATTTCTGAACAAAAACCTAAATAACTATACTATGTTAAAGAAAAAAAAATAATAATAAAGCACGGACACCGTTACGCCCACCGATCGTGTTCTAAAACACGCCAAACTAACAAACAAATAACAGTAAAGATATGTCATGAAATAAATCGCGAGAAAATATCCACATTTGGCAGGGTAAACTTAAAATACGAATGAAAACCACTGCAAATATAAAAATACTCACGGTGATGCATGGGAAATGATCAATTAAAACGTTACTTTTTATTCACAAATAAAACGAATTAGTCTGCAATTTTACCTTATTTCCGACAGTGCTTTATACGATAATTAATTAACCCAATCCCACAGTCTACAGAGCTTAGCAGATTCTAATATTTTATTTGTACATTATTTATTGTGATTGTGCGCAAATCAGATGAGCTGTTATTGTAATATCTCAATCAACTGACGCTTATTTCTAACATTATGCAGAAAAAATAAAACGTTTCATGTGGAAACCCAAAATGAAAATGCCTTTAAAAGCGTGTCATCTGAAAAAAAAATACTTACAAAATGAACAGTAAGAAGGAAAAAAATGATTTTCTGTTCAATTTTCATAAGATGATATTGGCACAATCAAGAAATAACACTAGACGATACATTTCAAAGAGTTTGAGAAACGCTCTTCTACGAAGCTGAAAACGATACAAGCGGGACGATGTCTCCACCTGGCGGTAAGACGGCTTATTGCGATATACAGCGTTTTGATAATTTCATACGTTTCGTAGGTTTCGTAAGTGGTTTGTTTACTGGTGGAGAAATACCAGCATGCTTACGTGTGTTTGTTCTGCACGTATCGCACTTAGTCATCATAAATAAAATTCCAGGTGTTGACAAAATGCAAATGGTATTTATCAGAGAGTAGTGCTTCTTATTTCAACACAGAAATGCAAATATCAGAAATGTAAGTGTAACATATATTAACACATATTACACAACCGAGAGGCAGTAAATTGCTTTGCGGCACCCATCCCGCCCAGGTGTGTAACAGATGCTGCCAGGAATCCTTGTTAGAAGTAGGATGGATAAATGTATTGCTTTGTCCTTGTCTGAGCAGTGCCATCAATAAAGCAATGCAGCCATCTTAAGTACAACATTTCTAAGGTTAATTTTGACAGTACTAAAGGCAAAAGCCACATTAAATATTTACTTGATGTTATGCTCTCTGTATACACACATACACTCACAGGGAGTCTTGGCAGAGACTCAAACTGTTTCTCTATTTGTACTTATATATATATAATATATATATATATATAATATATATATATATATATAATATAATATATATATATATATATATATATATAATATATATATATATATAATATATATATATATAATATATATATATATATATAATATATATATATATATAATATATATATATAATATATATATATATATATATAATATATATATATATATATATAATATATATAAATATATATATATATATATATATATATATATATATATATATATATAATATATATATATATATATATATATATATATATATATATATATATATATATATATATATATATATATACGTATAGATACACAACAAATGATAATCTATTGGTGGGCCAAAGAGGGCAAGAAGCTTCAAGCTATTATTAAAATTGTGTGCAGAGCGATATAGGTGCTTATGTAAGACATACGTAACACTTAGCAAATTAGCTCTCAAATGAACTCCTATCGTGTTAATAAAGTGTCTGAAATCCTTTTCAAAAATCCATGCCAATTAAAGCACAATCAAACACACAAAGGTATGTGTAACATTTATTACCATCTTAATATGAGAAATCTGATAATTACAAAGATCGGCTTAATTTAACATCTGGACAAGTTTCAATCAAAAGTCATAATGCGAAAGTGATGAGTCACCACAACCTGAGAAAAAGGGGAAACACGTTACCAGGGGGGAGGTTGTAAGGTTGGAATCCAGGGGAAGGAAATAGGGACCCTATTCAACTGAATTCAAACTTTTATTATCCTACTCACAAAATTCACAGCGGCTCTAAAAGCACACTTTTCAACATGCTGTAGTAACTTGTCGCTACTTGATAATGAAATGACATCTTATAAGTTCTGGCAGCAGTGACGGTCTAATCTCCGCGTAAATATGCATGTTTATGGAGTAACTGTGATGAGAAGAAGCCTCTTTGCTACAGGCATGCCGATGCTTTGGCATAACACTGGTCATGCCTTCCAAGCCAATTTTGGATCAGGAACAGAGAAAGGAGAAAAATGAAGGCAAAAAAGATAAAAAATAAAAACCAAGGGCATATCCCCCTATAATAGTGGCCAGTGTAAATCAATAGCTTAAATTTATGATAACATTTTTGTTTCAGTAAAATACCATATTGCTGTTTTTTTCTTTAAAAAGTATTTTCCGCAGCTATGAAAAGACATGTATGCATTAAAAAAAAGGATAGACATCATAACAATAAGAGTAATCATCAATATTGTAATAAACATATGCTCTACCAAGTGATGCTTGTAGATGAATATAATTTGCTGTGCTGATCAGCAGACACAAACACACAAAGACTGCACATCATCACCCCCTCAGGCACTATTAAATCCATTATATAATTTCTCCATCATCGTTATGTTGAATACTCACTTGGGGTAGTATGGAACAGGAGATGAGCACTGGGCAGTGTTAGCACCCTGCTGCGGGAACAATCACTCCCTCCCCCCCACAGCCCCCCAGCAGATCAACCCGGGCATCACCCTCCTGCCTCATCCACCTTTCTGCGGCTTCACCCACCCAGCTGGGAGCCCATCTGTCACCCAGGTACCACAGTGCACCTCCATTATTTTTAAGAGCTGACCTCATGAACTCTCCCTGACCAGAGACAGGCTTCCTAACCCGGGAACCAGTTGTTTCGATATTCTTGTGAGAATGTGTGTCTGATCAGCACTAAGCTGGTACATGCACAAAAAGGTACCCTAAAGGTCTGCTGCCGACAGCACTAAGAAAGACACAATTACACACGTTGTCATCATAATCATTGTTAATCTAAGCACTACAAACAGAAGAGGAGAGTGGAGCTTTGAGAAAGGGAGGGGAAGACAGACATCGTGGAGGAGGAAAGGAGGAGAACCAAGCTGGGAGGCTTTAAGCGCGCTCCCCGCGGATACGACGGGCCAGCTGGATGTCTTTGGGCATGATGGTGACACGCTTGGCATGGATGGCGCACAGGTTGGTGTCCTCAAACAGGCCCACCAGGTACGCCTCGCTGGCCTCCTGCATTCAAAGAAAGACAAAGGACACAGTTAGAAAAACACTTATCCCTTAACAAAAAGATTACAACAATGTTTTTAGCAGAAACACCATCATTATAGGCACCCCCCCCCCCCCCAAGGAACCATGTGACTGTAAGCGTGGGGTGGCTGACCTGCAGAGCCCCAATGGCAGCACTCTGGAAGCGCAGGTCGGTCTTGAAGTCCTGAGCAATCTCTCTCACCAGCCGCTGGAAAGGCAGCTTGCGGATCAGCAACTCTGTGGACTTCTGGTACCGACGGATCTCACGCAAGGCGACGGTTCCGGGCCTGCAGGAGGAAAATACCTGAGTACACCACACAATAGCAGCACAACTCCTGTGATCTACAAGCTAAACTAGAAGGACACAAATAAGTGTTGTGTTGCTGCATATGTGAACAGACTGATACACAACTCCACTCCAAGGCTGATCCAATTCAACGAAAGTGTGTGCATTCTTAAATAGCCTAATTTGAAAGACGTTTCTGTGGTTAACTGGCCATAAAAAAATATAATGCAGCTGAATCTACTTCTTGTTCTTGTTTCCTCACCTGTAGCGATGAGGCTTCTTGACCCCACCAGTAGAGGGGGCACTCTTGCGGGCGGCTTTGGTGGCCAGCTGCTTACGCGGGGCCTTGCCTCCAGTTGACTTACGGGCGGTCTGCTTGGTACGAGCCATGGCACCTTAAGGTCACCTGAAAATCAGAATTTGATAGCACTTAGACATCCTCCCTTTATATATGTGATTATTTTTAAATGCTATATTTTACCACTTTCGTTGCAATGTATTTTTCAATGAGAATTAACTAAGGGTATTTTGTTCACTAACGCAATATTGACAAATATTTATGGAATACAATATAAAATAGTTGTTCTCACTTGTCACAGAAAGAAATACATGATGGTATTTATTTGCGGTATTCACTGATGGATGGTTATTACACTACTAATTAAATTAACATTTAAAATAGATGTAAATATTATACTTGAAACATTAATATGATTCCAGTTGTGCAGTAAACCCGTTTAATAGGTGTTCACAACAAACTGTACAGAAACTCATTCAAGCCACAAGCGCACGAAAAAATAAACCTAGCAACAAAATCTGTAACCAATCAGCGTAATCAGCAATGGATAGAGGCAAGGCATAAACTCTTCAATAACCAATCTGAAATTACAACAACCATAAAGCCAATCAGAATTCACGTTTCTAACCAATTAGATTGACTCTAGCCCCCCCTTTCTCACATTCTGAGAACCGCCTCCACCCATGAGATTATGGCTTCTGTTTGAAACACAGCCGAGGTAAAGCGCTATGTATTGCGAGCGGTTGACTACCTCGAAAACTTTAAAAAAATTATAAAAAACGGTAATACTATTTACGAAAATTCATGGCGGAAATTAAGCCTGACATCCTAAGAAACACACAAAGTTTCTTAAACACCTGCAGCGACGCTCAGCAACTGTATATTATCGAAGCAAACCGAGGCGAATTTAAACGGATTTTTCTTGGTCTCCTCTGAAGTGGAAAGCCTGTTTTTCCTCTAGCGCTTCGGCACTCGGGTTTGTTTTCCCTTTGCCGTTGAAAATAAAATACATTTAACTGGAATTTACGAAAAAACAAACTTTAAATAAGATTAGGGAAAAGTGTATACTAAATTGCAGGGTTTCGTTTTCGGCCACTTACCTCCTTTAGTGCAGGAACAAAGGATGAAATAAACGTTTAGCTTGTCTGACCGTGTCAGTATTTACTGTCTCGATCACACAATGGGAGCAAAGCGTCCAGCGGGAAAATGGCCGCCGTGTCAATCACCCATATCCCATAATGCATCGGCGTTCGTAGTACACACCATTTTCCAGCTTATCCATAAACAAGTATTTAATGTGTATGTTATCAGTATCCTGTTCCATGCTATTTTCGGATGCCATTTGTTATATACGTGGAGTCGCACCCACTAGGGCTTACCACCCATTTTCGTATACATCACCTGATTCTACACATCATGTTTTATCGTTTGTTAAATAAATTCCATTACAATCAACTATTCTGGTGTATTTTATTTGTCTTAAAATGTACATCATCCGTCCATCCTTCTTCAATGCCTGCTTATAATACTTCAAACGACTGACTTATTCACAGTTCGAATGTGGGATACTGTTATATTTAGTAAAAAAAAAATTATATTTAAATAGATGTGTGGAAAAATTACTGTGACAAACGGTGTAAAATAACGTTACAGCCGTGTTGTTGAATATATACATCATATTGGATTGTGAGGACAGCGCAACATTTTCTCCTCTGTGTGTTTAAATTTGGATATAAAAGTGGCTTGCAAAAAAAGTTACCCCCCAAAGCTAAATTGTCCATCATGTAATTGACAATAATAATCTCGTCATATGCTACATATTGTCTTTAAGGAACATTAATTAAACAAATGCCCCGGGCAATAGTTTCATATGTTTAATTATTTTTTTCCACCACAGACTTTTCGATATTATTTTAAATGATTTCTCTGTAAATCGCTGTCATACACAGAGCGGAAGCGTTTGCTTGTATTACTTCCATTTATCAGTAATGTTTGCAAATGTAGTTGGTTAACAGGTACAAGCAGGCAAATACCCTGTTTTGGTCATGGCAGTCGTGTATTCGGGAGAATTAGTTGGAATTTGTTCAGAATGGCGGTTAAAGATTATCAAGCTATATAGACTTGCTTATTTGGAAAAGCGAATATGGGGACCAGATATTGTTAGCATGGTACAAGAGGCCTAATAATTGTTTGTTTCAGCAGTCTTGGAATTCATAATGATAAAAGCTGTCCATGTTCGAAACCATGCAATTATTATTTTGTCATATATTTTTAGTTTAAAGGTAAATAAAAGGCTATACAACTAATTCCTACTGCGTCGTTGACACTTATGTTAAAATATGTACATATTATGTTCGTATTAAAAGACATACCAGGAATGGATGCCTGTGCCACCTCGCGATGAAAACGGACAGCGATTTTACTCAAATATCCACAAACCCGATGTCGGTAATCCATAATGTATCACGTACGATATACTTCTCAGCGATAAATGACAGAGACATCGAGATTCATTTGAACTGGTTAACATTATGTGTTCGTTAACATGGACTTTGCAATAGATTTCTTGAATTTTTATTTGATGAATTGCTAGTGGCATGATGGCCAACAATATAGCTCCACAATCCCAGAATTGTGGGTACAAATCCCATGCCTCCTGTGTGCCAGCAGTTTGCATGTTCTCCTTTCTGTGGTACTAAAACATTTGCTTGAGCATAATAGCACTTCCAAAATGCCCATGACATGCATGGTGGTCTTCAACCCTGCTACAGTGTCCCTTGTTCCATACTCAGCACAGATAAGTTAATTAGCCTGTATATTTGGACTGTGGTGGGAAACTGGAACACAGGAATGATGCGTTTGCGGGTTCATCTACCCAGTGCAATAATCACTCCTTGGCAAAACTGTGTAACATCAATTTATTACCACCTTATATGAGAAATCTGGAAATTACAAAGATCAGTTCATTTAAACATCTTTAACATTTAAAAATCAAAATAAAAGAATGAAACAAGGGTGGTACACCAACCTGAGAAACAGGAAAAAAACAGGGAAAATTTTAAGTTTCTTTATCTTTAAAAATAATAGATGGCAATCTAGTACACTTTAGAGTGAAAGTGATGCACATGGAGAGTTTGCTACATATTGTCATTCCATGACTTTAAAATGCTTTGGTAACATTTACTTTATGTCAACTGAATCAAATTAATTTAAAATATTTAATACACAGAGTAGTTAATACATTATAGGAAAAGAAATTAGATGGGCGAGACGTTCAGTAAAAAATATTGTTCTGCACGGTCCACATGTAAAAATGAATCTTAAACTTCTTTTTTGCATCTATGAAACTTTCTCTTGCGTTAAAAAAGACACCACAATAATGATGACAGTAATCATCATTGTTGAAATAAACAATTGCTCTACCAAGTGATGCTTGTAGATGAATATAATTTGCTGTGCTGATCAGCAGACACAAACACACAAAGACTCCACATCATCACCCCCTCAGGCACTATTAAATCCATTATATAATTTGTCCATCATCGTTATGTTGAATACTCACTTGGGGTAGTATGGAACAGGAGATGAGCACTGGGCAGTGTTAGCACCCTGCTGCGGGAACAATCACTCCCTCCCCCCCACAGCCCCCCAGCAGATCAACCCGGGCGTCACCCTCCTGCCTCATCCACCTTTCTGCGGCTTCACCCACCCAGCTGGGAGCCCATCTGTCACCCAGGTACCACAGTGCACCTCCATTATTTTTAAGAGCTGACCTCATGAACTCTCCCTGACCAGAGACAGGCTTCCTAACCCGGGAACCAGTTGTTTCGATATTCTTGTGAGAATGTGTGTCTGATCAGCACTAAGCTGGTACATGCACAAAAAGGTACCCTAAAGGTCTGCTGCCGACAGCACTAAGAAAGACACAATTACACACGTTGTCATCATAATCATTGTTAATCTAAGCACTACAAACAGAAGAGGAGAGTGGAGCTTTGAGAAAGGGAGGGGAAGACAGACATCGTGGAGGAGGAAAGGAGGAGAACCAAGCTGGGAGGCTTTAAGCACGCTCCCCGCGGATACGACGGGCCAGCTGGATGTCTTTGGGCATGATGGTGACACGCTTGGCATGGATGGCGCACAGGTTGGTGTCCTCAAACAGGCCCACCAGGTACGCCTCGCTGGCCTCCTGCATTCAAAGAAAGACAAAGGACACAGTTAGAAAAACACTTATCCCTTAACAAAAAGATTACAATGTTTTTAGCAGAAACACCATCATTATAGGCACCCCCCCCCCCCAAGGAACCATGTGACTGTAAGCGTGGGGTGGCTGACCTGCAGAGCCCCAATGGCAGCACTCTGGAAGCGCAGGTCGGTCTTGAAGTCCTGAGCAATCTCTCTCACCAGCCGCTGGAAAGGCAGCTTGCGGATCAGCAACTCTGTGGACTTCTGGTACCGACGGATCTCACGCAAGGCGACGGTTCCGGGCCTGCAGGAGGAAAATACCTGAGTACACCACACAATAGCAGCACAACTCCTGTGATCTACAAGCTAAACTAGAAGGACACAAATAAGTGTTGTGTTGCTGCATATGTGAACAGACTGATACACAACTCCACTCCAAGGCTAATCTAATTCAACGAAAGTGTGTGCATTCTTAAATAGCCTAATTTGAAAGACGTTTCTGTGGTTAACTGGCCATAAAAAATATAATGCAGCTGAATCTACTTCCAAAAAAAAAATCTACTTCTTGTTCTTGTTTCCTCACCTGTAGCGATGAGGCTTCTTGACCCCACCAGTAGAGGGGGCACTCTTGCGGGCGGCTTTGGTGGCCAACTGCTTACGCGGGGCCTTGCCTCCAGTTGACTTACGAGCGGTCTGCTTGGTACGAGCCATGGCACCTTAAGATCACCTGAAAGTGACAGTCCAAATTCTGAATGCACGGGTTGCATGTTCCCCTACACATGCAATTAAGTTAATCTGTATCAATAAATCATCCATAACAAACAAACTTTTATCCTTGGACTGCTGCAGTTTTTTTTCATCCTATAGTTCCATTAGTTTTTTTCCTAATTTGTTTGTTTTAACTATACAGCCGAATGTTCTTTTTGGTATTACATGTTGACATATAACTGTGAACATGTAAAATGAAAAATGTCCAAATTGATATTTGAGATTAACTGCAATGCATTAAGATTTCTTTACATTAAAATAGGAAGTACAAAAAAAACGGTCAATCGAGCACTTTACAAAAACACAAATGACTGAAAATACATATAATTATAAAGAGGAATAGTAAACACTTAACACCAGTTCCAAACTCGAAAACAAAAATCGAGAGTGGAATTATACATTTTTAATAGGCTCTCGATTTCCCTGCAGTTTTACGCACAACTTAGGAAGTTATCGTCGAGAAACAAAAAAAAAAGGGGGGGGGGACCTTGGACACACCTGCTCGAGCGGTCGTGAATTAAAAATGAAGTACTCTGATGGACAAGTCATTAAAGCGGACATGTAGCCAATCAATTAGAAGTGACTGCATATAACAACCAATCGGAACATTTTCCATGAATCGGGAGGCGGGACCTGCCATTCGCACCACTCCCACGCTTGCACAACGAGTCCCGCCCTCAGCGGCAAGGAAACGATGGCTGCTGCTATAACAGAGCCGGGACGAGGATCTGCGTAATAGTACCTATACGCGGCTAAATTGGAACTGGAAAAAGATAAAAAATACTACCGATTTACGCATATCGACGCGGCAAAGATGAAACTAGACACTTGGGGGAATCCAAAAATATATAAAAAGACGCGAACCAACTCGGAATGGTTATGTTTATCCGAAGTGAAACACGCAGTGCAATGAAATTGATTTTCTGGTTTCTGAGAGCAGAAAGACGGTTTTTTCTCAGGCGCTTCGCAGTGTGGTTTGTTTTTTCGGCTTTCGCGAGGAAAAAATAAAATACTAATTAAAAAACAATTCCAAAATGCTCAATAAACGCGTAAACACTTTAGGAACACGATTGCCTAATTTGTAGACACTTACCTTTAAAATGTGCGGTCGTAGAGAGTGAAAATCTTGTTTGGCTAAACTAGCCGTCTCAGTATTTACTGTAGGTTCACACAATGGAAGCGGAGCGTCCAACGGGAAAATGGCCGTCGTGTCAGGCACTGCCTTCCCATGATGCATTGGGGTTCCTAGCAGGGCTCCATTTTTACAGCCTTGTTCTTAACAGTTCGCATCCTCAAATATTGCGAATATATTTAAGATGTAGAAGACTAAAGTAAAACTTATTATTACATCCTTATTATATTTTGATACATTTATTTTGTGGCTTGATAATAAGTAGAATGGTCTGATGGTATATGATGATGGTTGGTAAGGGACATTGTCATCAAGTTAATTTTGACTTTGTCGTACAAAATCCTGTATGTTAACAAGAAAAACTTGCTAAATCTTAAGTGAAATGTTGAAGAGTCTGCTACGATTTAGGGATATTGTACCTTACCTGGAGGGATAAATTAATATGAAATTATATATATCAAATTATGCAACTCAGTTTTAAGTAAAGATATTTATATAAAAAATGCATTTAATTCAAACATTTAATGTATTTGATTATAATTTTTTAATTAAATGAACTTTTAATATTATACTTTGGAATAGATCATTATTTTTACAGTGCTTGTTTTTGATCTTTAATACAGAGCAATTAATCTATAAAAATTACCTGAAAGTTTTTTAAAAACGTAATTGCAGTTTCTTAAAAAGTATAGAATTCTCAAAGGAATTAGCTTTTTTGTGTTAGTTATAGCTGATAATGACTGCTTTAAAAAGTTCATATTGCAGTGAATTAGTTTTTTTAACAAGTCAGTGAAGAAAATTAGCAGAAATTACATATTGGTACTTTGAGAATGAGGAATTAAGTCTCACCTGTTGTCTGTAAACATTATTGTATAGAGGATATGAGTTGTATTATTACATTGTGTTTTAACAAGGAGCTTTACCAGAAAGAATCTTACAAAAAGCAGAGTCACAGGCCCAAAGTTCCCCGAGAGCAAGGAAAACCCCTCTCTTAGAAACCGTAGAGGAGTCACACTCTACACTCCAGGGAAATCCCACATTCAGTCAATTGTGATAAGTCTAATAAAACGGACAACCCCCTAGCAAAATGAGGGTGCTGAGTCCTTGCCACTGAAAAGTTTGGGAATTCATGAAGTAGCAAAATGTTGATTCAGGCGGATAGCAGGACAACACAGGAAAAGCTGGCTCATGTGCAGGTGAGGTAGTTTGGGTAGATGGTGAGGGGATGGGGTAGCACAGGCAGAAACGCAGGGAGGCCGCAGGGTAGGCTGGGGGCTCCCTTTTATCGGGATCTCCAAGTCGTTCATCCTGGAAGGGGGGAGAGTAAATGGAAAGTGTGTCAGCAAGAGCAGAGCAGGAGAGAGGCAATGCAAGAGAGCAGGGGTTACGGTAATAAAGGAGCTCTGGCAAGGCTAATTATGGCAGCAAGAGGAGCAGGAGAGGCAGGTGGAGACACAGGCATGAGGAATCCTGAACACCAGCAGCCCAACAACACACAGCCACATCATCCACATACAGAGTGACAGCACTGACAGTGCAGTTCAGCCAATGACAAGGATCCCCACCCAGCTCTGTGTCTCAGACATTAATTACAGTATATAATCATAGCTGGGGTGAGTGACCACCAAGAGCTAGTGTCCATGTAAGATACAGTGGACCCTTGACTTAAGAACTCAATTTGTTCACGACGGCTGGTCGTAAGTCAAGACTATTTTTCCCATAAGAAATAATGGAAATACCCATAATGGGTTAGGAACCTTCCAAAGCACCCCTTACCTAACCTTTTCATAATACAAAAGGTTTATAACGTGTAATTTACCACCAATAAACCAATAATTTTCCCAGTGTACTTACCATCGTTTATCCACACTACCTCGTCTAACTCTGTTGATAGTGACTTAGTAATTTGAGGTACACCTTTAGCAACACTAGCTTCCTTATACAAATCTTTACTTTGTAAGATCGTCGAGATGGTGGATTTCGGACATGCTATACATATTAGCGAGTCGGTCACACGATCGCCACTTTCATATTTCTGCACGATCTCCTTTTTGATTGTGAATGCTTTCTTTACGTTCTCTTCCATCCTTAGCTTCTCTCGTAGCTTTTTTGGGTGCATTTTGATAGCAATTAGTGAAATTAATTATATAAAGCTCTGCAGTGACCGAAATGACGCCCGCAAACAGGCATATCTGGGCTCAGACTGACGCTTACAGACGCCTCTCGGGCATCTTGGCTGTTTGCTTACAGCTACACAAGCGGACACACGTTTTGGCCTCGGGTGATTCGGGTAGTAACTCAAGACTTTGGTCGTAAATCAAACACTAAAATTTTGGTCATAACCCAAGTTGTTTGTATGTCGACCAGGGCGGTCGTAACTCAAGGGTCCACTGTAAACAAAACAGTCCCCTGCAGTCCAATGTAGCCCTTACCACTAAGGGAACTAAGATAAGTTGTCAACAGAGAGCAAAGAAAATGAGGGGATTTGTGTTGACCTCTAGAGAAGGCCATTCAGAGCTTTTGGGGTAGTAATGTAATGCATTCCTTGCGTTTTTTTGTTTGAGTTTAGTCCATAACCTTATAAATAGTACATGATATACACACATCCATAGAGATGATTTTCTACTCTCTTGCCAAATAAAAATACTGATCCAAGCTGTAACCGTTTTTATATACGACCTTCCTTGATTATAGTGCCACAGTGTTCAAACCACGATGGTTCCCGATATCGTGCTTTTTTGGTAAAAAAAATTACAATTGAAACACTGTATCTACTCTATGTATGTGAGATTGATTCCCTGTATGTGTGAATGTACTTAACCACATACAACTGATTCTAATTTTGAAACGTCTAAAGCCGGAAGGATTGGGCAATACACAACTCGCAGTTCTGTGACGTCATCCGACTGCGTCGTCGTTGTTGCTGCCCTTTTTAATATGGCGGCGGTAGCAGCAAAACGAATAAAACGCGTGGCTGCTGGGCAGCGTGGGTTTGTGCCGCTTAATCGCACTCGTGAACAGAATTCTTCGCGAATCGGAAAGAGAAAGCGTGTTAACAAGAATAAAAAGAAAAACTGGAACAAATACAGTGACATACAAGATGTCGAAGACTTTTTGGATGATGTGAGACTACAGGAGAAAGCCACAGGGTGAGTGTTTGTCCTAGACAACTGGTTAAAGGGTTTTTTAAAAGTCGTTTGTTATTAAACAGCCACACGTTTGTTTGAACTAGTCAATCAGGTAAAACTACTTGTTTATCTTGTTAAATCCGAGATTTGGTTACAGTCCATGCCACAGCTTGCTAACAGGCTGTGGTAGTGGCATATTAGAGACAGACATTATATCGCAGTGTATTGCATACTGAATTTTAAATTCAATGGTTATTTCTTTGTTCCAGAGGCCTGCTGTCAGAGAAGCCAGATGACAGCTTGTTTTTTGTGGACACTGGAGACCAGAAGAAAGTTACCCAGGAAGGCATGTTTCTATCTGAATATATAAGATACTCCTGTATATGAAAGGGATGCTGTCCCTGTAACCATGTTTAGACAAATCATGGAAACAGGTGGTTAGATGTTTGAGGTGTGGGTTTAGGCCCTTCGCGTTGGGCTGGCCGGAGGCAGTACTTCCCCAACAAACCTGCATTTACCTCTCCTGTGCTAAGCTTGATGTCAGTACTTCAGTATTTTTAAAAAATATCATAAATAGCCATTGCTAGTATTGTCATTATATTCTTAGTCTTATTGTTATGTTTTGCAGTCCCCGTGACAAAAAGGGGCAAATCATCGAAGCCCCTGAGGGTTGACCTGATCTTGCAGCATGACTCTCTCGTTCCTTCGCCCAAAGAGTAAGTATGAGCAGGTCTGAGGACAGTAGTCTAATTAAATGGCCTAGTTGAGCTATACCTTTAGCTCGATTTAACTGTGCATGTAAATGTACTGAGTGCGGTTGGGAGTTTACTCCTGCACGTACACGTTCACTTGGACCCAGAAACCTGTACGTGCTCTGCAGACAACTTTGACTTGTCTATATTTGTCATTGGGAGAATTTTTTCTTTTTCCAGTCATGTTTTCTGTCCATCAGCCTTAGGTAGCTAGTCAGAAGCAGAGGGGTTACCGCAAGTCAAAGTAGACTTATTAAAGTGAAGATTACTCTAGTTTAATTTTTCCATATATCGTCATGTATAAAAAATCCCCCAAAATAAACGCTGTATGCAGGCTACTTGATTACTATAAACCCATCCATATAATATAGTAGCCCTCCAAAACGCACAGTAAAAAACACGCTGCTTAAGTGAGAAAAGCACAAAGCCATGCGCCTTTTTGACTGAAGCGCATTGGAGAATTGACCCATATATCTCTAGTTCCTTTGTCTCCCTGTCCTTGTTAGTCCGTGCCCGATGATGATTCCATCCTTGCGCTCACAGTATTCCTGTGGGAATGTGAAGACGCTACATATATCCTGGTCACTGCCAAGTGGGCAGTGCCTGGGGAACTGAGGGTCACGGTGTCTCCCCTTTCTCCAGCTTGTGACTGACTTCCAGCAGTCACTCTGTGCTGTGGTTCAATGTCCGCGTTTTTGCCTTGTGTTTGCCTTCCGTGTCCATACAGGATAGGTACATCGGACTTGTCTATCAAAGATTTTTCAGCGTCTGGCGGGCACAGTAATATCGACATTTGACGCGCGGCGTCATCGTTAATTGTGGGTGTGAACTATGGCTCGTTCTCCACAGCATCTTGGCCCATCAGCAGCCGAATGCCAAGAAGCTCCGGCGCATTTCTCAGAGGATCGAGAAGCAGGTGGCTAAAGGGTTACAGCTGAGACGTCAGAAGCAGCTCCAGCGGAGGAAAGCAGGGGGCGCCACATCTCCCAGTGAGAAGAGTCTGCCTGATGATGACCCCAGCAGACCCTTCTACGATATATGGGGACAGGAAGGTGAGTGAGCTTGGTGGCGTGTGAGGGTAACATACCAGGGCATACTGAGTCTTCAGCTTTTGTCTTGTACCTTCTGACTGGCAGAGATGCTGTCTGGAGATGCCTTTTACCTGGAACAAACAAAAAAGAAGCCTGTGAAGGTGAGTGACATTTTTTTCTGGTCTTCAGTGTTTATTTTTGTTTACTGATATGTTGGGGCTATTAGTTTTAAACATTCGCTCTGCAGTAGCTAGGGTATATTCATCAACGGAGACGAGCACAGCAGATAGTCAGTCGTGCTACTACTGCTTCCCTGGAAAAACCTGTGCCAAAATACATGTACCCAATGGGATGAACAGGGTTAGGGGGATGAAACTGCAAAACTAACACCAATCAAAATGAGTTGAATTAATAACAGTGCCAGTGGCCAATAAGGTAATTATATGCATTTAAAATAAGAAATAATAATGCATTAATAAATTGTATCATAAACATCTCCTGTGGGTCTTTAGAGTCGGATAAGAATTGCGTCGTACCCGCTTCAATTTCGATATGCCGAAATTGCTTATTTGCCGAGAGTCTGGAGTAGCGATAGTCAAAACGATGCTTCATGAACCATGTGTTGTATTTTCTGACTCCACTGCAAATGAACTGTAACAATAAAAATTCTTCTGTTGCCCAAAACGTTGCTAATATCCTGTTGGATGGCTAGATGGACACTGCGTTAGTTCACAAACCCCCTCAGGGGCACCTCGGCTTTTGCATGTATTTGTTAAATTTAATCACCAGGTCATTCAATGTTTAATTAAATAATGTAGTGAAATATTTTGAGTATTGTTAGTGGTTCAGTCAACAAGTATGAATATGTTGGATGGCTACTGCAGAAAGGTTTTGGAATCTCTAAGTTAAAGTACTCCGACATAAGTCAGTTTTACACCAACATGAAGATCATTAAAGTGTAATTGTTGTTGCCGAAGACTTTTACGCAATGCTGCATATTTGTGTGTGTCATAATAAAAGTCCTTTCAGATTTAAAGCTACTTCTTTCGACTTGACTCCTTCTCAGCGTCCTGACAGGCTCAATGAGAAGCCTTCTTCTCTGCCAGCTGTGGAAATCATTGCCCCGGGAGGATCCTACAACCCGGACTTCTTTGACCATCAGGTACCGTCAGCTGCCCCCACGTCCGGTCAGACGCAGACATTTTCCTTATTTTTCAGGACCAAAGACAGGCTTCACCTGAGAATTGTGTGACTGGCCATGGTCACTGAAAGGGCCATATTAGCCCTCTGGAGTTGACGGCATCGTCGGTGATGCTGCTTATCTTTCTCATGTATTTCAGTTCATAACTCGCTGAAATCTTATTGTAGAAACATGAAAAAACGCTGATTTAAATCCGCAATTTGTCTTTTCAAAACGTCCATTGTCGGAAGTATTAGTTTTTAAAATTAGGTTAAATCGGCAAAAAAGTAAACCGTGTCACCTTTCAATGTTGCAACTACACCATTTAGTCATGTTCATGTAGCCAAGACTTTGGTGATCAGATATCTGGGATCTAAACAAACTGCCACCACTGCTTACTATGTACTTTTTATAATGTTTCTGCAAGTGTTCCAAACTGCAGTTCTATACTTTGATGTGAAATTACAAACTTCACATAAATCTGACATATTTACAAAGTACACTAAGATTAAGATGAGTTTAATGGAAAAACAAATATATAACAAATCATTTATTTGCCATGAATTAAGTTTATGATATTGAATGAAATGTGTGACCATGCCCCAGTCAGTGAAAGTGTGTTTCCTACCCTTGGGTCATACTGTTATTAGCTGAATTCTTTCCTCATACACACACACACACTTGTATAGGCAATATTAAATGTAAAAAATGACAAAGTGCAAAATCAAGTTGGTTCCCTAATTAACGACACCAGCACTAGAGACTGTGCTTAAGCTGAAGACGGTCTGTTACCAAACTCGGATATGTTACTAGACACGCATACAGTATGCTGACCCATTTGAGACAATCGTCCGAGTGTGTATGACGTAGCACGGCAGAAACCGCCTCTGCAAGCGAGTCTCCCCATGGCATTTAAGGCACTTTTGCCAGGAAATTCAGACCGTGATAAAAAAAAAACTAGGTATTTTCCACCTGTTTCTTTGAGGTTTTTTGTAAAAAGATAAGCTTGTCAGCACTCTCTGAAGCAATGTGACTACCACCAAATCTTATCTTTATACAGAAAAACATTTTTTCTTGACAACGTATACAAAGTTAAGGATATCGCTGTTAAAAAGTAACCAGAGGCAAACGCAGCGCAGTAAGTGTAGATGGATAACCATAGGTGCTTTCCCACCGAAGCTGAGGAGTCTAGTTCCGGGTTCTGAGTTCCAGGATGATCTCGACCACCCAGATAGACTAGGCAGGCTGGGGGGGCGGGGGGGGGGGGGCAACAGATGAATGGGTGACCTAGTTGCGCAAGCAGATGCGGGCCTTGAGTATGATGTGGTCTAGAGGCCTTAATGTTTAACATCGGTCTGACCATATAGATTGATTTGCTTTTCTGTGGAGGTAAACCACAGGGACCTGGCTTATTGATGAAGCGGCTCCTGTTAATTCAGTTGCCACTTTCTGCATTAATGCACCACAGGATCGGCTTCAGCAATAGACTCTGCTAAACACCCAGGTGTAGCTTTGGGATGCTGATTGGAGGGGTGAATCCAGCCTGATTCTGGGTTTGGGGCAAATGCCACGTGTGTGTTTTGTGTAGGCCTTGCTGCTCGAGGCTCATATGGTGGAGGAGAAGAAGCAGAAGGAGGCGCTGAAGCTGGCACAGCAGCTGGCTGTGCGCAAGGAAGACATCGCCACAGAGGTACTGCCACCCCCCCACTTCAGGCAATCCCCCTTCACACCATCCCTGCCCTCACCTGCCCCTGTCTCCCTCCACCATGCTTGCAGGAGACAGTCTTCCAGGAGCAAGTCGAAGGGCTGGTGGAAGAAGATGACGAGGAAGAGGACGAGCTCAAAGGGGAAGAGGAGCCAAAAGGCAGCGCACCAGCCGTGGGTCGGGGAAAAAAGACGGAGAGACAAAGGAAGCGGGAGAAGGCGGAGAAAGAGAAGGTGTGAAAATGTCATGGAAACCATGAAGCTGGTCTTCCACAAGCCTGTTTTAATGGGGCCCATTTCGCGTTTCCTTCCCCTTTGCCGCACCGGATCTTTTCCCATTGGTCATGCTACGTCTTTCTCAACCTGTACCTTTTAAGCAATTTTGTCAGGCCGTTAACAAAATAATCAGTCGTCGTTTTGCATACCAGATAACGGTGATCTGACTTTTGAGCTTTCCGACTGCATGTCTGCGTCTTCTCCCTCGAGCAGGAGAAGAAGAGGCGTGCTCAGAGGGAGCTGGTAGACCAGAGGCAGCAGCTGTTCCAGCTGCGCTCCATACGGGCCGAGCTGAAGGGGCGCGAGCAGCGCACCAGGCAGAAGCAGGCCCTGTATCAAGCCCAGAAGGAGGCACAGAAGTTCCTTCCCCAACGGCTCGGCAAGCTTAAGTCAGTCATCTCTGATTACCCCCGTTTTGCTTTCATTTTACAGCCTGCAAGCACAGTGATTTCTGTCTGAGGTCCTGGCCCTAGGGCAGGCATCAAGCCGATAGTCTCAGTGTCTGAATCCATGGTACTTAACATCCAGAAGTTGTCTTTAGATGGCTTTAAACCGGCATGGGTTGCAGCTTCCCCTTATCCTGGGCTGGCCTCTTTGCTTGGAGTAGACGGAGTAGACAGTCTGAATGCGGCTGATCCGATTTTGAATTTGGTTGCAGAGTCAGGATGCAACACATTGTTTATGAAACTTCAATGTTGAATGAAATCATGTGACTTGAGCTGCACTCGCTCTCTGTCAGGTTCCAGGCTCCAGATCTGGAGGTACAATTGAGTGATGAGCTTTCTGGCTCCTTACGCACCCTCAAGGTGAGTCGGCCGCGTCTCCAGCTCTGCTCTCACCTTGGACTGTAGCTGAGAGTCTGAAGACCCTTCTGCCTCGCATTGCGCTGTTCGTCTTACTCAGATTATTCTGGCTAACCAAAACTGAATGTTTTTTTTTGGTGTTACCTGCCAGATTCATGTTCTTTCCTGAAATATCTGAGTTGTATCGGTAATCCTAAGTCTGGCGTTAGAAATACATCCATCTAATTCGCTTGCTGTGTTTCATAACAACCCGTTTCTAAGCAGTCCCCTTTTTCTGTGTAATTCTGCTTTTTGTAGCCAGAGGGCAGCATCCTCAAAGACAGATTCAAGAGTCTCCAGAAGAGAAACATGATTGAGCCCAGAGAGAGAGCCAAGTGAGTAACCCTGGGCTGTTACTGGGCAACGATTTCTGACCGACTCGGGGATTGTCGTCTGCCATTCTCTCGAGCTACAGCATATGCTGGTTTTCTCTCTCCTCGTCATGTATCTTGATTTTATTTTAGACAGCATATCATCTAAGCAGACCCCAATATAGAACGTCTGAAACCTTTAGGGCTGTCGTTCAGGATTCCTGGATTTGCACACTTGAGCAGGTGTGGCATCACAGCCAGAGAGAGGCTTGTGCATTAATGATAACAAGCACTGATCTTGTTGTAATAAAACTTTACTGTCCTGTTTATGGGAGAATGTAATTACAGTACTCTAGGGGCTATTTCCAGATTGATTGATATCGGTAGTTAGGGGTGTGAGACCCCAGCCAAATGAAGATCAGTGAGCAAAATTTCTCACCCCAGCCTGCTCTAAAAAAAAGAGTAAATTTAACTCAGACATATCTACACATGAGACAAATTGATTCACGATTTGTTTACTAACATTGTGGATAGCTGTGTCAGTTTAATGACTGAAATTAAGGTTCTGTTTCTATAGCTGTATTTAGGAATTAGGTTGTACTGTGAGGATGCTACCTCACGACACAAAAGCTGCCGGATGAATTCCCAGGATTAGATCCAGCCCTTGATCTTTTGCGACCGAAATTGTTCTTGCGGAACATTCAGATTAATAACTTAAAATCGCTACCGATCCCACGTAAAAAAGTGCGCTGGCGGACTGGGAAGATGATTTAAAACCGCAGCCGTGTTTTGCAGCAATTCTGCTTGTACATGTGCTGGTATCACGGGGCACGTTTATCTGTAACGTAAAGGGACACGTTAGTCTTCATTCCACGCCATGCGGAACAGGGAACGTCACATTTTGGGTACGTGTTCATATATGAGGAGGATCTTTTGTCCTCTACATCTGTTGCATCCAAGATTAGACTGAACGTGCCTGAGACAAATCATTGTGGTTCATATCGAGTCTTGCCTGTCCAGTGTCGTGGCACTTCTGTAATTGTGAACACTATCGTGCAGGTTCGTGAGAAGAAACAAGCTGAAATACGTGGAGAAGAGAGCCTTCAAGGCCATCACGTGAAGGCGGCGGTCGGAGCAGGTCCCCATGCTGTCAAATGCCCTTGTCAATAAATGTCTTTCAAATAGATGTTGAGCAAGATTTTTTTTTTTTCCCCTTCCGTATGACGCCCTATTTAATTAAAAACCATCTGTTCATTACACTGTGGCCATCCATCTGATGGATGGATGTTCCAAATTATGATTTCAGGACCATCTCAGGTTTGATAGTTAACATGTCGATTTTCTTGCTTTTGTAGCTGTTGCTGAGTTTCGTTTTTCAATTGGCGATCTCAAAGTTGCAAATTTTTACGTTTTTATTTTATAAAATAATGTCAATCAATGTGTGTGGCACTGAATACAGGTCCGTTTTAGGTAAAGTCAAAGCAAATCCCGACGCTGTGACATAGGATAGTGCCAAGATTTTAATATTCGGCATGGGTCTTCGATATACATTGTGGCACTAAACTGAGACAGGCCCCATGCAGGCTCAGGCAGTGCTTCTCA
Source organism: Brienomyrus brachyistius (assembly GCF_023856365.1). Lineage (NCBI taxonomy): Eukaryota > Metazoa > Chordata > Actinopteri > Osteoglossiformes > Mormyridae > Brienomyrus > Brienomyrus brachyistius. The sequence goes on along the minus strand of NC_064549.1, from coordinate 9,174,875 downwards.
AACTGGTCCTCGGGGACCCCCATCTGGTCCCTAAAATGTGTTTAGGAGGGAGCAAAAACGTGGACTGGCTGGCAGTTCCCAAGGACTGGGTTGAGAAATGATGCATTATGGGTTGTGTAGTTTTGATTCCTGCCCTTGCCACTTTATGTATAATTAGTGCCGGTTTCCTGCCACAGTGTCTTCACATGGCCTGTTTGTACGTGCATACCCTGTGACGAGCTGGCATCCAGCCTTGGGTTTTCCCTGCCCTGTGTCCTCTGCTTCTCAGATGAGGCTCCTCTGACAGGGACGTGGTACTGGAGAAATGTGTGTAGAAGACCGATAAGACGTTCCCCTGGGCAGGAGGGGGGGGGGGTGGTTTTGTTGTCCCTCAGCCGTACAAAAATAAATCCCACAGCAGTACTCCTCCAACAACTAAATAACCTGAAGGAATGTAAGTGTATGCAGGCCTCGTTTTAGCAGTTGAGTTCCGTTCCAATGACCAGGTCGCTAAGTGAAAATTGGGGCGGTCCAGGTGTGACTGACTGCTTACTACATTAATTCAGCTTTCCATTTACATTACATTTACAGTATTTGGCAGACGCCCTTAGCCAGAGCGACTTACATAAGTGCTTTAAGACGCTGCGATGAATTTTTCTGATACTAGCTCAATAAGGACCCAAGCTATGAATACCATCTATCTGAACACTGTGCAACAAAATTTTTTTTTCCCTTTTTTGTACACATACACACGGAAAAGAGCTGAGTAAGAATACAGAGTACTACTTGAGGTATTTCTGAAAAAGGAAAGTTTTGAGTTGTTGCTTTCCATACTCAATTGCTTTTATCCTTTGTGAAGTGAACTACATTCTACTTTAAGGATCCATTGTATGTCAGCTGTATGAGATTTAGTCGCAAATGCGTGCATTGTTCGAGAAATGGATTTTTTTACTGTCATATTTGCAGATGGTCTCTCACCACAGAGACTGCCTCTCTCGACTATTAACTGCTAGTTCTTTACAGGGTGGTAAACAGGCTGAGGACACATCTCAAGGTCCTTTCTTTTACAGGCAAAAAATTTTGTATATCCAGGACCAATGGCGTTAATGAATTCATTGATTAGGGAATTAACATTGTGAGGTATTAACAAAACACGGTGTGGTAGTCTAGCAAATACATGGGTATGTTGGATAGTAACTGTAATTAATGAGGTAACTGGAGGGTTTTTTAAGTTGATATATAGTAACATGATTTAAACACTATTTCCTTTGGTCGTGTAAGACTTCCGCCCTGTACTGTATTATCAATAAAAACAGTACACACATACAGATCATGTTTGCCAGTGCCATAGAAATTTAAAAACATGTACAGCACTTAATCACAAGGTGCCCAAAAGTAATCAAGTAAACATCTGCCTCCGTTAATCTGCTGTAATCACGACCAATTTTCCATGAATATTTATTGACATTTAAATCATACAGTGGATGTTTACAGTATATTTTGAGGCAAACATGTAGCTGCGTGCGACGCTCGGAAACAGACATGGTGGCCGTCATGAAAGTCATAGGTCTCACCTTCACTCGAGACTCTACAACCTTTCACAGGGCCCCATTTAATAAGGATTTCTCACTAACTGCTCTCACCCAAGGCTCCCATTGATGAGACTGAGGCCCAAAGCCACCCGGCGATGCTTACCACTGCCCTCGGCAAGCTCCACCTTAAATGGACTGAGGTGAAATTTCACAAATACGTGGAATGGCTGGAATAAAGAGACAGTTTTGGGATCTTCAGCGGTGTTCTAGCCATCCAACAAGATATTAGCAACTTTTTGTAAAATTAAAGAAATTCTTATTACTTTTTTAAAACTAATATTTGTATATATTCTATTTTTTATTAAGCAATTACACACTACCCCGATAAATACAGACACTCCTCTACTTATGAACTTTCAGACATACGAACAAAGAGGCCCGTTAGTCCAAATTGTGTTCATTGGGCTTCCGTTTCCCGTCTGCAACATAATTTTTTTTTCTCCTGTCGCTAATTCCATCTAGTGCGACTTCTGGCCGCTATTCTCGCCGCGCAGCAGCGTAGCGTGCGTACTCCCTGCATCCTAGTTTTTTGTACTTGCGTATACCCTTAAGTTGTTATTCAACATCATGTTATGAACATTTCAAGTTACGAACGGCCGTTCGGAACATCTCTCGTTCGTAAGTAGAGGAGTGTCTATAGCTTTTAACAGTGTCATCTTTGGCAGCCTGAGACTTACACAGCTCTGTGTGTGTTTCTGATAAATCCCAGAGACCCCGTACTGGGTACGCAGTTGGGGGGGGGGGTGGATTGGATTTTTAATAAATAGGTGATAAAATTGGAAAACCGTCATCCTAGGCCATTACAATATTTAAGAGAGTAATAATTTATATAGTAATGAATTCTCTTTTTTAAAAGCAATTTTCAAAATGACTGAGTGCAATCACACTTCGATAACTATAACTGTGGAGCCTACAGTATGATTTAATATACTGTCCATAATAAATCCTTTCTTTCATGTGAATGTAACATCCACGGAACTGTCTACTATAGCAATAAAGGCAACATTTGAATAAAAGTGTTATCCTATCTAGTCAACAACTTTGATTTGATGGTTGCACTTTAATGTTTTTGGTGTGATGTTTTCCTGAGGTCCTTAAAAACAGGAATGTTCTTCTAAATATATACCATAAACATCTACGTTCACCTGCTCTCAGTGAGTTATCGTGTGAGTTATCGGTTGCCATGTGACAAGAGAAACTGAGCTGTTTGAAATGAGCCAATGTATAAATGAATAGCTTAGATTTGTATCTGTGAAATAGTTACTATGTAATATGGTTCTTCGAGAAAGTCTAGTTTTAACTCGGTGCTCAGTAATCAGTGAGTGTTCTCAGCTATACAGGAAAAGCAAAAGTCCCTCGTTGACTGGTAGTCTCCTTAGAAATGTGACGTTTAAAATTCCTGGTATCGCAGCAGGAACCTGACCGTGATACAGAATCCACTTATGTAGTTCACTGAGTTGAGGAGCCATTACTTAAATCCTTAACCGCCCTGTCAACATACATGCACACCTACATGCAACGAAACTATGCCAAAATGCTACCTAGTCAAACTGACGAACCTCTAGGCTTTTTAAAGACACTCACGGTCTTGTCCCTCCAGCAGATATTGGATATTCTCATCTTCGGAAAATGAAGCTAAAATAATGGTTTCCCAGCATGCTCGGGCTTGTTGGTATGAGTCTGAATAAGATGGCCCTCTAGTTGGATTTTTGAGTTCTGCAAGCAATGAATCTCATCTTGCTGTTCTCCTGTGTGCATGTGGTGGGAGAGATTTCCCTCACTGACCTTCCTTGCATCTCAGCGGTGAGGATTATCTGCCTCCGAATGTACACATGTCCTACTTCTCTGTCTTGCTCACAAACTGCTCTTTCCCTAGGCAGAGAATATTGCGTGAGTTGATCGAACTAAGGGATCCAATTTTGACCTCTCATGGAAAGAAAGGGAAAAAAAACAATAAGTGAATTGCTCTCCTCAACTGCTATCCTATTCTTGCCTCCAGCACTGCACATCCAGGCTGACAAGATGGTTCCACCAGGCCGTGGGTGGAGGTCTCCTCGTTATTGGACCCGTTGGTGGTGGGATGGTTGTTGATTCCAGCACATTAGCTTAATCTTTAATTATGTTTGAGGGACAATGATGGGATTCTCTCTGCTCGCTGTACGTTAACAAAGCTGATTCGGGTTTAATCCACAATGCAATACCGTCTTTACCTAAGAACCATCCCCTAACCGCTGTCCGGCTCTTCCTGCAGCCTTGTGCACGCAAGCTTTTTCCATGACCTGAAGAAGAGCCGAGGCTTTGTTCGTTACTGAGCATGCTCTGTTTCTGCTCTATCTCCTGTCTGACTCGTTCAAGCACAAAGAGACCTGTTTCACACAACTTACTTAGACTTTCTTGTCCCCATCGGGGAAAACCTTTTCCACATAACTGAACACTCCAAAAGAATCAACATCACATTTTACACCTGTCATTAGCCGTGAACTGGAATATGGCCAGGGCTTGTTTCGTCTTTTCTCCCCATCCACTTAACGTGACGAGCGGAATGGGATGACAGCTGACATTATGGCGGGTCCTACATATCGGCTCGTATGACAGTCATTGGTGTGTCTCTACATGCCTGTTCCCCTGGAACTCTTACCATAAAAACCCCGGGTAGTATGACACTTGTGAAGAATGCATGTACTGAACATGACATCATTCAGGTCGTGGCACAAACGGAGGCATAGCTAGATATTCTGGACACCTTGACAAAATGTCACCTCGCCCACCCTGCCAAACGTTTTGCATAATTTTACATATTCAAGGGCCCCTGTAAAGTCCCAGGGCCCTTCAATGTGCCAGGTTACCCAAGACCCTACTGTGCCTCTGGGCAAAGTCTACCTGGTATCTAACATGTGCAGAAAGATGCTGAACGTTAAAACTGCGATTTCTCCGCCTGGGTACGCGCCGCTCCCCTCAGCTGTCACCAGAGTCCCACGTGATGGAAAAGGACCTGGAGTCCAACAGAGCCCCAATCAATGAGCATCCCCCCCGACCAGCCAACACCGCATGAAGATGCAAGTGTGAGCCTTGGGTGACCGGTCAGAGGACCTGCTACCGTAAGCGAGTCAGCCGGTCACCGCTAATGAGCCAGAGAGGTCGCCGGCTGCAGGCCTTGACACAAAAGCTTCGGCAATGAGGGCCCTGATGACTTCATGATCTCCGCTGAACCGACACCCTCACGTTCAACTGACATCTCTTTGACCCCCCCCTCCATTCCAAAGTCTCCTCACCTCAGGTCTAAAGCGAGGAAATGGGCATCAGGGCTGGACTGGGACTAAATTTCGGCCCAGGTAACTTAAGATGGATGTAACGATCGTCCAATTACAGTTTAGGTAAGGAGCATTCTTATTGGACAGTCATGATTTCTAGCTTAAGTTAACCCAGCTAACTGAGAAATCCAGCTTCAAGGAACCCTAACCTGGACTTTGGGAGCCCTGTGATAAATTTTGCTGACTGGGGGGTCCCCATCATAACATTTTGTTGACTGGGGGGTCTCACATATCCATCGACCCCATATGCCAGATTGACTAGTCTAGCCTTGGATGCGACCATTCAGCTATCAATTCATTCTGCATTTTCAAAGGCCATCTTTTCCTACCAAACCTCTATGAAGATGAAGCTGCCCCCCCCTCCCCCAGACAGAGATGAATGGCGGGCAGCGTGTGGCTGCTTTTCCTTGATCTGGCTGGGCAGATGCAGGGTCTCACCGAGGGTGTTTGGGTAGATGATGCACAGACCCACAACAGGGGCCCAGAATTGCACACATCTATTGGTTCTGTTCTGGAAAACATCCACAGGCGCCGTGGCGGTCCAGAGAGGGAAATCATTTATTTTTTTATTCTGCTCTCTTGCTTTGTTTCGCCGTTCTGTTCGGGGCTTTTCATCTGCCTGGACTGTTTTCAAAGCACATAAAATGCCACACGGCTCATTTTACAAAGGTCCCTTCTCCCTTCCGCTTCACCCTGCTGTTCTTCTCTTCGTCAGCATGTGACTGTCTTTCTCCATTGCCCTCTTCTTCCTCTGTCAACATCCCCAACTGTGTGGCATAGACCACAGAAGTGGGGGGGGGGGGGGGGGGGGCAAGCGGAACCAGGGGGTAGTAATGATGGGATGCAGATATGGAACAGTGAGGAGGAGAAGAAAGAGAGGTGGGATATATAGATCAGGATGTCTGGTAGAAGACTGCAGGTTTCTGGGGCTGTAATTCGGAATGATGGAGAGATCGAGTAAGAGAGAGGGAAACTGGGTGAAAGAGGGAGGGGACAGAAAGGAGAGAGATGAAGGAGGGGCAGCGCTGTGATTTCTCAGTAATCCTCTTGGCATTTGTCAAAACCCGAGAGTATATTTGTGTGTGTATATGAGAGAGAGTGAGAGACAGAGACCAGGTGGAATAATAAGGCATTAGGAGAGAGAGCAGGCATGAGAGGGAGAGATAGAGAGAGAGAGAGGAGCGGCATCTTACAAGCACCAGTGAAGCGGCAAGCAGTAGAGGAACCAAGCGCCATTCCTACTGGGGGGTGGGGGGGTTGAGCGAGTGAGGGAGGGAGTGTGGTACGCTCAGAGAGGAGAGAGGGAGCACGGAGGAGAGCCACATCGAGGGGGACTGAGGGGCTGAGGGGCAGAGAGGAGCAGCGCTAGAAAGGGAGGGGACGCAGAGCAGGGAGGAAGAGGGAGAGTGGAGCGCGGACGCGGTGGCTAGGAGCCGGTCCTTGCCGCCTCGGCTGTGTATGGGCGCGTCGCCCGGAACAGCGCGCGGGAATCCAGCGGAGCGGGAGCGCTGAGCGTGTAAGTGGGTGGGAACGTCTCCCCGAGGCGCGTCAGGCCGGAGATCCTCACACGCCCGAGTCCAGGGGGTCAGCAGAAGCTGCCGTGGGTCAAATCGGGGGCACTTAGATGAGGCAGCCAAAACGAGGAGCGGGAGGCACGAGAGAGAGGAGGTGTAACGCGGTGAGAGGCGTATAGTGTCGCTCGGGGCGAGGAGGGTGGTGGGGGAGGTTCCACGTGGGGCAGAGTCGTGCGTTTCGGGCTGAGGGAGAGTGTCTGCCACAGGGGAGAGAGAAGGAGACGAGAAGGTCGAGATTCCTGAATTTCCACATGTGGAGGCTGAGTGTGAAGGAGGGGATCTGGGGTTGATGCTGCAGAAGGGAGGGGGCACCAGGACTCAGCGCCGGATCCGGTTTGGGGAGATCACATGACAACAGGGGAGCAGTGAGTCACACAAGAAGAGGTTCCATCCACAGCCAGGGGTCAGAAAAGCCCAGACCAGCGGGTGGAGGTGTCTCTCCTCCTCTCTCTCTCTCGCTGTCCGTTCCGGGCACAAGAGCTTCACGGCAGGGGGCTCTAAGAAGAGTTCCCAGTCCAGCCCGTCACAGTCCAGTCCAGCTTCCCTTCTGTGGATGCTTCCCGCGCTGAGCCATGGGGGAATGGACCATCCTGGAGCGGCTGCTGGAGGCTGCGGTCCAGCAGCACTCCACCATGATCGGAAGGTAATGGCGATGACCTCTCCAGGCCATGGGAGGGCGACGCGGGGCATTCGTTGTTTTAGGGACGCAGGTTACCGGGGTGGTGAACCTCCTATAGAGTGCTGTGTAGCAGGTAATCCAGGACAGTGATACACCAGCTGTCTCGCTGTAACATGGGAATAGTAGGGCATTATGGGATACAGTTTTCCGAACTCATAAACATACAAACCATACTGAGGACTAGTATGTCAAACATACACCTATGTTTGCTTGGCGAGTTTGGTTCTGTGTCCAATGCTTCAAATACGAATGATTCCTCTGATCTTATCTGATCAGTCCACAAAGAGCCAAGTAACAGTTAATCAATTAAGAATAATAGCAGGACTGCTGAGGTTAATTTCTTCAGCTACTTATAGGTAAGACACCATTTGTTCCCAGGCAATGGTTAAACTGCACTGTTGCACCTGTTTAGCTAAAAAATAACAGAGAATATGATAAATTACATCAAACCTTTCTAACAATTCTGAAAACATTGTGCTCACCGCCTGAAAATCCTCTAAAGAAATGTAAAAGAGGAAGCAGATGACATTCCTCCTAGGGAGCATCAATCCATTTCATGCAGTTGAACGTGCAGCTGATGAACGTTGAAGCTCTAACTCCTTACTTGTCTGTATGCCACCGGGGCACCATGTTGTCGCAGGTATATAATGCGAGGATTGTGGTGCTCATCAACAGCACAGGTGCTGCACTGGCTTAGATCAGGGATGAGATCCGAAGTGCTGAGGTGGGAAACGAGACTGTGCCCTTTCGTGATCTGATCTGCTGCCCCTCTCCTGGTAGATTGAGAGTGTCTGTATCCTGGGTGTCTCACTGGATGATGTGTTCAATAGAAGTAGAACACCATGGTCAGGTGCCTGTTCATTGCCCTGCTCTCTCCTCTGGTTTAATAGGACTGGGAGGCAGGTCGCACTGGGTGAGCGATGTCCTCTATACTGTCATATGTGACTCTTTTGCAGGCGAAATAATCCCAGAATAGAAAAATATACTACAACATGATATATATAATGTGTAAGGGAATAATTTCACTTCAATCAGTTCAGTGAACATCAACGGCAGCATTGAAACTCATGTTTCGTATTTCCACGCATAAGTAAGCAGGTGACGCGCCCCCCTGGCAATCTTTTTTTTTTACTGATACAGTGAAACGGGCAGCACTTGGGTGCTGTAACATCGGTGTGACATCATGGGTCTTCAGGCATGGTGTGTGAGCGCTTGCATGTACCAGCCCTGAAGTTACCGGCTTTTCAGCAGGGATGCTGCCTTGCATGGCAAAAGAATGAAACTAATTTTAGCTGCAAGAGCGGGGCAATACAGTAATTATTTGCAGTATATTATATATTAGTCTACCATATTTTGTTGTGTTTTCTGCATGTACATTTATTTGTTATAGCTGTGAGTGTGTGGACTTTCCATGCAAATATTTGTGTGTGTGTGTGTGATAATTTTGTTCCAGTCAGTTCCTGACATAGCAGGATGATCACTCTTGGAACATTTAGCAATAGCATTGCAGCTAGCTTATCACGCAGACGTTCTTCCATGAATACAGAGGAACTGCAGGCCAACAAGTAGCTACTGGAGGGCCACGAATCTGACTCCCTACTGAGGCACCTCCCTCCGTGTGCTTAATCTGAATTCGCGTGACTGAATCTAGCAGCAGAGCTGCACGATATTCCAAAAGGAGAGGAGAGCTAGTGTCATTTTTGTTGAAAGTACGCCAAGCGATCGTAGTAATGATCATCGCGTGGCAGACGTGAAGCGTGTAATAATGATTTATGAATAGCTGCAGCCCAGTGGGGTTTGCATACGGGAGACAGGACCTGTCGTGATTATCACACCATTCAACAGGTACTAGTCTGATGTGATCCCAGTAAGTAGTACAAGCATGCGGAATTGTCCAACACTGGTCTGGTGTGATCCCAGTAAAGAGAACAAGCATGTCGAAAGGTCCAACCCTGGTCACACACGGTTTGGACTGATGTGTGGCAGTAGGCGAGTAAACTTGACCGTTACCAGCTGTTTAGAGATGGGGCACGGCTGGCTTAAGACCAGCACCTGACACAGCATGGCACTAGCTGAGGGGATATTATGGAACAGTTGTGCGTTTTCATATAACCACCTGCCAGTAATCATAATTAAAATGATCAGAATGTTGGTGATGGCTTTTGCTGATTGGTGGTTGGTGATCACTGGATTATTATTTGATTATATAACTGCAGCTGTTGGTCGACCCATTAAGCCAGTTTCCCAATCCGGTCCTTGGGAAACTAACGCCAGTCCACATTTTTGCTCCCTCTGGTCTCACTGCCAGACAGTCCACAATTTTGCTCTCTTCCCAGCTCCCTTGCGGAAGCAAAACCGTGGACTGTCTGTGGGTCCCCGAGGACCGAACTAGGAAACACTGTACAGTTAAGCTGATACACTGATGGAGCACTGTATAGGTATACCCCCCCCCCCCCCATAACATTACCTTATACCATTATAATCCTTCGCTGGTTCTTTGCTGTCGGGGCTGCAGGTTTGTCGCCTTGACAACACCTTGTCAGCGTAATATAGGTCTTGTTAACTGCGCCTAATAGAAATGGTGATATACATCTCTGTAGCCTGCTCCGTATGCACGACTCCAGAACCCTCCCCACTCAGACACACTTGCTGGGGTGTGTTTGTCGATCTTGCCCATGGTACTCAGTGTAGATCACCCCGGAATAGGCCCACTGCCTGTGTGTGCATTATTACACTTGTGAAATATGAGGGGAAACGACGTTTGGGCTGATGAGAAGAGGAACTGTGCTGAGGCAGCCGGTCGGGCTCTGTGATGATCTTCTCTCGAGTAAGACCCCCGGCCTCTCACTGACCTGGTTTTGAGCCGCTGTACTCGCCGTGGGGGTCCAGGGCCGGAGTGTTGCCACGGCAAACCTCGGCAACGTTGCCATAGTATCACATAGCGAAGAAAAGAAGCAAAGGCGTTGATGTTCACATGTGCCGGGAGACAAGAGCGAAACAGTCCTACAGAACACGCTACAGGGTTTAACATACATGGTCGTAGCTTGTAAAATGAGCTCTACTCATGGTTAGTTCACGTGATTAGCCAGGTACACCATTATAATGTTGGAAGCTCTGTATTTGTATGTATACACGAGACACCCATAGTTAGTTGTGTGTGCTGCTGTGTGCATCAGTATGCATTTGTGTCTAGGTATGCGTGCATATTTATTTCTGTGTTTATGAGTGAAGATGTCAGTGACTGATTGACTCTGTGTGTGTGTGAGAGAGATTCCCTGTTCCACAAAGGCCCCTTTCCTGTCCAAGGACCAACGAGCTCCACTTTGCTCCTCACAGCGAGACCCGAAATAACAGGGCTAAAATTAAACCGGGCCCTGCTTCTGAGACGCTCCTAGCACTGTGGGGGGGTGGGGGGGGGCAGGTCACTGGCAGTGTGGGTGGCCTGGCAAGCTGACTCCATACCTGGCTTCATATACATGGACCTTTAAGTACAAACAGTCACGCCAGACAGCTGGGTAAGGAATGAGGTTCCAGAGTGAATGTCAGCTCAGTGCGTGTCACACACGTCACGTACGGCTGGGTCCTGCCATGCCAGCCCGTCACACACCCATCATACTCTATTTTAAATTTTTAATTAATCGAGTGTCAAAGAGCATGAATGAAATATCTGAAGGTCCGGAGTCCCTGTGCCGGATTTTTCCAACCACCCAAACGGGAGCAGATCTCAGCCCTGCCCATCATGAAGGGATGGATGCAGTTCGCTAAGACAGAAATTATGAATGGAACCTTTATTTAACAAGGAAAGAATATAATTCCACGTGTTCTGACTGAAGCTCATTCCATGATGTAGTTCAACATTGCTCTGAAGGCACCTAAAATTACTCCCAGCGACTTTTACGTTGGTCCCATAACTGACATCAAACCCCAGCATCCATCCATCCATCCATCCATCATCCAATCATTTTTCCCAGCCAGGGTCACATGGTTACCCCAGGCATTCCAGGGCACACCCTGGATGGGCTATAACCCTAGACCATACAAAAATACTTTTGACTTCACAAAACTAAATGAGGACCTTTGCAGAGTTCTGTTCCTGCAAGATTCATGGCTTCATTAAAAAGCTGTTTCCATTCACTGCTTGTGCAACTTTTTGGAACATTTACAAAAACTAAATCTAGATGCACACTCATGCCTCTTGGTGTCTAAGACAAGATCCGATAAATACATATGACCCCCCCCCACCATATCTCCGCATCTCTCTTTAACCCGACCTCTCGTTACCCATCCTCTCCATCACTACCCCTCCACCCTTCACGTTGCTTGCTCTCCATCAATCTTTCTTTATCACTGCCTGCTATTCTTCCCTCTCTTCTCCCTTGTCCATTATCGATGTGACTTAATTGCTTATCTGTAAACTCTCCTCCATATTTAGCACATCTAAACACCTTACCTTCTTCTCTAAGTGGTTCATTTGCTTATGCCAGTGTTTCCCAACCCAGTCCTTCGGGACCCCCAGCCAGTCCACATTTTACTTCCTCCCAGCTCCCAGCCAATCAGGAACACTGGATATGCAGTGCCATGAGTACAATAGGGGCATGGATACTCCATCAGATTCAGGGGCATGGGCCTTTACCAGGGCCCTTCAATACATATGTAAAATTTAGTGGGGGGGAGGGGCCCAAGACAACTTGTCAGGGGGTCCGGAATCTCTAGCTACGACTCGGTCTGGTACAGGTGTGTTGGGAGCTGGGACAGATCAAAATATGACCTCACTGGCTTGCTAAACACTGGCTTAAGGTAATCAGGCTAAACGGCAGTAAAGTCCTTCCTGGCACCACCTCGAATAAGCGATAAGTCCACGTCCTTAACCTCTAGCCTTCCAGCTGTCGTACGCCAGGCTCGCAGCTGTATTTTTCCCCCCTTAACTTCCTTCCTTTCTCTACTTGATGCTATACCTGCTGGAGTCAGGCTCGCTTCAGAGCAGCGTGTTCCAAGGCCCTCGGAAGGAGAATCGCTCCGAGGTGCTGAGTTCCCCCAGCGGGGCCTGGAGCGAGGCAGCTGCTGGGGCTGTGATCTGGATGAGTGTAGAGCGGCGGGAGAGGAGACGCGTTGGCAGAGAAGGGCAGAGAAAGGAGTCGCATTCCTTATCTGCTGCGATGTCTTCGCGTCAACAAGAGAAGAACCTCCAGCATGGAGCATATGTGCAGAGTGTATGTTACTTTGCAAACCAGCTGACTCCCTCTGACACAGACAAGCAAGCACAGTAAGGCACAACACTGGGGGGGAGTCAAACAAGCTGGTCTGAGTTAACAGCCTTTTCTGGGGGGGGCACTCCGGGAGACTCCATCATCCTAATGGAGGTACGGAGATGACGAGCAGGGAAGGATTGATGAACTGTTCAGAGCCACAGTCTGCGCGCGACTCTGAAAACGACCATGGCAAAAATGGCTTTTAGTACTGTGTTCCACTCCAAGGCTGAGCTCCTCACTCTCTCTACGCCACCACATCCTTAAAAAAATGCTTCAGAGACCGTTTGTTCCGGTAATCGAAATGCGTGCACTTGAAGGGTGACCATTCATCACTTAGATTAGGGTATGTTAATGTTATTAGTCTCTTTCCTAAACACTGGTGCGAGTGAACGGTTAGTGCATCGCAGCCACTGGCTGGCACACGTGCACGCACACACACACACACACACACACACACTTTGTTTACCCTCTCACAGAGACAGATTACGTGATCCACAACCAAAATGTCTCCCACGTAGGCGCTGAGAGCATTAGTGATAAGCGGAAAGCATTGCACGCATACCTAAACACTAGGATTTAGGCTAACCGACCGAACACGCAGCATATCCACACAAAGACATTAGACCAAGACCACAAATATTGTGCACACAGCACTCACAGTGGCAGGTGAAAGAAAAGAAACAAAAATACGAGTACACACACACTGATGTTTATAATTATAGTCTAGAAAAATAGCAATAATCAACACTGACAGTGATGGTAAAAAAGCAAGCAAAACACACACACACACACACAATCCTATGAAACACAGCCAGATTTGTGTTTACAGCTGTATGCCACTGAGCGGTAGCCATAGATACGGGTGTATGTGAAACTCATTAGTGTAACTTGCAGCAGGTGCACAGAACCAGTGGTGATGGTGTATGAGTGTGTCTGTCTGTGTGCCTGAGTTTGTGCGAGAGAGAGACACACAGAGCGAGACGGCGCGGGAGTGAGACCCGGGCAAACAGTCTCACGTCTAATCTCTGTCTCCATGGACACAGGGATTCAGCTAGATTCCATTCAGCCTCCATGGTATATTTCTAGGGTCTTCCATCATCTCATGTGTAACATTGATGCAACATAATAGTCATTTTAGTTCATGATAATAATATAATGATCTGGATTCTTACTGTACATTGGACCTAAAGATATGATTCTTTTAGTTTATTGTACTAAAATCTAATTATTATTATTATTGTAATCATGCAATTATTCATATTGTAGGTTGTGTATATTTGCATAATGGTGTTATAATCTGTGTTAAAGACATCAGAACTGGTTGTCAGCAGCATGCCTGCAAATATATACTACCTGCAGAATGTGGTTACATTCTACTTCTCACTCTTCTTATTATTATTATTATTGCGACTACGACTACCTTATTAAGTGTAGTGTTTACTGTGCAGAAGTGTCAGTCTGTGTCTGAGTGTGTGGTATCAGTGCCTCAGTGTCAGTCTGTGTCAGTGTGTGGTATCAGTGCCTGTGTCAGCCTGTATCTGAGTGTGTGGTATCAGTGTGCCTCAGTGTCAGTCTGTGTCAGTGTGTGGTATCAGTGCCTCAGTGTCAGCCTGTATCTGAGTGTGTGGTATCAGTGTGCCTCAGTGTCAGTCTGTGTCAGTGCGTGGTATCAGTGCCTGAGTGCCAGTGTGTATCTGAGTGTGTGGTATCAGTGCCTTAGTGTCTGCTTCTGTCTGAGTGTGTGGTATCAGTTTGTCTGCTAGCTTTGTCTAATGAGAGCCCCTTGGGGCCGAGAGTAGCAGCTGCTGTATGGATGAGTCAGTCTGAGAAAAGCACCAGGTCTCCCACCCACCCAGTAGCCACACACAGCCAAGTGTCCACACTGAGCTCAGCCCCCAGCGGGAAACACGCAGCCGCTGCCCTCAAATCACCAACGTAGACAAACAACACCCGCTCTTCCTATACACACACTGTGCCCTGTCACACACAGTCACACACCAACCCCAATGTCCCATTCCACAAAAACACACAAACACAAACAAAAACGCAGGTACACACAAGCATCAGGAGACAAAGATTATTTCCACCACAACACATGCAAGCCCGCCAATAGCACCACTGTGAAAATGCATTTGGCTCAACAATGTGGCTTTGCATACATTATGACACATTGATGCACATTCCCTCCAACGCTTCCAGCAAAAATTAGCATTCCATCTAATTTGCATAAACAAATGCATACAGTCTAATGGTCCATTTAACATTCCTCTGAAAATATTATAGCACAAGTGATATAACAGTATATTTACAGTAAATATAAGCCTACATACACTGCGCACACAAACACACCAGTCCCTCATTTTTTTTTGTTTGGTACTTGCTGGCCAAACAGTGAGTTTCTCGACAACTGCTGCATGTGTGACTCAAGTCACTGTGTTTTATACACATAAACATACATGTTCTGATGATGTCATAATATAAACATGATTGAATACCATAAATACCAAAGACTGACTTTCAGGATATGTATGTATGTATATACATATGTACACACACACATACATACACACACACACTAAGCGCAATTAATCGTGATTAATAACAGAAAACTATGCAATTAATTAGTTATATTTGTTGATTCACAGCCCTAAGACATACACCCATCTCCTATATACCCATGTATTTTTTGACTCAACCACTAGAATATATTGTTTGGTCAATCAATACCTAATTGAGTATTTTTTTTACTAGTGAAGTTAAAATTAAGTGAGCTGGCGGTGAAATTAAATAAACACATGGAAAGGCTAGGGTGCCCCTGAGGAGAGGTTTGGGGGCCACAGCAGTGTTCTTCTAGCCAGCCAAGATGATATCGGTGACGTCTTGGAGTACAGAAGAAATTCCTAACATAAGGAAGGAGTTCATGTTTGTGCGTATTGCTGTGTCACTAAAAACACTTCAATAAAATGCACACACATAATATCACTGCATATATAGCTAGAAGACGACACGACAAAAGCTGTCGTCACGAACGCTGCTCTTTATTCAGACTTTTCATTAATGTCACATGCTTTCCGTGTCATGTAATGCAGCGGCTGTTATAACCATGGGTGTCCATAGTAGCAGCTAAAGCAGCTTCTCTTCTTGGCGGATGGCCGTGCGTGATTCAGCACGAGCGCGGCATTGTGGGTAGGCACAGAAGCGGCCCTGAACCGCCGCCATGTGCCATGGCGTGTGAGGGTGAGCCACCCCTTGGAAAAGGCCTGTCCCGGACAGAAGAGTTAATCCGGATTATGACGTCGCGCCCCCCACCCCCATCCACCCCCCAGGGACCACCCCTCATTCATTTTCCCCTGTCCTGTGTCGCTGCCCTATTGCCACATTTTAATCTGTGGACAGAAGTCATACGCATCGCGCTTGTAGCAATAGCAGCTACTGGTCTTGTGATGTTGAACACACTTTCATTTATCTTCATCCATCCATTCATCTGTCCATTTTTCCATAACCTCATATCCAGTGCAGGGTGATGGTGAGCCTGGAGCCCTTCCCAGAATGCACAGGGCAGGAGGCAGGTGACAGCTTGGCTGGGATGAGGCTACTTTCATGTAACCATGACATAATTTGCGCCGACTGCTGCCAATACTATCTAAGGACATGCCATTTCAGGAACATACACCATGTGACGCTTTCCTAATGAACATGCAAATTATGCATTTTCTATGCTGTTTGCTCAGTGGGTGAATTATAATTTTTTTAAAATAGATTTTAAAAGGAATACTCCCCCAGGATCTAGAAAGTTCATCTTAATATTAATTAGCAAAACTGAGGGTCAGAGTGTGGGGAGACCGGAACATGAAGTGTGATCAATGACGGCATTCCGGGTATATGTGACTTTGGTGGACAAAAGGAGCTGGTACTTTACAGCACTGATCACTAATCCCATGTGGAAGCGATTTCTGGACAGAGAGAAATGAAAATGGGGAGGCTGGAGAGAGTGACGACTCTAGGGTCTGAATGAAACAAAAGGAACCGTTGGGCACTTTAAAACACACTCGTGTACAGTAGACATGCTTTGTTTGTTGTTGATTAATTTCATACACCAGCATTCAGCTAGTGGTATATATAACTTTAAGAATGCATGTAATATTATGTGTAGTAATGTGGTACACTCGTTTTCCGGTACCACTTGTAACCTTATTGATGTATAACTAAATAGGATTGTAACCTATAGATGTATAACTGCACTGAATAACTTAAAAAAAATAAAATGACCGATCTCACTTGCCCTAGTGATTTGTGTTTTAAAATGATTGCCCTGTTTAATTTTTTTAATTGAATCACGACATAATCCCAGACGAAAACACAGCCCACAGCTAGACTCAAAAAAAAAAAAACCCACCAAAAAAAACACAAGCCTCTCTCGATTCTTTATTGTGTCATCGTAATGGGACTCCCTGACAGCTCCCCAAATAATATGTGACCTTCCCCGCGAGGACATACCGTGCTTGTGTTTCAGTAGGGCTTGTAAGAGAGGGGCACTCCGGTCGAAAGCCAACGCAATTATCTAGTGCTGGCGAAAGGGTGAGACCTGTCCTCCGTGCAGATGCAAATAAGGAATGATCTCTGAACGGATGTCACAGAGGAAGGCAAAGACATCAGAATTAGACAGAAAGGGTGAAAGGGAGGGGGGGGGGGAGACAGTCCATTCTGATGTTAGACACAAATACAGTAAATGCTAAGGGAAAGCAGAGAGGTTCGGCTTTGTAGTGCTGTCACTGAAGACTGATAAGACGCAATAGCAGCCTTTGTCATGAGCGACTAAGACGGCCGGCACAGAGAAGCCAAGTGGCGGCGGTCAGATGAGCCTGGATTGACTGGCCGCCCCTGCAAGCTTGTCATCGCCAGACCTCTTTTCACCCGCATCTTCGGTTTTCCTGATTCCCCGTTTAGGGATCTGGAATCACGCCCAGCACACGTGACTTAATGAATGTGATGCTGCGCCCTGCACTGGCAAGCACAGATGTCGGTGTATGGGCATTAAAAAAAAAAAACCCTTTCAAACATGAGTAGAAACACAGGATATAACCGCTGAAAACGTATTCAGCCATGTGTTAGCCTCAAGCTTAACGTGATGTAATTCAGTTCAATTCAATTCACTTCACTTCAATTCAGCTCCTTAAATAGGACTATTCCCAATATCGTTTCCTCAAAGCATTCAACAAGCGATTAGCAGCAGCACTGTACCTTCAGGGAAATCTAATAAAGAAGAGTGTAGTGTAGCAAACATATCAATGGTTAATGGTAAACCATGTCAAAAGTTTGGTGAAGTCAGATGAAGCCTTATAGCAGGTATATAAACCTTTATGGGTCTCCAACCAGACCAAGTGGCTGGCCAGCATCCCCACCAGTCAGCCACCATAGAGCGATGTAAGCACAGATCGGCATGGGAGAAGGTCGGATGAAGTCTATACTCTGATCACCTGTAAACAAGGGAAGCCAGTGAAGGTTACAGCTTGCTATATCTCTACCTCCTGTCCTTCCATCAATCTTCCAGCCTCTCAGAATCCCTCCCCCATCTTCCTTCGTCTTTTCCCATCCCTCCGTTCTCCTCTTCCTACTGCCACCTTCCCATGTGTTCCTTCTCTCTCCATGTCTTACTCGCACTCTTTGCGGTGGCAGTTTAGGTTTCCCATGGGGTCACTGTGTTTCGGCATAAGCCTCATTCCTGCCCCCCATGCTGGTAAGACATCAGTGAAGAGCAAAGCAGAAGACACACACACACACACACAGAAAAAAAACAACATTAATAATCTCCAAGTTGATAGCCTGACCAGAAAAATGCCTCCCTACGCTCTTAAGATCAGGCTATCCCTCGCTCTCCGGGCAAACCGTTCAGTGGGGGTGTTTAAGGATGCAGTTGCCACAGCAACTATCTGCGGGAGCTGGTGTAAGGGGGAAGGAGTAGTGAATCGTGGCGGGTGGGGTGGAGGGGGGGGGGGTAGTTGTACTCCAAGGATATAAATACGCCCAGTCTCACCTCTGTTAACAGTTTACCTCAGCAGTTATGACACTGGCACCTGTGAATTATGAATATAAAGTGGGAAACTGGGCATAAGAAAGGAAGTGAATCTGATTTCCGATGTTTTTTGTCAGTGTGTCTAGTGGGTCCTCATTCTGAGTGGCATTTATATAGCTCTAATGTAAATCAGAGGCGTGCGTTCATCAGCATTCAATTCTGTGAAATGTTTTACCTTCCGGGCATTTAGTACCATTATCCAATAAGAAAATGCTATTTAAAATGAACGCGTGTAGCGATGTGCTACGATAAAATATACCGCGTCGTTTTTATATGGTTTGCGTGTTTTGGGTTAGGTTTGTGGGCGATTATATAAAAACTGAGCATTATTTGTTATAAATAAAAGCTGTTCACATCAAACAGGTTTGACTGTTGCATATATGATTGCACATATAGTGGTTAACTTAATTTGAACATAATTTTCCTCTATGGAGATGGGAAAAACAATATTAAAATAAAATTTCCAGAGTCAGTTGACTTGTAGAATGAGAGAGAAAAAGATTGAAAAGAGTGAGACTCTAAGGTTAACAAGTGAAAATATATAAAGAAAGGAAGAGTAGAGAAGATGAGGATCTTACAGACACAATGGGTAATAGTATGCGATTTTTTTTTTTTTAAAGCTAATTCAAGAAGCCTTTTGCTGGTTTATGCAGAGATGAAAGCTGCAGTTTGTGTGTTTATGCTTAAAATTTATCTCTTAGGTGAGCTCATCTCTTAGATGAGCTTGTCTTTACTCAAAGACCCTTCATCCATTGCCTACTCTTTTCTCGTTTAAGGTTAATCTCCACAAGTATAAAACATTACACACCGGCATGTTAGTCTAAGCCTGCCTTTGTTAGAATAAATCACTTTTAACCAACCCATAATTTGACGATTTCCAGGTTCTGGCCTATGTTTACTGACAGCTCTGACGTTTAATGGATTTTCACTGAAACGCTGTTTGGACTAAAACTGCGCTGCGTGTACGTGCAGCCAGGCGCATGTATGCGCGTGTGTGCGTGTTACCGTGGCTGCGGCAGCTCTGGCTTTAAATCGCTTTGCATCCCTTTAGGCCCTAACTGCCTTTATTAAATATATGTATGTATGGGTCTTTTTTAACCAATAACAAATGTCATCTGAAATTTATGGAAATGGCAGCACAGTGGGACTTAATCTGAATGCTCCGTTTGACCTTTCGCCCTGAGGCAGATGTTCAGAAATGTTCGCACCGTTTTCCCCAAATCAAAGAAAATTATCTTGTATAACCTTGCATAAAGCCTTCAGCGTCGTGATCGCACCAGGAATTCATCACATGACAATAGTAATACTCTGCTCATGAAAATGCAATAGCAGCTCCATCTATTGATGTTATTTGAATACAAGTTATTTTAATCGGCCAGACACGAGGGAGAAAAAGACTTCAGAGCTAGTGTTTAAAACTGAGCGATGTGGTTTAACGAAAGGACAAAAGGAAACGAAAGACCACCTGTGTCCTACGGTTATACCTCGGCCCCCACCGTAGACCTTTACTCAAACATTTTGCTTCTTACCTCATTGGCGGCGGCGGCAGCCGCCCCCCCAATGCTCCTCATTAAAGTGAGAATAAATTAATAGCGAACTATCTATAGTACACCATGCTTCCACACCTCTCCGCCCGAAAACGCCAGCTCACGTGCCCGGAGGCGCGCACGCTTAGCGGAGCCGCGCGAAATTACGGGATATTTATGGAGGATGACGTCATGCGATTGCGAGCAGGCTCGCGCCAGCACATATGCGCGCGGAAGCTGATACCCGGCACACGTACAAATTAAGCACTCGGGGGCATACACAGCACACACACATACACATGCTTTCGTCTGTTGCTGAGGAATATGATAAAATTGTAGGGATAAGTGCCAAAACGTTTTTTTTATATCTTGAGATGTTGTGAACGGGGATAAAATTAACTAAAGAGCCAAAAGGCTTGGGGTGTTACTTCTCTCTGCAGTAAGCTCTAATTCTGGTGGGAATGAATGTCTTTGGCTTTACTATAAATACTTTAATATGATGAATGTGCAGATGTCACTTGTAGATTTTATATTGACATTTACCATCATTTAACAGTTGCACGAATGAGACAGACTAGTGCAGTAATAGTACAGGAATATGTCACAAATACAAATGCAGACCAAAATGTTGTTTCAACCAACCAGTTGAGTATAATGAATCATATTCACAGAGTTCTCACCTGGTTAGTCAAAATTAAATCTTGGTCTGGATTGTTACTTTCTGGACCTGAACTTTCCTCTGCTCACAGTTTTATATTTTCACAGGCAATACAATTTTCACAGTTGTTCTTTCAGGAACCTCACTCCTGGCAATCATGCTCTTGCTAGTCTCGGTGGTGCAATTGGTTAGCGTGTCTGGCTATAAACCGAAAGGCTGGTGGTTCCAGCCCACCCAGGGACGATGAACTTTGGTTGCATTTCACTATATGTTGTATGTGTGACTGTACATATGACGAATTGGCATCTCGAATGTAACTCTTCTACCACTCTCACCGCACCTCCTCTTGTCCCTAACCCTTTATCTTCTACCCTTCCATCCTCTTCCACACTTTCTGATCCCTTCCCTTCACGTCCCCCTAGGATACTGCTGACGGTGGTGGTGATTTTCCGCATTCTGATCGTGGCCATCGTGGGCGAGACTGTCTACGAAGACGAGCAGGCCATGTTCATCTGCAACACCATGCAACCGGGCTGCAACCAGGCCTGCTATGACAAGGCCTTCCCCATCTCGCACATCCGCTACTGGGTCTTCCAGATCATCCTGGTGTGCACTCCCAGCCTCTGCTTCATCACCTACTCTGTGCACCAGTCAGCGAAACAGCGTGACCGCCAATACTCCTTCGTATATCCGCTGCTGGAGAAAGACTATGGGCGTAGCGAGGGAGGCCGTAAAGTGCGTAATATCAACGGCATCATGGTCCACAACGCAGAGAGCGGGGGAAAGGATGAGTCTGAGAGCCTGGAGGTGAAAGAGATCCCCTACGTGCCACGAGCGCTGACCCACTTGAAGAATGCCAAGGTGCGTCGGCAAGAGGGCATCTCCCGCTTCTATGTCATCCAGGTGGTCTTCCGCAACGCCCTGGAGATTGGCTTCCTGGCCGGTCAGTACTTCCTGTATGGCTTCAACGTGCCGAGTATTTTCGAGTGTGACCGTTACCCGTGCGTCAAGGAGGTGGAGTGCTATGTGTCACGACCCACCGAGAAGACGGTCTTCCTCGTATTCATGTTTGCAGTCAGCGGCATCTGTGTGGTGCTCAACCTGGCCGAGCTGCACCACATGGGCTGGCGCAAGATCAAAAGCGCCATCCGGGGGGTCCAGGCCCGGCGCAAATCTATCGGCGAGTTGCGCAAAAAGGACCTGGCCCATCTGTCCCAGGTGCCCAACATGGGCAGGACCCAGTCCAGTGAGTCTGCCTATGTCTAAAGCCATTCAGAATATTGGGCTGATATAGGTCCTGTATAGGTCCTGTATATGTCCTGTATAGGGCCTGTATAGGTCCTGTATATGTCCTGTATAGGTCCTGTATATGTCCTGTATAGGTCCTGTATAGGTCCTTTCTTTCACACCTGTAATCAACTATGTAATCAAGACAGAGGTAGAATTTTGGACTAAAATGAAAGAAAACATTTGTTCTAAATCCGTTCCACAATTATTTCCAAAAGTTTGTTAGGACCTTTGAAGAAGCGGATTTTTTTTTTTAGAAGATGGCCAAATAAGGCAGAGAAGCTTAAGTGCATAGCAAGGAATTCTGGGCCCCCTCGGTAGATTTTGCTGACTGGGGGGGGGGTTCTCCTTGTTAAATTGGTAGATTCTGGTTCCCTCTAGTCCAGGGCCCAGGAAAACTCCACGACCCCACCCCCCCACCCCCGGCCACGGCCCTGGAGAGAACCACATTTTTACAATTTTGAGAGCCATAAACCTTCAGGTTTCATCCAGAGCACAACAGAGAAACCACGAAAAGACGTAAAAAAACTATTTAATTGAATGACATCAACTACAGGTGATGAGGTCAGACGTCAGAGCGTGTAAATTAAGGCTTTGTTTGACGTCTCCTGGCCCGACCTGCAGAAGAGTACTCCAGAGGAGGTCGTTATTATTTACTCACTTCAAACGTGTCGAGCGGAGATGGTAGCACCTGACGTGTTCTCCAGAAAACCGCGGGAGCTGTGTCACAGACATGGATCGCTCCGACAGAAGTGTTGTTTCATGCAAGCCTCTTGGCCGAAGATGCGGACACTTTCACTGCCAGTGAATTTATAACCCATTAGTCTAGACACACGCGCAGGCCAACATGTGCAGCTAAGCGCCTGTGCTCTAACTGCAGGGTCCAACTTTAGAGGCAAGTACGGCTGAAATATCCCCTGAAGTTTAACTTAATGTGAAATCGAAATCCCAAAACAACTGCAAGCTCTATACCTCAGCGCAAATTGCACCCACTTCCTTAAATCCAACCTCTCTTGTTCCTGCCGACTTTCTCTCCAGCTGCATAACGTCTGTGTGTGAGTGAGTCTTGATTTGATTGGAGGACGGGAGAATCGATTAAACTTTCCCTTCTATATGACAGAAGAGAAAAACGTTTCATAAGTAATTATTTTGATTTGTCCTATTATTTAGATTTTTTTGGTGACAGGGTTAGTGCCGTCCTTTAAAATGACACATTTGTGTGTTGTATCTGAGCGTTTGAATGTGGTAAATTTAAAATGTGTTTATGTATATGTTAAATTAACATATGCAACTGCTGCATATATATACACACACATATATATGTATATATATACATATATATATATATATATATATATATATATAGATTAATATATAAAATGAAAATATATATATCAAGTTTTAATTTATGTTTCACAGGGGAGCAGGGTTAGGCTTTTGATTGATAGTTTACAGGAGGTGAAAAGGGAGGCATTGGATATAAAACTGTATATTATTGACTGTGTTTGTTCAAAGTTTTCGTCCCTGATGATAATTTTTTTGTATTCTTAAACCACATGATTTTGTAATGAATTTGCAAAAGGCATGTTTACAAAGCAGTGACAGAAATGGCAGATTTTTATAACTGTGCGTAATTTTTAAAGGGAAAAACTTATTGCTACTGAATCGAATGGAGGAATTTGCATCTGCCTCTGTTGCGATTGTGTATCAGCACGTTTCCTTTATAACGTGTATGTAGCCCTGTGCGATCAGCCGAGGGGCCCGCCAAGGGCTCCGTAGAGCTGGCAATAAGACGCATATTCAAACAGTAGACTTAGATGACCAAGGAACCACATGTCAGCAATTCTGCAATAATAAGTTGCACTGTAGCAGGAACGAGACACCGGCTGACTTCTAACCGTGAGGCGAGGTCAGATAGCTGCTGCCTCGCAGGGAAGAAGAGAAGCTTGTGTGGATCTCCGACGCGTCTGAAGTTGTGCAGAAACTGTGGGTCGCTCCTGGTGCTAAGCTAATGTGAAATGCCTTAGCTTTCTCCTCTCCTACTGGCTCTGGGTCAGGGTGGGTTTGTCTTCTATTACTCTGAACCGGGCTGAAGATCCAGTGTCACAAAAGGGCACCATGAGGTCAATTTTTGGGTGGAGAAGAAGGCACCAAGCAGAGGGCTGATGCACTTAGCATGTGTGCTACTCCTCTGCATGGCACTATGCACACTGCCCTTTGGAGGAGCCTCTCTGACTCAGCTGATGTTCCTTCCAAAGAGACGATTCCCCACTCAAGCATGAAGTGCCTGGCCTTCCATACTTGCCTGCTGGCGGTGCCAGGACTAAGTGGCGGTGGGTGAGCAGCTTCTCTGGGCCAGTGGGAAGGAGACACGCACACCTTTCCTATCCCACCCACCCACAGATTCCAGAAACAGACTACGTTCAACCAGAAATGTGCACGGTTCCAGTGATCTCATCTCAGTGACACTGGAAAATAGAGAGGGAATGAGAATGAGAGAGAGAGAGAGAGAGAGAGAGCGAGAGAGAGAGCGGAGGTAAAGACGGAATGCAACATCTGGTCCTTAAAGAAGAATGTCTGGTTTGTCTTCAGAAACAGCAAGTAATGATTTGAAGTGCACATTCTCAAATAGTACTCCATGACAAGAAAGATCTGGAACCTGCAGTGACTCCAGACGGGTTCCAGTTTAAGACAAAAGGCAGTTTAGGAGTGTGGAAGTAATGAGGACAGAACTCACCCTAACTGACAGAGGAATTCTGCCTGGCTGATTTTACTAGATGTATTACTTGAAGTGGAAGAGCTGCATTCACATATGTTGTATGTAGTATGTTGTGGGAAGAGTTCTTGAGTAAAACAAAGGAATCAAAAAGATCACTATCTATCTATCTATCTATCTATCTATCTATCTATCTATCTATCTATCTATCTATCTATCTATACTGAAAATCTGAACATAGATATGGTTGCAGAACAGTACCATAATCTTGCTTTGCTTGTCCCTGTAGGGTGGTTGGAAAGGAATATCATTTTTTTTTATTTACAAGACATGCATTCCTTGACCTTTGATGTTTTAAGAAGATCCCCGTCATTTGTGCAAAGTTGTTGTGGCCAGGCAGGACAGGCTAGTGTACAGGGACCTCCATCCCTCGCTATGCCCCAACGTGAAGGAAGGAGCAGGAGTTCCGACGCGTCTCAATTCTTCTCCTTGGATCGACTCCCACCTTTGTTCCCTTACGGGCTTTTGCTCTGTATAGCTCTGTTGTGTCAGGGCTGGTCAGGCGGAATGGCCCATGAGTCCTAACTGCTGGGGAGATCCTCCCAGATGGCCTACTGGCATCATCTCCTCGCCAAGCTTTCGTCGCTGCCATTGGCAGGGTTGTCCTGTGTCCCGGGACCTTTCCCGTGGCCTCAGTGCTGCTACAGACTGTTTTTCAGCCTTTAAACGCAAAGCTATAATGAGCTGAGTCACTAAGCATCTCTCTCTCTCTCTCTCTACGGTTGAACAGTAAAGGATCAGTACATGAGGCAAGGCCTTAACATTCTACTCGCTCAAGTCAATCTCTCTCTCTCTCAGTCTCCTTCTCCTTTTCTCTTGGGTTTTGCTGGTGGAACCAGAGACTAAAATATTTTGCATGGCTCTTGCTGCGTCGTGTCCTTTAAACGTGATCAGTGGTTGTCTTTTTTTACTGTATGTCAAGATGGTGGGACTATTGAAACTTATGCAATGTACTGTTTTATTTCTTTTGATTTGTCACCCTCGACTTTGTTCCGTTTTCCTTTTCTGTTCCTTTCTTTTGTCTGTGTAATGTACAGTACTGTAAATGAATGACATAGAGTCAATGGTATTTTGTATGTACTGGGAAACGTAATAGGAGAAGTGTCGAATTTGATAAACGCACTTGAAAATAGAAAAGTCAAACAGATTTTACTCTTGTGAGATTGGGTTATATGCACCTCCAGGGTACTGATGTAGGGTTTTGAAGATTTGAAGATTTAAGCTAAGTGCATGGAATATAGTTAGGGTAAGCATGACTTTTATTGTTTGCTCTGTATAAACATAGAAACGCAGGGTTTGTTTTGGGGACCCGATTCAACCCATTACAAATGAAAGACTAACAGAGTCTGGGTGACGTTAAGCAGAAGCAGACGTCCTTTCTATCCCCATTCCTTTGAGAGCCAGTCGTCCCCTTTTAGTGTCACACTTAACTCTTTAAACGACCTGAATCCCATCAGCCTTACAGTCAGTTCGACAATTCCTCAAAACGATAACCACGTAATTACAAGGAGCCGGTATTATAACAAAATCGATTATATACCATAACACTGTTTTTATATATATAGTTGCCTGATGTTTAGACGACATAAAGGGCATATTGAAGGATACACCAGCTATAAAGAAACCATAGACCTCAGGAATTTAGCATTCGAAGGCTGGCCTTTTCATTCTGCTAAGTGTCTGTGGATATTTAAACATTCCACCGACACACATATAATCGGTCGTCTATGCAGAATGATTTTCAGAAACGTAAATTGAAAAGCACACTACAAAATCTATGTATATATTCTTCGCGGTAGATGTTTCTACGACGCGGTGACTGCGTAACGTGAACGGCAGGAGTACAGGCGGCACGTAACAATAGTGTTTCATGCGTAGATCTTTGTTAATGCAGAATGTTAGCAGAGCCGGATGCCAGCACCCAAGCAGTCTTGAAATCTGCTATGGTAAAGTCTGTTACATAAGTTACACAGAAAATGGACCTATATATTTCATATTATGCCTCCTTCTGCTCCTATTATGGCTCCAGCTGCACTGGATTTGGGTAGACTTTTCCGTAGATCTTTTGGCTACTTTCTGGGTCTCCGGATTCTAAACTCCCCAAGCCATGAAGACCCGCTTGCCCCCAGCCATTTTTTTGGTCTTGAGATAGTCCCTGCGAAAATCCCCGCGATAGTCCCTGCATGCTCTAGCTATGGTTGCTGTTTCATTTCTCTATGTGTAAAACCTGAGAAGCCATGGTTTACGGAAAGCCAAACTGTGGGTGTTTCTCAATATGCGTACTTGACCGTATTTGTGTTCCCGCGTGCCCGTTATCTCGTCACGTCGTCTTCCGCTGCTGAAGGGGAAGACCAGTTCCAGCACTAAAGAACAGAAGTGCAGAGGACAGTACAAAAAAATCCCTGGATGTCGCTCTTGCCAATGTCAA
Source organism: Brienomyrus brachyistius (assembly GCF_023856365.1). NCBI lineage: Eukaryota > Metazoa > Chordata > Actinopteri > Osteoglossiformes > Mormyridae > Brienomyrus > Brienomyrus brachyistius. The sequence continues at coordinate 9,147,743 of NC_064549.1, read as the reverse complement.
AGATGCATCGTTGCATCCTCATCGAACGAGACCAGTCCCATGATTCATTGTGCCCCAAGTTTGTTCTTGGAAGGCGAGGTAGCGAGACCGGTCTTGCCAGGACCACAAGTACGTGTCTTTGCGTTTTTAGTTTTGAGAAACACTCTGTGTTGTAGTTTCGGTGGGTTGTTACTTCAGGCTTTAGGTGCTGGCTACATTTTCAAGGTAGAAACATCCCCACCCCCCACCCATTGACAAAGGACTCAGGGACCTTATGCCCCCCCCCTCAACAGTCCTGTTATAAACAGGAATAGCCACTGGCCTTGATAACTCTCTGTCCTTCTCCCCCTACAGCGAAGCTTTTGTAACAACCACCAATCCCAACCCCATCCCGCCCCCCAGCTGCCCCCACTCTACCTCCTTAACTTTCCCCGCTTATAAGGGCTGGAGACAGCAAGCTGAGTACTTATGACCATTCCAGGCATCAAAAGGAAAGATTGTGGGAAAAATCCAAGACCTACATACCATGTGTACTGATCTCTGGGGGGGTTGGAGGTGGTGGATTTTTGTTAAGGGGGTAGCACACAGTCAAACCAGCAAAACAAAGTCCTTTGACATACGCCGTCATGGGTCGTCAATTAAAAGCCATCAACTTGGGGTACTAGAATATAAATGCGTTTATATGATCATACCTTGTCGATCTACGACATGCTTCTGCTGATTTTAAATAAGGGCATTCCAGTGAAAAACTGGATTGGGTTGTCTAAGGGGACCATTGGGAGGGCAGGACCATAGTCCCAGGTCGAGGGGGTGTGTGCAGTACAAATTGGGGACTGGAGGTGGCTGAGCTGAAAGGTTGGGCAGCTACTGGTGTCAGTTTCTCCACTGTCTCCAGAGCTTCATATATAGACTCTGCAACTTTGTGCATAACTTAGTGAACCTCTGCGAAGCACTAAACAATGTGGCAAATCTCTGTTGTGTCCTGAAAGTCTGACTAATTCTGGTTAATTTTCATTAAAACTCTGAAGCTTGACGTGATCTGATAGCGAAACAGAAAAACTGCGTTATTTAAATTCAGCTCAATAATATGAATGACTGCCTGGATTTTATCTTTCTGGGTCGACGTTCTGAGTGCTTTTATCAGCAGGCCGCCGCTTGCCACTTACGTTCCAATTAGAGGCAGCCCCTGTGATAGATAGAAATCCTGTTGGAAGTACTAAACGTTGAATTGTTTTTCAAGCACTGGAGTTCGAGCTTCGAGGGAAATGTTGTCACATAGAATTTACTGGAAGACCTGCAGGGTAGCATCTATGAATCATACGTTCAGCAGGGGTTCGTTTCTCCTTCAAGACAAGTCAGCCTCACGATACAATTGGCCGAAATGACCCAGCTATAGAGCAGATGTCATATTCCCTGGGAAGGAGATCGTCATCCAGGCAACAGAAGTAATTCGTCTGGATCAGGTTTCCTGCTTCTGTCAGGGTCACACCCTATATTCGAAAGTCAAAGTCTGAACCAACTCCCAGAGAGGTGTCAACCATAGTAGCCAGTGACCTAGTGACTGAACATCACTGTTCCATCTCAGAGACCTGGAGCCATGTGCCTGCCGCTGAACGGCACTGCGGTGTCATTTCCAACTAGTCTCAAGCCAGGAGAGAGAAGTAAGCAGTGAGGCTTCCAAGATCATATCCCAAGGCTGATGCACTAGTCATACCATTTACCTAAGCTTCAAGGCTGGCCCACCATGTGCTGAATTTATCATGTCAGCATGTAATTTCTCATGGGACCTAAACATGCAAATTAGAGGCTTCAATTTACATATTTCCATGAAATAAGCTCATTGTGTCTTGAAGAACACTGACTCTAAAATAATGCCCGTGAGAGACTCAGTAATGATGATTGTGGCCAAGGCTTCACATGCAGGATGCTTTTGTTTGGGATGAGAGGTGGGGGGGGGTGTCAATGTGACACCGTCCTAGGTGATGTCAGAGTAAAGAGTGTCAGCATTCTCCCGCACTGACATCGATGCAGGCACATTTCTTACTATGGCCCAAGTTAATTGCCTCCTCGTGGGTGTTGCTGTTTCACATATTTACACAGGAAGTGACACTATATTTTAAGATAGAACAATAGAGTTCCCTCTCTCTCTCGCCTTCTTTTTCTCTCTCTCTCTCTCGTTTTGCCCCTGCATCCTTTATTAAAAATGATATATGAGAGATGAGATGGTACCTCACTGATCCCCAGAAGCAAACCAGGCAATTAGGAATTAGAAATCAGTTAGTTTTGGTTTAAAAACTCATATTAATGGCATCAAGTTTACACCAATATCTCAAAACTAAAGGTTTGATGGCATCGCGACTCAAGGATCAAACAGAGATTCTCGCTGACATTTAAAAGGCCGAATTCTATTCCTTTGTAGGATGCATGCCCAAAATCCCAAATATCCACATCCACGAAGATCGGAATTCTTTCCATTCAGGCAATCCACAGTATGCTTCGTGAATTGCACCCTGCAAGAAGCTGACAGGTTTAACTTACAGTACGTGCGAAACACAGCGAACAGGAATAGCTACTTACTAACTAACCGGGTTTGTATATTAATGCACTTACTTGGTTTGCCACTCAAGTGCCGGTCAAGGGGAGACACTAAAATGATACAGCTGGTGGAATTTCTTTATTGTGAAGAAAAAAAGAACAATTTTTCCCCATGGGACAACCACGTCTCATCCTTAAAGCTCAGCCCCCCACCCCCAGCTTTATCCCACAGCTGCAGACATTAAAAAGAAACCTAGCGAAAAAAATAATGTTTCTGACTTTGAACTCAAAAGAAAACGGAATCTGCTATTGTAAGTAAGCACAGGTTTGTTTTTGATACTACTGGCCTTATTTTAAGGTCGTTTCCTGTACATATCTGACACTACATGACTGAATCGATTACTGAATAAAAAACCTTGAGTGTTAAACTTTGTGTACTCATTGATGTCACCTTAAAAGGCAGCACCCATGGAAACAATTCAAAGGAAAGGATCAAACAAAAGTCTGTGTAATGCTGCTGGAAACCACTAAATACCTGTGACTACAGCAGTAGGTCACAGTCTGCGCTCACAATTTTTCATTCTTGGAACTTTTACTGAACGTTACGATTAAAAGTATGGAAATGATCGACGTGTCCAGTTTTCTTGATGTTCTCAGAGCTTCATCCCACTGCTGCAACTAAGGCTGATAATACTGAAGCAAATGAAAGGTTGTGGAAGTTCAGTGGTCATGGATTCAGGACTAGATGGTGTGTTTGCGATATACACATACAGTACACTGCTGTTATAAAATATAATTTTACTATAAAACAGTATTTTTGAACATTAACTGCATCAAAAGGATGTTCAAGTAATAATAATATCATGCTGATATTGACGAAACCTTTGTTAAAATGTAAAGCTTAGAAATAACGTTCCATGAACGTTCTGGTAAGAATGTTCTCTGCCAACTTTCATATAGCGTTCTGGGAACATTCCCTGTTAGCTGGGGTATTATATAGGGTGTAGTCATCCAATGATCAACTGGAGCTAAAATGACAACTGCAATCAACTAATGCCACTGGTAATCAAAGCGTGCCAGTGAGTGATCCTGAAAACCTTTAGTGGGATTAAACCAGCAAAGCTAAAAAAAAATAAACATGAGGGAGGAACACTGCTTGTGTTCACTGCTATGTCTGGCACTGTACAACATCCTTGGCAGTCCTAGTTAGCGGTGTAGCAGTTTCTACCAGGTGTCCGAACATATTGTCTTTGACACTGATTCTGCCAAACGTGCGCCTGTGTTTGTGCAGCGGGGGGCGGGGGGGGGGGGGGGGGGGGGGGGCTGGCTAGCAGTAAGAGAAAAGCATCTCGTGGTCTCTCAGTAGAGCGATAACAGAAAGAAAGAAAGAAAGCAATGCTAAGTCAACAATCAATCCCCCTTCCCTCACACAAACACACTATTAAATAGCCTCACATCCTCCCAGTCCCTGTCATTGGAGGAGATCACATGGGCCCTGTGCTGAGTCGGAATCGAGGGCTGTTAGCTTTAGCGATACGTCAGGCTATAACAGCACTAAGCACTATGGGGATTAATCCACAGACAGATGGTCGGGGGGGCAACTTCCTGACCCGGAGGCGAGAGCAGTGACCCCCCTCTTTACTGCCGTCGCTATCATCGCCCTTCTAGTCCCCTTCACCCCCCTCATACTGTCCCCCCCCCCCATTTTAGGAGTCTTCGTGTGGACAAAACACGTGAGCTGGAAATGAACACTGTAACTAGAATAACCCTGTAATAAAATTAACTCGGTTTGAGTGTCGATCAATGCCAGTATGGTGTTTCCTCGCCGACTGGGATATAAAATCACTGTGACCACATAGCGGCATTAATTATTTGCCAAATGCGTTTGGTTTGTGCGTGTGTGGCCCAGTAGGTTAGAATGGTGTGCCCGCGGTCAGAAGTTTGCTGGTTCAGATCCCAGGCTTGGCAGAATTATTTCACTGTTGGGCCCCAGCTTTCACAAAAATGGAAAAAAAAAAATCTTTCTTTAGTGATATAGCACTGTTTAGGATATTTGAAAATTAAATTAGAATTAAAATAATCATAACAACAAGCAAGAAAAAAATGCATTAGAATTAGTTAAAAAATAACAACAAAAACAACAATAATAATAAAAATAAATAAATAAATAATAATGTAAGGCGTGAGGGTTCCGAAGATACATAGCATATTCCAGAAACGAACAAGGACTCCATGTTCAGATGACCATAACCTTTTTAATACTCGAACTCACACCCCAGACAAAAAAATAATGAACAAATCCGAACTTGGAAAGGGCACACTAAAAAAAATAAAAACTCTCTCTCCCCTGATTTTCCCATGTTCCCCACAACATTGGGTGCTGTATCAAAATAAAAGTCAAAAGAGACGTTCTGCCCTTTCCTCCAAAAGCATTTTCACACAACCAAACCTGTGTGCTTCACAATAATAATAATAATAATAATAATTATAATAATGATAATGCCACCATAAACGAAAGACTTTAACCACCCACATTCTCAATAGGGGACTTTAGACCACCTTCTCTGTTCCTAGTGCAAGGGGACACGAACTCCTGCCACACTGGAACCCCAACCCAGTGTCCTCTAGGGGACTCAAGCTCCGGAATATGCATGTCAGTGAAAGTGTCTGCTAAATAATTAGAACTTCATAAAAACTTAAGTGAAACACTATATTAAACAAGATATTTTGAACAGATACATAATCCTCAACACGTTTCTGAAGAATAGTCTTTTTTCTCGTATAACTATGTATTATGGGCGTTTCATATTTTTTATTAAGGGAAAAGTATTTTTTTGGCTATTGGAAAGTATGTTGGTGCTGTCAAGATGGAAAGTCGACCTGTAAGTAGTCCCACACCTTCCTGTAGTACGTAAGAATACATTTCAGGGTAGAGCGGATAGGCAGCTCCAGAAAAAAGTGACCTCAGCTTTCATTGTTTAGAAAATCCATAAACAAACATGTCTACATCTGACCGTGTATGTAAATGAACCCCAAGCTTAGTAACAGGATGAATCGGTCTGCGGCTGTTTCTGAAATAGGGCCGCAAACAGGAGAATAAGACTGCCAATTAAAAAGAACAAAGAAAACCAAACATGCAAACATTTACTTAGAAATATGCACAGGTGGCTGGATCCTGAGTACAGCAGGATTTTGGTCCAGCATCACAAAAAAAAAGAAACAGAATTTATACAAATAACAAGTAATAGTTCATCTGACTCTCCCTCACGGAGTCAATTGCCCACATAAGATTTCATAATAAGGGAACCAGCCGACATCCTCGTAGAGCACGGACTCCATGACGGGTTATTGTTTAATAATTTAATAGCTCCATTATTCCATAAATGATGGGATTTGGCCATTCCTCCATCCACCCACAGTTCACACGCATACCCTGAAAATTAGATGAAGGAACCACAGGGGAGCTGGTGACACTGGGAGGCCCGAGGAAGGGCAGCTGGGAGTGACTGAAATGGAGGCTGCCGGATGGAGCAGATTGGCGGTTCTGCTCAGCTGCTCAATATCTGTCTTCAAGAAAGAAATGAAGGGGGGTGGCCGGTTAGTGAGATAAGGATATAGCAGGTAGCAAAAAAGATAAAAGGAGAGATTTACGGAGGAAAAATGAAGACCGGGTAGGAATAGCGGGGGACAAAGAAGATGAATATGGCAGGGGTGACACCCAGTAGGCCGCATTAGAGGTGACTGATGCTAGACAAATATCACAGGAGAGTCGCTGAGCGCCGGTGGAGCGAGACAGAGGCAGGGAGAGCGGTGGGGAGCGTCTGTTTGACGGCAGCTGCCCACCATGTCTCTGTGTGCCTGCAAAACACAAAGAAGCACATTTCCGACGCTGACAAGCCGGTGGAAAGGCCACGGGCTGTTGCTACACGCACAGCATCACCCGCCTCCGCTCGCTGTGTGCCGCTCTGCACAAACACTGCCTGAATGAACTGAATGTGAATTTGAAGATGCACCCTAGGGATTCTGTAAGGAAACTGAGGGTCTGCAGAATATTCAAGAGCTACAGTAAAAAATATTCGAATGAGACCTACCCCTAGTCTTTATTCATTAGTTGCTTATGACATCATACATTAGCAGTAGGGGGTCCTTAGCCTTCTGGTCTATTCTCATTTATGGGTTCCTGTTTCCTAACTGGTGGGACTGGTTTAATATAGTACTTTCTACATGTATTCACTGTGTGATAACTGCCGTCTTATAAAGCATCTATTTTTATTTATTAGCCAACGATTAATTTTAGCAGATGCTTTTGTCGAAAGCAAGATATAAGCAGAGGCGGAAAGTCCAGGTCCAGAAAGTAAAAATCCAGACCAAGATTGTGTTTCAGCTAAGCAGTTGAGTATCTGTGACTGTGACTCTTTATGCTCAACTGGTTGGTTAAAACAAAACCTTGGTCTGGATTTGTACTATCTGGACCTGAATTTTCTATCTTTGCATATAAGTGAGGACCAGTGTCTCTGGAGCAATAGGTGTTTAAGGGTTTTGCACAAAGGCCCAACGGTGATAGGGCTACTTTTCAGGCCCTTGGGATAGAACCCACAACCTTCCAGACACGGGTGCAGAAAACTACACTCCATTAGGAATCATTATCATTTATAATGAGTTGTTTTGTTGCATTACAATTACAGAGAACCTGTTTTGCAGCTTTGGCATTTTTGTGATCAAAGTTACTGCCTTTGGCACTGGAGAGTGTAGTGTGGAGGGAGCCGCAGACTGCCCCGATGGAGCCTTGTGGGATCATGTTAGGTAATGCTAACATGCACTGTATATTCAACGAATGCGTAATTAATCCATTATGAAGGTGCAGTTAATGTAAGGAGCATCCAGCCAGCTTTGTAATGATAAATGACAAGCAAGGGCATTCTGCAGCGAGCAGGCCTGCAGTCATTAACACGTCACAAACAATAAATGCAACCTGACCTGCCGAAACACTTCCTTTTACACGGCTGTCAGCAGAACCTTAGATCTAGTCATCCTTCGTTATTATGAAAGCCAGTGCTGTCTGAAGATGCCGCTCCATTTGGGCATTCTCGGTCAAAAGTGTAATGAGCCGTTTCCACTGGGTTCCCTATTCCTTCATACAAGCACTTTTTTTTTCAAACTCAAGGGTATTTAAAAATCATCAGAAAACCATTTTACATACACATCACCATGTTTCATTCCTGCGAAATCTAATTAGCTTAATGCTTTTCCATAATAAGTTAAATTATGTTACAGTCAAAAAATTATACATGACAAACTTAGTTAAATGTTCGTGAAGTATATTGCCAGATAATGTACGTAAATAAATGAGCGTTCTGGTGTGTGCACTGCTGGTTTCAGGACTGAAGGCTGCACCATCTCAGCAAAGAAATTTGACAATGTTACCATGGGTAACTGTGAGTCTTTCCTACCCAATAAAAGGGGACAATGGCATCTGGGGAAAACACTGATGTGCTTACATTTTCTTCCCAGCGAGCAGTTCAGAAGTACAAAAACCAATCCACAGTGTTACATCTTACTTTGGCTTCTTGTTAATTAGAGACTCAATGTATTCAGTCACATTGACTCACCAGGAGGGATGCTAATGATCTTCCTATAGAACTATCAGAAGTCACACGACATTCATTACTGAAACATCGAGCTGAATAAGTCAATCGCCAGCTAACTATATAAATAGCATTGTAATGGATTTGGGGTTTTTAAATGAAATTCCCTGGCAAAAGTGCTTTCAAGATTGCTATCTAGCTATTAATAGTAAGGACTGTAAGAACTAGGTATCAAGGCAGAAAATATGTAGTGGACCTGCAAGGCAGTAATATTATGGTTATGATTATGTTTGGAATTCCAAAAGTCTTGGACTAGCCTACAAATGATCCGTCACTTCCTGTCATTTTTGGTGGGGAGCCCTGGACACTGTCTTAGCTGCACTTGGGGCCCATGGCAAGTGAGACCAGCCTTAAAAAGCTGGGCAAGTTCTCCAGAAGTGACAGGAAGTCGAGTGCCCGGCTTAATCAGAGGTTCGGGATTGGGTGCGGAGGGAGAGGGTCACTGAGACCAAGGTTCTCGGGAAGGAGAGTATCAGAGATGACGAGAGTGACCTCAGAAGTGTGCCATCCATACTGGCGAAGGCCTCATCCCAGAGAACGGCAATGAAACCAACGATGCCAGGACGCAGTATGACAATAATATACGGCAAAATTACTTAACATACGTGCAGGGAACACACATTACCAGTACGTCTATTTAGCAGATGAAATAAACATTGAGAGAATTCAGAACATTTCAATATTTAATACTGACAATTTTTAATTCAATTAAGAAATGTAACAATTTCTAAATAAAACATTCAATTGCGATGTAGGAACCTGAGGGAAAAATTCATCTTTTACTAATATCTGGTTATCCGTCCGTCCATTCATTCATTTTCTTCCAGTTATCCATCCGTCCATTCATCCATTTTCTTCCCAGTGTTTCAAAAATGTCTTCCTATTAGACATTAATTATCATATAAATAATTTTCTTGTCTAAAAGGAAATAAATCCTTTAGGAATGATCAGCTGTGAAACCAGAAACAGCTGTTATTTATTGTCATTGTATTAGTGTGTATATATATATATATATATATATACACACACACACACACACACACACACATACACATATAATAGACAAGTGCATATACACATATACCACCCATCCAATCATAAATTCATTCAGAGTTTCATTGCACATGGACAGTGACAATTACGCTATTCTATTCTATTCTATTCTATTCTATTCTATTCTATTCTATTCTGTTTCTGAGGCACACAATCACACTCTGAACAATGTATTGTTACCAGTTAGTCTAACTGTATGTTTTCAGCCTATGGGCAGAAACCAGAGTTATCAGAGGAAACAAACATAGAGTAAGTAAACCCACAAATGCTGATCATTAAGCCACAGAGCCAGTCCCACTTACGAACGTTTGTGGATAAATCAACATAGTTGATTGTAATGAGACTGAAGAACTTTATACCATTTACTCTAGGTACTTATTTAATCACCAATGTATGATATTTGCAAATATTGTTTGATTTACTATAAATATTACCACCAATATTTGTGTAGTAATTTTTAAAGGGTATTGGCAAAAATGCTAGGTGTCTCCACAATTCTGGTTACTAATATAGAGCAGGCTATATTAGCCAATGACAGCAGTAGTACTCTGGGTCCTGCCAACGCATCGTTCCATTCTGTAGATATTACTGCAAGCCAGATGTCTGGGTCTGTTTGATGAAACAGTCAGCTCAGGGCCAGATAGCTCAGAGTAGGGAGCAGGACAGGGTAAAAAATGTGCTTTGTTGATGAAATTATACAGGAAGCGAATTAATGAAATTCAATAAGAAACCGTTCCAGTGACCTGGTATGTTAAATACATTTTAATTCTGGGAAGTGTTCTTGCTAGAATTAGTGTGACGAGACAGCAGATTGTCACACTAATCTACCACAGAGTTGCTAAATACCCGGACCTTTTCTGCTCATCCAAAAGTTGCATTTTTCTAACAATGAGAGAAAGATGCAGTACATTGGCAATATTCCTATAAAAAAAATTCAATTAAAACACAGATGTCTTGTTTGATATATACACTGATACAGAATGAACTGAGAGTGCATGTGTAGCACTAGCGTACCATAGGGATTGGTGAGATACTTATTTTAATAAACCTTCTAAGAAGCACCAAGGATTGCTATGCCGTGGCACATAACTTTTACATGGAATGTTCATTCTTTGCTAAGGGATTCCCGGTTAAATCGCATCTTTTAAGAAAGAGATGCTGGATAAGCATGTTGACCAAGCCTTGAAGAGCTGGCTATATTTACAAAGAAAGTTGAAAGGCTGCTAATTCAATACAGCGTCATTGAATTCTAATATTTAACAAGCCTGCTTGCTGTCCAGGTTGTCATTACTATAGCGGCTCTATTCGTCATGTTTAACAGTTTTTTTTTAGGGATGTAACAATTTCCTGGGGTGTGAAAATTCATCAGGTCATGTCTCAGTCCTCGTTTGATGAGATGCAATTCTGAGCAAGGGCTTATGTTCGAAAAAAAAGCACCAGGAATCATAACAACCATGCATGTAAACATCTTGAGTGCTACAGCTAAGTGTGCACCTAAAATAAAATCACTATTTCAGTTAGTGATTAAAATTCTGTTCAAATACTAATTGTGTAGCAGAGCAGGGTTATGCTAACGGACAAAAACACTGCAAGTCAGTACCATAGGTTACCATGAATTCTACAGTTTTTTCATTATATTTGATATGCCCTGTTCCATTTTGAACAAAAGCCGACAGGGTTTTAAATATTTACGAATGTGAGGAGCATCACTTGCGTTTCGTTTTGGGAAACATCTTCAGTCGAGTGTAAGACTTCTTCGGTAAAAGTGAAATGGCGAGTGAAATCTCCAGCGATTCTAATGATATTGTTGGTGACCCTCCAAATATGCCAGGGCAACAGACAGGTGATTTACGAAGGAAGACCAGGAAGAGGAGCCATATAAACAGTTACAAGCTGAAAGACAGAAGAGCATTTATTACAGTCCGGGGTCTGGATAATGGGAAAGACAAGCCTTTCAGCTGTTTTTAGAGCCCAGCAAACACTGGGCACATAAATTACAGAAACGGCATCTTTCACCAGCAGCAAGGATCCACATCAGGTACCAGTGGGATCTCATCAGACCTAAGCTGGGTTTTACTGAGCCGAAAAACATCACACAATGTCAGTAGTCAGTTCAGTCGTAGGAACTGCTTTACGTCTAAGTGATCTTACATTTAATGATCTTGTTCCAACTGTGGAAAGTTGATGGTTTGATTTTTAAATTGGCACGGGTTACAATTATATAGGTTACTGGACAAATGTCCAAATAAATGTTAAGCACCATACCCCCGTACAGTGGATACCATCCAACCATAAAAGACAACCCCCCCCCCAAGGTCTTCCAATTATCTCCAGAATATGCACTGTTCCGACAAGCAGAGGTGCAAATCCACCACCCTACAGGGGTGAGGTGACAGTGCTACCTGCTGAGCCCCCGGTAGGATATATGACATGAGTAAATTAAGCTGCATGCTAAATGTAATGAAGTCTGTCAGCGTGAATACTGTGCCTTTCCATATGCAGACTGAGAAGCGATGGCGGAAGCAGGAAGGTGGAATGTGCAGCTGGCGATACGCATCCGGGAGAAGCAGAGGTGATTGGCGAGCGGCAGACAGTCGCTGACGGTATGACATTTGCGACAGTAACATTCTGGCCAATGGGGAGCAAACTTCGCTTCAACTCAGAAACTACAAAAACAGGAACTGCAGCAATAAATTATGGGCTACATGTACATGGCTGAATGGCCAGTAATACTTCTTACAAATATGCTTCTTTAGACATTGCACAGTATTTAAAAGAAAAGCATAGAGAGGGAGATATTTACGAACGATTTATAATACACTTAACGGTGTATTTTAAAATGCATTTAACCATATTATTTATACAGCTATCAATGACTACATGGCAGACTTGGCCTACTGTGTTGTAATGTGTTTATACCCTGTGGGAACGCAGCAAGCGCCGAGTCAAAGACCTGTCACCTTTTATGAACCAGTACTTGATTAATGACGCTGGATCAGGGCAGCAGGTAACATGGTGGTACTTGGCTCAGAGAGGTTCTCATAAAACGAAATATCCAGCTATATAAATCAGTAACATTCTAAATGATAAACGTGCAGTGCGGCAAAGCATGTAAGAGTAGGAAATACACCAGGCTGTACGCAGGGGTGGGGCCACAGGAGCACCCGGCCTGACTGAAAGCTGATTGGCCACCTAAGCGCTCCCTCCCCTGTCACTCACCAATTCAAAACGTATCATTGGCTAATGATAAGGTTGGACCCTCTCTATGAATAACAGCCCCTTGTATACCCCGCACCTTAAAAATATTTAGAATTGCCCCTGAAATACACTATTAAATGTATGCATAATATAGATTTTTTTTTTTTAGTTGTTGACAGGAACCTAAAGCTATAGAGGAAAGCTGTCAGCAAGAGGAATGTGGAAGAAGATATCTCTACAGTGATAGCCAGATAGGGGGAGAAAGGAAATTAAATGTGAGCAACAGATCGGATAAGGAAATATAATGTGAAGGATGGGTCTGAACACAGAAGGGAAAGGAGCGAGTGAAACCCATGCTAGCGTTTCTGTTTATTGGGTAGAGGTGGAAAGTTCAGGTCCAGAAAGTACAAATCAAGACCAAGGCTTTCTTTCAACCAACCAGGTGAGTAATTTGTGACTGTGACTCTTTATACTCAACTGGTTGGCTGGAACAAAACCTCGGTCTGGATTTGTACTCTCTGGATTTGAAATTTCCACCTCTGTTATTGGGTCCTGGGTGGCATGTTTGAATCTCCACATTGGAGAGAGACTTTCTGGTCATGTTACTCAGCCAAGAACTAGCTGGATACTTCAGGCATTAGAAAATGTTGCTTTTGCTTTAGTGGGAAAAAAAACGCACAATTATTAAACAGCCAGAGTGTAAGAGCTGCCTCTCAACCCCGTGTGTGATAGTCCGTAAGAAGAAAGCTGTACTTAGCAAATACTTTACGTTTATTTATTTAGCAAAGGCTTTTTCCCAGGTCGTCGTTTTCTCAAATATATACAGATGAATGGGATTTTGACAGTAGATGCAGGGTAGATTACATAGACCAAAATATAATAAGATAATATATGTGATTTTACATCAGATGAAAGTCACACATAAAAATAATAATAATAATAATAATAATAAGAAGAAGAAGAAGAAGAAGAAGAATTCTTTAATTATTATAAGGATAAAAAAGTCTGCTTTCCAACAAGAATAACAATGGTTACATTCTTCTCATCTCTGTGTTGAAGGTGCCCTACTGTTATATGGTTATGAGATGTAATTTCTCTCTATAGTCAGAGTCCCATATCTTATAAAATTTGTGAGTAGAGCCCTTCATTGTATGTTTCCCAATTTCATGAAAGAAAAAATGTCTCTTATCAGAGGACCAAAGGAGGGGGCAGCGGTTAGCAAAGGCTTTTGCCCAAAACGATGTCCAAGTGAGGCCCGTCGCACGCATGACGGTAATGTAACTGGCCGACTGTCCAGGTTGCTCCTTCTGCCTTGTGTCCTGTGCTTCCTGCAATAAGCTGCAGACAGAATGCAACCCTTTTCCGAATAAGCGATCCTGCGAAACAGACGGGCAGATAGATAGACCCCGTGCCGCTACATAATTGTCCAGAAATGGCATAAATGGCTACCATCAGATAGTCCTCAACCACCCTCTTCTTAAATATCCCTTTACACCTTTTTTTTTTAGCAACCTCTAGAACATTTATCTTCTTCTTAATGCCTATTAACTGTCCCCCGGCATCTTATCCTCAACTGTCGTGAATAACTTCGGCTCCATAATTAAAACGGTTAAATCACTTGCCGACCACCCACTGCACCCATTAAGGGACTGAAGATGAGGTCACTGGAGGGAATATGAGTGCTGAGTTTTTGAATGGGGCTGCAGGGTGTTTCTTGAGCAAACCACAGTCATTACATCGGCTTTGTAGTTACTGCAGTATGCGGTTAGAAGTATTTCAGAGAAATGACTTTGAAAGGAGAAGCAAGGGAAGGCGGCCGTATTTTCCACTGGAAAGACATGGTGAAAGTTCAAGTGCAAGGACAGGCTTGCACGAAGGACACCCTTGTGCAAGATACTAAACCTCAGATGTTCCAATAACATCCACCAGAGTAAGAAGAAAATTTGTATCACTGTAGATTAAACATCAGCTAAACAACTAACTATAGATGCAAGAAGACAGTGCTTTGCAATGCAAGCAATGAGAAAACAGACATACACCGTTTCGGTACATTAACTTGCTCATTAGGTCATGCTTCACCGTCCTGGGAAATGTTCTCTGCAGCTTAGCATTTTTATATAATGACATCAGCAAGCTGATATTTAGAGATATCCAACTGTAAACACAGAGAAGCATATATATCTCGCACACTCATCTTCTCTGGCATTTGGGGGTGTCTTATTGCCCAGGACATCGGACTAAATCAAACCACTGGCAATCACAGGGTATGGTCTATATATAGAGAAAAGGGCAAAGAGCACCTATGCATATTACAGTTATACGGTATCAGTGTGATTCATTCCCAAATGAACAGCACAGCATTGCAGCCGCTCTGCGGCTATTCTTGTTGTTTCCTTATAGGACCCCCTCGGATGCCAAAGATTGGCCTGGACAGGCATTGAAATAGAAAGTGAGTGTTAACCTTTATATGTTATTCACTCAGCTTATCGCAATGGAGAGTGAGTCTCACCTGCTTCTCCCCAACTGGCCCTTGGGCCCAGAGGACGATGAGGTGGATGCACACCACTGCTAGAGCACGACTCACAGAGTCATCATTTTAGGCCTGTGATGTTACCTCCACCCGCCCCGGGGCTCCAAGGAGGTTTAACGTATAAAATACCAGGAACCACAGATAAACCGGCCTGGCACGGAGTTGATAACACTTTCAGGTAACCCCATCGCCCTGGACCATAAACGCAGAAGGAATGAGTTCATTCTTTTTCCCCTTCATTCCTTGGTGAGGTCGGCCGGCCTAATATCCTTAGTACACCTAATGCACTTAATATAGCGTATAAAATCGACCCGTACATTCGGAGAACGCACCTTGAGATGAACATTCAGCACCGGGTGCGAATGTTAAATTTGTCATCTGCTTAAATGTAAATGGAATCCTGCTCCCGCACTTGAAGCCTGAGAATTCCGTTAGCTGCCGAAAGTAAGTAGCTTTAATTTTTTTTATTCCTACCCTTACTGGAGGTTAATGGGTAAAAGAAGCAGCAGGAATGGAGGCCCTCGGGAGCCAGTGTTCATGCAGCATGGTGCTGAAGCAGAAGACCAGGTGTTAGACAAAGATGCGAAGCTACAGCAGTAACATGTCGCGCTGCCTTGAACGCTGATCTCCAGGGCAAACCTCCTGGATTCTGCTGGATGCTACTCGGTGGTGTATCTGCACAATCCCTCCCCATTGACAAAAGTCTTTACACTAAGATACGCGTATGAAAAATTCATTTTGGAAAAAGGTGACCGATAGCAATATCTGGTGAATAGTCCTTGAATACAATCAATTTTAATTTGCTTATGGGGCAAAGACCGCTTCGCTGATAACGTTAAATAAGGCCAGCTGGCGTGAATTTTAAACTCATTCGTTCATCTTTTTCAGCAAGGGCTATAAAAGACGTCTTACACATATAGCTGAAGCACTGTCAACACAATATGGATGTGTGAGCGCTTGGTGCAGTCTGTTTAAACCATGCTTAACACAAAAACTGTTTAATCAGTATAATTAAATTTATACATGTTATAGGTGTTTATGTTATGATGTAACAGGCTTATAAAATGCATTCGTATGCAATATACCTGTGATATTAACACTATTTTGTAACTGAAAATGAAATGCTTTATCCATAACTAAAATTGCTAGTTATTGTACAGAACATGAATTTGGCGATGCTAATATTGAACTGTTGTCATCCTTGTTTTTTTTGTGAATATGCATGGATGGATGGATGGATTTAAAAAGGGACAAGGGACTGCAGGAGGTTTTCACTGGCTGAGGCCGTGACATTGAGCTGCTGGATGCTAATCAGTGGTGTGCCTTCACAACCCAACAAAGACTGACCTTGCTTGCACAGAATGACACAGGCCAGCTCGGCCCCCCACTTCCCATTTTTCCAGAAGCAGCCTCGGTCCTGAAGCACACGCCCATTCACCTCCTGATTATCTCCTCCGTCGTTCTTCATGCTTTGGTGCACTGACTCATTGTGTGATGAGAAGAAAAAAACCATCTTCCAGGCTTTTGCCACAGATTTTTATTTCCCGTCAGCAATTCCTGTGACCCCCCACCCCCCAGCTAATCAATACTGTGCCCCAATGAACCAGTAAATTAAATGCAAGGCTAATCTATTTTCCTAAATGCCCCTGACATCTAGTTGATTCCATTCTTCAGTACTATATGTGCGTGGTTTTCACCAGGACTTATGGCATGCTTGAGACAGGACCCTGCGAGCCCCTTCTTTCCCAAAGACTGACACGTTGTCCATTAGGCTGGAGTTTTTCCTTCTCACCCATCCAGGAACGTGATTTCTGGCACTGAAGGGAAAACCAGCCAATAGCATTAAATTTCTAAAGATCCTATTTGCTAAGCCCGCCCTTTGGAATCTTATAACCAACCATATTCTTGCATCTCACTAATGTGCATCGTTACAGTGTACTCTATACATATTTCCCTATTTACTTATTTATTTAGGAGGCCCAGAATGTCAGCTACGCAGCCATGAGGCACATGTACATTCACAGTAAGGACAAAGAGCGGCTGATGGGGAACATGCAGGGCGAATTCAGCACATTTTACCAGCCATCGTCGCCATCTTTGTTCTTCCAAAAGGCAATTTGCACCCATATCATAGCCTTTCCTGACTGTAAAACATTCATATTCATTTCTAGTGGTGCTATTTTGCTCATTTCAAATAAATGAACATTTTTTTTGAGTAATTTAGCAAAATGGCATTTTTTCAGAACACAGAATTAAGAATAATGTTTTATATAATCAGACTCCCTTATATCTGATTCTATTATTATGACTTTTCACTTTTGTATCATATCATACTTGTTCAATTGAGTTTTTTAATGTATCAGTCTTTGATCATTTATGCATTTCTTTCCATTCCCATATATTCAATTTTATATTCTTCATAATCAGTGGTATGTATCTAGATAATATATTGGTTCTACTGTCTGCTATAGAAGTCTGGTGGCCATTTCTGCAGTGTACAACAAAATACCTGTAATTGCTGGTGTTGTTTTAAAAACGTGCCTACATTCAAACAACAGGTACACAGGACTGTGTACGTGAATAGAATATTAAAAATACACTGTAGTCCTGCAACATCTACTGCGGAAAGTACCTTGCACTGAAATACATTGACTGAGACTAATTGACTGAAATTATGTATAAAATATTATTTGCGTCTGTTCATATTCAACTGCATAGTGGCCATTAAGATAAAATGACGTGTGTTTCAAACAATTAAAGCAAAAGCAAAGTGTCGCTAACGACCCTATATTAAAGTAACTGACATGGAAGAAGAAAATTAACGCAGTATTTACAATGGACGGTTAGCACAGCCTAGAGTATATAAATATTACTACACACAGCTATGATTTATTCATACGTTTTAAACATAGAAACTATTATTTTATTTATTTTTTTAAGTCGTGTTTAGGGCCTTTTGTTCTGAAATTTTTTTCAAATAATTTATAGTTACACTTATAGGAGGCAAAATCGCCATTTACTTAGTAATTGTAAGATTTATTTTTCTTAAGGCGAAATTAAAATTGAATTTATACGAACATTAAACGTGTGTTTGAATAATAGCTTACGTATTTCTAAATAATTAGAAATTCTAATATTTCTTACTACGGTAAATGCCTGGGTACCGTAGACCCCTACAAAGAAACTCCATAACCCAGAGTGCCTTACGACTAGACTTAATAAACTTCCGGAGTGGAAGGGATCGTGTGTTTTTAGCTTGCGGGGTGCTCGGGAATTTCCCAGGACTGTTAAAAACACCTTTGGTCAGTAAAACTGAAAATAGAAGCCATTTTTTCTTCAATGGAGAAAATATACGACATACCGAACATGAAACTTAAATTTAGGTGTACTATGCTCTAGCCGTGAGAGGGATTATCGGCTAGATATTCTCATTTTGCTCTGCAAAATTAGGGGGGCTCTGCGCCCTTAAAAGGACATAAACATCGCTAGCTCGGTGCTAGCAGATTCTGGATAGCCGAAATTATTGTTGATCATTTAAAGCTCATTTTTGCATCCAGATGGAGGGGATACAATCGCAAGCCGTTCGCTCACAAACCCAGTCGGATAATGGGAACCAGCCTGCGCGGCCCCTTAACAGCTATGGGTTCGGTAAACAAGTCGGTTCCGATGGAGTCGGTGCGGAGGACTGGTGCGACAGCGGCTTGGAGTGTTTAACTGGAGCGTTGAGCCTGGAGACCCCATTCTGCACCGAAAGCGAACATCCTCCGACTTTGAAATCTACCCCGTATGATGTTTGTTCCAGGAAGATAGACTCCGAACATGAGCCCACCGATAGCTGTATCTCCCTGGGGAACGGGGAAAGACTTGACTCGGCCCTCGGGCACTCGATAACGGACGAGATGCTGGGCTGCATTTCCCAAGGCATCGGGACCATACAGCTAAGCGAGCCCGACAGCGTCTCCGGGGACAGATCTGGGGAGGTTATCGGGGGACAGGTGGGGGCATACCCCCCCGAAGAGGTGTTCAACACCCTGAACTTTGTGTCAGAGGACGGAGACACGTAAGTAAAAATGATCAGTGCAACCTGGTTCGATTGCAGTTGTGGTGCAAAAACCGTCGGTTCGAGCTAGATGTCTAATGAAATTATTTGACTTTGCAAGGGAAAAAAAATCGATTGCGACTATCGTCTTAAATATCGTCTCTCTTGTAGTGCACTCCACCTGGCTTTAATTCACGAACACTTGACCTTTGTGCACTATTTGGTGGGAGTGATAACCCTGGACCAGAACTGGACCCCCTATTTGGACATCCAGAACGACCTGGGCCAGGTGGGTTGCGTGTGTGATTTTTAGACTCGAGTTTGCCTAATACACAAAAAAAAAATCTCAGCTACCTGTTTGGGTTTCACTTAATAAATTAAATCGCGGCTATCAGAGCAGCGGTCGTTTGCGTACGGAATAGCTGTCATCCTGCAATTCTCTGAGCAGGGAACTCGTTTACTTACACAAAAAAAGTAAGTAAACCTACCTCTTCCAATTGTTTTGCATTTAATATCTCTGTTTGCATGCCGTTTTACATTTGTTTTTATACATCTCCTTCCTGCTTACCGCTTACTTCGGACTGTGACCTCTCCCACCGCCAGACGGCGCTCCACCTGGCCGTGATCGTCGACCAGCCCGACTGCGTGAAGGCTCTGCTGTGGGGCGGCGCGAGCGCTGAGATCCAGGAGCGCGGGGGCAACACGCCGCTGCACCTGGCTGTGCGCGAGAGCCGCATGGCCTGCGTGCGGGAGCTCACCTGCAGCGGCATCCGGCCGGACCACCTGCGCATCATCAACTACTCCGGTGTGTGCTGGTCGCTCACAGCACCACCAGTCTTTCAAGCTGTACTCCTCCTTTCCTGGTTTCTTACTTCTCTAGTCTCTCCGGCATTTAGGGGTGAGTGCCCTGCATCTGGCAGTGCAGAAGGGCAACGAGGAGATTGTTCACATGCTGCTGGAAGGAGGAGCTGATGTCAACCAGAGGGTCAGTTGCATTATTTTTCAACACATTCATTTATTATATTCATTAGATTTATTTGTTCTAAGAGTTGTTGTATGGACCCTGGTTGTGCTTCCATGGTCTTGGACTTACTCTTTCCATCTCCATTCATCCAATGCTGACCTAGGACCTGAGCTCAGGACGCTCCCCACTGCACTGGGCCGTAGAGTTACAGAGCCCCACCTTGGTGAGGCTGCTGTTGCGAGCAGGCGCAGCCGTGGACCAGCCGTCATACGCGGGACACTCGCCACTCTACTGCGCCCTCCACAGGCCTAACGCGGAGGTGCAGGCATTGCTGCGCGACGGAGGAGGCACGGAGATGCACGGCGGGGAGGATGAGGACGAGGAGGACCGGGAAAGTGAAGAGGTGAGAGTACGTGTGGGTCTCCACCAGGGGGCAGACACGAGACAAAGGTTGAATCGAGTCTTAACGTCAGATTCCTTGGTGGCTCTGTGTCGGGGCTGTTGAAGTGCCGTTGTGATTATCCCCCTTCTCTTCGTTTGCAGGATGAGTTTGATGACTTGATCATCAACGGACACCGGGTGCTGTAACCATGCATAACACTTCAGAGCCATGCATCTCGCTAAAACCCTTGTGCTGTTCAGTGCAGTCTTATATGTCAGGGCTGAGCTACTGTGTGCGCGTACATGTGTGCATGTTTGTGTGTGTGTGCGTGTGTGTGTGCGTGCGTGCGTGTGTGTGTGTTCGTGTTAAGAGCTGGTGGTTAGACCCCTCCATTGCAGTATCAACCCCCCCCCCCAAACATTATAAACAGTTGTGCTTGGTGGTCTCTGCCGTGTGTGTGTGTGTGTGTGTGTGTGTGTGTGCGTGTGCGTGTGCGTGTGCGTGTGCGTGCACGTGCGCGTGCGTGCGCACCTGTGCACCTGTCTGCGATGTTGTGTCTGAGTACTTTCAGCGCTTTCTGGCTTCATGGCACTTTCCCGAATCTTCAGAGCGGTGATTTTCTGTGGGCTGCCAGGCGGCAGGAGCAACACTAGTGTTCGGTACCTTTAACCCGGCTGTCATCGCTTTACTGAGCACCGCACCACATTCTGATTGATACTGAACTTCTTAGCTTCGCTTTCTTTGTCTGAAAATGCTGGGGTTCTCGCTGTTGCCCTCTGAAAGGGTGAATCCTTCCGCAAGGCTTTAAACTTCTTGTCAGGCTTGCTCTCACTTTTTTTTTTTTTTTTTTTTTTTTTAACACAGAACTCATCTTTCTGAGTTCCATGTTTTACCTGTTGGCATTAAAATAAAGCAAGCAACTTGTTTGGTGTTTTAGTCAGGATTTAAATTTTTTTTTAATGGAACCTAACACCTTGATCGGTTGAGACGGTGTAAATAAAGAGAAGGCTGAAAACTGTGAAGGTTCGTGACTCTACACCAGGGCTTCCTCACCCTGGCTACATGGGGCCCGTTGTGGCTTTTTGTTCAAGCTGACCTGAATAGACTTAGTTCACAGATTCTTTCTGTCTTTGTCTGGATGTTTTTGTGTATGTCACCTGTAAAAAACAGCATAAGATTGTAGAAATCTGTGTTTCCTTGTCAGTTGTTGTTAAAATCGTTAAATGTTTTGTTTTAATGGTATGTTTAAGCCCGATATTAATTTGCAGTGGTTTGTTTGAAGGCCAATGTTATTTTTAATCAGAGGTGGATAGTTCAGGTCCAGAAAGTGCAAATCAAGACCAGGATTTGTTTCAACCAACCAGTTGAGTATAAAGAGTCACAGTCACAACTCAACTGGTTGGTTGAAACAAACCCTGGTCTGGATTTGTGCTCTCTGGACCGGAACTATCCACCTCTGTTTTTAATCGTAATCAAAGTGGATAGAAAGTTTCTTCTCTCTAACCCAGTTAAACATTGAGGAATTTGGCTATTAATATGGGATGTGTAAACATTTGGTGTTTTGTGTAAATAAAAATACCTCTCACTAAATTGGATCTTGGATGAAACTCAAGCCACTACACCCAATGGGTCGCAATACGCAAACACCAGGACTGGGAAATGCTGATTGTTGATTTGACCTGGCAGGGAGGAACAAAATCAAATCAAATACTTACACCTCATTCACATCACAGGGTTACACAGCATCATTTGATTGAATTAAGGGAAAGACATAGTTTAAATTTTGCGTCTGCCTGTGTGCTTTTTAATCTTTAGATTACAACTGCCCGAGTTAGTAATGACTGGCAGGATGGACATTGACCCGGAAAATGAATCGCTTCTGTCATTCTCTGCTTAATCTTTTCCCTGTACATTGATGCTTTTCGTGATCAAAAATTAATAAATCATTTAAATGGATCAGCTCTGTCTGTCTTTTCTTCACCAGTTGCAGTAATTGTCTTTTTTTACGATTGAAAATTTCATGTGAAAGTCTGTGTTCTTTTGAGTTTACCCTGTTCTATAATGAATTAAATATAACTTGTGTCCATTTGTTTAACTGGTGTTCAGAGTCAGAGTCGGACCAATGAGGAGGCGGGACCAACACATCTGATTGGCTGGTCCCGCCTCCTTTAGTTGCTTGGACCCACTCTGAACCAATCATTTTTTGACTTGCCCTCAGAACATTTTTTTATGCAAAACGTTAAATAAACCTTAAAGTTTCTCAAATGTCATTAATCTACCTCTTATCTCATGGGTGTTTAGCCACTGCAGCACCTGCTGGCTGTCTGAGTACATTGCAGTCTGACTGTGCTTGTTATTTACTGATGTAAATATAATGATTAGTTATGGCATTCAGTCATTAGTGCTTCCATGCAGGCCCAGGCAGGGAGTCCTGCACGCCTCTGGAGTTTGCAGTTTCTTTTTCATACATTTTCATTTAAAAAATATATTCTCTCACTGAGATACTTCTACAGTAACAATTTCTCTTCCATACTCCTGGCACTGGCTGAAGCTTAGCAAACTTCCTGGGAAAAATTACTGAGCAGTGTCTGTATTACCGGTGTAATTGTCTATTTGTACCTTGTCAAATAGCTAATGGCATGAATAGTGAGTTTACTTCCATCTGTCCATTTCCTGTAACCACTTGTCCTGTTCAGGGTTACGGGGGAGGGGGGTGTCCAGACCCTATCCCGGGGGCCACAGGCACAAGTTGGGGAACAACCCAGGATGTGGTGAATTTGCATTTTCAATGGAAGTGGTACAACAGATGATGCTTGAATGATTTTTATTAGCAACCCGAGTTGTCGTCATCCGCTGTATCAGAAGCTATATGAGGATTGCATGTAAGATGTCGACTGCATTCACATCTGAAGGAAGCAACATGAAGCTGAGGCCTTTACCGATTTATGACTATTATTATTTTATTACTACAATATTTGATCTTGAGGATTTAAAGTGATATTTTATTATTTAGTACAAGTTAAATTATGTCAGCGACGGCTTAATCAAAGCGAGGTGTGTCTTACACTGGGGACCTCAGTGCTGGATTAGATGTCTGTGGTGGAAATTCACAAAGGATTGGTGTCTGGTTAGGCTGTAAAGGCCCTTTGCCTGCTATAGCCATGCAGCAGCCCTGGCCAGACTCTGGATGGATTCAAGTGGACGGGTGGGTAATTGTTTCGCCTGGTGTAGGTTGGAGATGGAGGGGGTGAATGGCTACCCACAATAATTATTGGTGTGTGGGGAAGGGTAGAGCGAATGCTAAAATTACTTAGCGCTTTCAAATTTCTAAAAATGATTCAAGACAAAAAATTCTGTTGGTGCTTTATTCTGTAAGACGTGGCGTGAAATGGGTTCACTGAAACAATTAGCTACGGTCCTCTAGTCAGAATTATGGTCCTCTGTTTGTATTCGGGTTCGGTTATTCCCGCTCAGCGATGGCCACCAAATGTGTTTCAATCTCGGCTTCCGTCAGTGTTCTGTCGAAGGAAAAAGTCAAAATAATCAAACGTTAAAATGATCTGATTTCAGTTCTATATCTGAAATCCAGATTACTGATGCTGTAATATCGCATTGAGATCATTTTAAGTTAACGTTAAAAAGTACGGTTACTGCGGATGTTTCAGATTTGAAATTACAATTTATTATAGGATTGCATAAAAACTTTGGTTGTGCAAACATAAACGTAACTAAAACTACAGATATTGTTTAACATTTGTTAATATACGCTTTGGTGCTTTAGTTCAAGCCTTGGGTTTGTTTCAGAGATCAGTAGATTTTAATAGTCAAAATAATGATAAAACAGTAAAAAAAGAAATCTAAATCACTTCCTTACCCAAGCAACTAATTAAGGTAAGGGCAATCAGATCCAGTAAATAGTGGGAATTTGGAACTAATTGAGTGACTTGTCATTAGTACCTGAACTTGGGGTTCTCCTTGGTTACCAGACCAACCTCCAGTTCGCTGGCTTTGAAATCCAGAGACAAGATGGAGGACAAGCAGCTGATGGCCAGCTAAAGACGGATAGACCCAACAGTGTAGCCAATGTACATGCAAGATATAGAGAGCCATGGAAAGATAGTATAGCATGACTACTATTCACATTTTATACATTCAGGACAATTGACGTCATTTTTACCACCATCAACACAGCAGTGATATAATATTGGGAGAAAATCATAAAGGTGATACAAGGTAGCATCTATTTATTGTTTGTGTAGAATTTAGCAACAAATAGCTTATTCACAAGCAGATCTTTTTGAGAGACAGTAGTCGGTGATAACCTGTGTTACCTCCACACTCCGTTCGTAGGATAAGTCCGGTTTCTTTTTCATCTTCTTTTCCAAATAGCTATTTGCCTCATGTTGCTTGGCGCCCACACCGGTAGCTCGGAACCCACAAAAGTAGCCGGCTGGATCGCATTTGTAGAGCATCGGGCCCTGCTGCGGGTCCATGGCGATCAGGATCATACCTGGTAAAGGGGAGGGGCCAGCCAGGTAGTTGGTATGGTTTTAACAACTTCATGCTTCTTCGGTGTTGGAGAAGCGACTCACGAAAGTAATCCATTACGGGGAGAGGTGGAAAGTTCAGGTCCAGAGAGTACAAATCCAGACCGAGGTTTTGTTCCAGCCAACCAGTTGAGTATAAAGAGTCACAGTCACATAGTACTCTTCAGGCTGGTTGAAACGAAACCTTGGCCTGGATTTGTACTCTCTGGACCTGAACTTTCCACCTCTCCCCGTAATGGATTACTTTCGTGAGTAACTTAACCGAACACTGTCCTCTATGTTCCAGTTGCGTAAAGGACAGAAGCTAAGAGACAACAGCTGAGGTGAGTAAAGCGGCAGCAGAAGGAGACGAGATGTTGGAGATCAGAATGAAGGGGGAATGAGGGATGGGACACGTTTGGGGCAGGCCTGCCACTCACAGCAGCCCAGAGGCCTCATCTCGGCATTCTGCGTGTACACCTGAGAGATGTCAGCCATGCGTCGGCATAGCATGTCAGCCGTGATGTCATAACCAAACTTGTACTTCCACTCCGCGGCCTCTATCCTCGCTCGGTGCACCTGGGACCGGCTGTCCGCTGGGGGGGAGAGAAGCACGTCACACTCGGCCTGGTAATGTCGGTGTTTCTACCTGTGACACCCGAAGATTGTATCTGAGCGTTGGCGACTGTAGTTGAATCTTTAATGGTGGTGGCTACACTGGTCTATTAGCCCCTTTTTACAGTGTGATGCGGTGTACAGTCTCCGCAAAATGAAAGTGTTACCGGCGATACTCACCACTGTGACCAGTCATCACACATCCGATCCGAGGGGTCAGTCGGTACATGTTGGATACCGTGGAAGCATCCAGCAGCTTATCCTACATGTCAAAACACAAGAAAAAAAAAACAAAAGTTGTCTGTAGTCATTTAATCAACTACAGTCAGCCATGACCTGCAGAGGCCTCTATCAAAGGACTAAGCAGAGATGCTTCTAACTCTGCATTGCCATGTGACTTGAGAAGCACGCGTGATTCGCAGATTTGTGACTGCATGACTCTATACTTGCATCTGGGCACTAACAAAACAGCACTTAATTGCTTCAGTCCAGAGAATCAGTAGATAGAGTATAATCACAATGTCCTCTACACTGCTGTGCTTGGTTAAATAAATGAGGCGCACGTACAGTAGGACGTTTTATGTGCAACAGAAGAAGCCATTGACATCTGCATGTGAGACAGAAAGCAGGCATATATCATGTTTAAGCTTTCTGGATGGAAGCTTCTCAAGCCGTGGCCTCACAGACCTCCGTGTACTGAAAGCACTGACACACATTTCCATACCAAAAGCTTTGGGTTTTGAGTTAGACGCCGATCTGTTTTGCCTCATTGGCTAAATTTCAGGATCACTTTCTCCCTTCCTGGACTGCATCATTACATACTCTGCATGTTTATCTGTGGTAACATGCATTCCTGTATGCATTTAAGCATTGTGGGGTATTTGCTTGCAGTTAAAGCAAGGTTAAATCTCTTGCTAGGAGCAACTTTCATTGACCGTACCTTGCAACCAAGTCGACAACATGTCTACCCTTCCATCCACCTCATCGTAATTATAGTCAGATTGGAGATAATCAACATTTTTCTTGTGGTGCAGTATGCTATCTGCATGTCTGAGATAAATGCAAGATTAAATCAGAAGTGATGAGATGAGAACATGATTTTCTGAAACATAACTGCAGCAAATTCTGTCTGAGGCATGTATGTAACCCTAAATTTCCTGTGGGATCAATACAGTATCTATCTATCTATCTATCTATCTATCTATCTATCTATCTATCTATCTATCTATCTATCTATCTATCATCTATCTATCTATCATCTATCTATCTATCTATCTATCTATCTATCTATCTATCATCTATCTATCTATCTATCTATCTATCTATCTATCTATCTATCTATCTATCTATCTAATCTAATCTAATCTAATCTAATCTAATCTATCAGGAAAATTCTCACCCCCAGAAACAGATCATTGCTGATGTGTAAAATACCCCACGTTCTATGGCCCCCCCATGCCTTTGTGAACCTTGGGGCTCTTTCTAAAGCACTGATATGGTTTCATGTGCATTTTGTTCGGCATATTATTGCCAGTTAACAAACTTGGACACGTTAAGTCATTGTGAAATTAAATCACTATTTTGTCCCAGCAGTCCATCCTGTAACATTTTTTGCCCAAAAACGACCTACTCCTTTGAAAAAAATATATAGTCAAAAGTGACTACAAGGGCTTACAGTGTCAGATTTAGATTTTTAAGGTGGCCTATTCCAGTTATAAAACAGATCTTCCAAACTACAGAAACGCTATCATTCTCATGATCTGCCGTGTTAATCAAACCAAATGTATTTACCGGTACTTTCTTCTGTGTGACAACCACAGCGCAGTCTGTTCCCCTGACCCCAATTGATGTCAATCCACTCTGGGCGATGGCTTTAAAGGCATATTCTACAAAAACACATCCAACAAACAACTTCAGAATTTCAAAGTAAACTTCTACTTGATCAATAGCTAACCTACGTTTCCATAATAATTTATCTGGACAGAAAGTATAAATAATATGCATATTATGAAGTCGGATTATTAGTTATACATACATAATTCGGCCAAGATTGCGTTTATATTTTAACATTTTCGCACAAAAAGCTTTCGACGAAGCTACAATTAAATAGCGTGGTGCTTACCGACTTGATAGAGCCGGCCTTCTGGAGAGAAAATGGTAATGTGCCGATCAAACCCAGCGTTCGAGCCACGGGACATTTCTATATACAAATAACCATACAAGCAATATAACTATCGATAGAGATTTCGGTATTATATTCAGTCTAGCCACTCCAAAACTTGATATTTTGATGAGTGTGAAACGACTGCACAAGTAACAAGGTTGCGAGGATTTCTATACTTCCCTGATCAAAACTCTTTCACTTTCTTTTTCTCTTATATGCGAACCATTGCAATGATGCGCGAACGTGCGACGGTAAGTCACCGGCCGGAAGACGCTGTGGGGCGTATTTAATAAGCCACAAAAGTTTAAAATGCATTGACCTATAGGAATTGAAATTTGTTGAGACGTGAAAATGAACATTAATTTTCTGCTATAAATATGAGCACCGAGGCTCATCGTCCAGCGGTGTACCTGCCCCACCCCCCTATATCTGCCCCGTCCTCCGTCCTTCCCCCTCTCGCTCGCTTATTAAGGACCAGCAGCCCGGATCACCGGCTCCAAATGGCAAACCGCAGGATTGGCTTTATCCTGAGCGTTAAAAAAAGGAAGAAGATTAACCTCGAAGCTTTCGCGGACCTCTGTAGGTAAGTCATTAATACAATTACTCAATACTGAGGTGAACAACAAAGTCCAAGTATTTTAAAAATGCTTGCATCACTATTTATTGAAAGGGTAGAAAGTTAATGCCCACCATTACCATACATGATAGCAGTAGATTAAGTAATGTGAAAAGAAACGTTCTGTCCGCTTTTTTTCCCTCTAACCAGGCACCGGCGTATTGAAGTAATCGAGGTGAGTTTTTATTGCAAAGTACATGAAATCGATGTTGTAGCGCGGTTTGACAAATCATGCTTTTACTGTTTGCGCTATTGTTAAATATAGTTGCAATTTAGGCTACCAGTATCATAGTATGCTATAGCATACTTATTGTTAGTAGCTACATGCTTAAATATATATTTTTTTAGCCACAGACATAACGACGTGTGAAATCTGTTAGTCGGTATAATCATTGACAGCGTCGTTTTGTCAGTCGCTGTCTCGTTCTGCTTTACTCTGTATCAGTCTTAAGTATCGCGAGTCTCTGTCCAGTGCAGGTGACTGACACTCCAGAAATGTTGTCATTTCCACCTGAAGGCACCTGTCGTTAGTTACACAGAGAGAAAGCCGTGGCAATCCAAGTCAGACATGAAGAGCAAATTCCATGTTACTCTGGTAAAATATCGACATTAAAAAAAGAAGGGGAAATGTCACCAAATGTCCTTTTGTCGATATCAGGTACGTAAAAATGAAAGAAAAAACAGGTTTTACAATCTAATGTTTCTGGCTAACTGGTTTCCAGATTGATCTGAACCAGCCAATGGCTTCCCAGGGACCATTTGATGTCATCGTACACAAGCTGTCAGACGTCATAGTCGAAGCAGAACATGACAGCCAATCACAGAGCCTCCTTGCCAACTTTCAGGTAATAATGAATTCAAAACATGAAGATAAGACATTCTACAAAAACTGATCAGTAACGTTTCCTCAACGTTGGCTTTTGTTTTAAAACATTTGACCAATCCTACAGAATCCTTTGTGTTCATCTCACTAAATTGCACACCGGTCCTCTTGTCTGAAGATTTGAAATGTAGTCATATTTTACTGACTCTTGAAAAACTCATAAAAATCAGCTGAACTTTAACATTCAGTAAAGTACTGAAACATTTGAACAGCATAATACTGAAATTTGATGTATCGAGGCATCAGTTTTAATTTTCTTGAGGATTAAACGTTTCTTTGTCAATGAATCCCAGGCGTATCTGATGCTGAACCCACAAACAATTATTCTGGACCCATTACCAGCCATGACAAAATTACTAG
The DNA here is from genome assembly GCF_023856365.1 of Brienomyrus brachyistius. Taxonomy (NCBI): domain Eukaryota; kingdom Metazoa; phylum Chordata; class Actinopteri; order Osteoglossiformes; family Mormyridae; genus Brienomyrus; species Brienomyrus brachyistius. The sequence goes on along the minus strand of NC_064549.1, from coordinate 9,118,254 downwards.
ATCGCTTTGCCTCCTACTGCATCATGAACACGCTACAGAACTCAATGGCAGGTGTGTCCTGATTCATTTTCACACATTTTTTTGCCCCGTTCGCTTCCTCCTCCCTAACATCCTTCTTCCACCCTTCCAGAAATATGCATCTGCACCCCACCTTACCTTGAGATCAGCACCTGTGACCAGTCAGCGATCCGAGAGACAGTGGATAGGAAGCAGCTCACCTACCCTTTAAGTCAGTGCAAGACCCAGTTTTGCGCAAAAAGGATTTTTTTCTGAACATTCACCGTGATCTCAAATAATCAATCACGCATCAAAAATCACCGATTGTTTCTGCACCGTCGTAGACGACGATCTTGATTTGTTGTGCATTTATACTACATAATAATTATTCAAGAATCACTTAATTAAAATCCAGTTCTTGTCAATCTAAAGAAAACAGTTGTCAGCTGACTTACTGCTGCTAAAACATCATGCCCCCACCCTACTTTCTCTTCATAAAAATATATTGTTATGCATTTGTCACGGTTAAACTTAATAGACTGCTCCATAGAGAGCCCTTGAATGTCATGTGTCTGTTTTTGCGTTGATGCTGTTGTATTGCTGAGCGCATTCTTGCTGCCCACTTAGTGTGTGCTACTGTATGCTCTTTACTAACAGTAGATCCTATTTACCTCCCACTCACTCCTCTCCTCTCTTTTCTAGTCTGCAAAACCAGAGTGGCTCACGGCTCCCGCTCCCATGAAGTAAGTGCATCCCTGTCGTCCCGTGAGCCTCTTAATTAGCACAAACCGGCACGGATCTCTTCGGCGTTAAGCGTTGCTTCCTCCTAGGCTGTCGGTTCTATTAAATATCAGCGTGTTTCGCTGACCATGAGGGAAAACAATCCGCAGATAATACTGTTAAGTAAAAACACACATTCTCATCGACATGCAGTATTAGGATAAGGGACTATTATTCATGATAGAAGTAATAATTTTACTAGAATTACAGTGACGAGAATGTTGCATATGGATATTATACATAAGAATAACGATTAAAAAATCTTTTTCATTTGAAGTCATTTACATTTAAATAAAAATGACTGAGTCATTTATTGAAAATTGATTTTTTTTTTATTGTCATCATTGGCCACCGTTAGCGCATATGGTTTCCGTAAATTATAACTATATCTGGTTAGTTTGCCTTCTTTAGTGCCTTCATATTTGCTGGTCAGTGTCCCTTATCCTTAGACCAAGGGTCTCTAACCCACTGTCCAGTAGGTTTTCTATCCTAGCTGGCTTCGGAGGAGTCGCACCTGTTCTCAGGTAAATACCAGGAGAGCAGTTGGAGACCCCTGCCTTAGATGCATTTACGTCTATCTGATGCATTTACCTAAAACGACCTACAGAAAGCAGATGGAACGGCTATAATTTATGTGTGGGATTCAAATCCACACCCTTCGCATTATTAGCACAACGTGCTACTTGCAGAGCTACAGGAGTCCTCTACGCATAGCCTTACTGATCAGTGGTTCTCCACTTCCTTCTCCCTGGACAGATGTCTCTGATATTCAGCGCTGACGGGCTGAAGGATGCTCGTCCCCCTTGTGTGCTGCAGAGCTTCGTTAATCACGGTGCTGTGCTCCACAAGGTCTTTGTCGTGGGAGAGGAGCACTTCATCGTCGAGAGGCCCTCGCTCAAGGATTTTCCCCCTGGGCCTTGCGGTCAGTGGAGCCTGATTCTTCAGCCTTCAGGACAGTTGTGGCAGCAACATGCTGCATTTATATAACAGCAGAAGAACAGAGGCGTTGCTCTGATAACATTCTGAGTGACAGCAGCTTAATATCGTTGCTAAATTCCATTGGCTTCGGTTTATAATGAGTGTAGAATAAGCGGTAACATTTAACGTGAGGGGGCATAAATAATGTACAATTATGCTTTTACTTATTAAATAACCACAAACTAAGTGACCTACTGATCTCATGTTCATTCATCATTAATGAATCGTGATCCATCTTTTATCTCAAATAATTACTATATGTGTTACTCTGTCTGATAATTTTATAAACCTTTGTGAACTACTGAAGGAACAATTATGGATAACACAATACGGATCTCATGTTTGTTAATCTTTAAGGAATCGTGACGCATCTTTTATGTCAAGTAGCTACTATATTTGTTCATGATTTGTACTTCAGTAGTAGTAACTGTGTTACTGCTAAGTATTTGTGTCCCCTCAAGTAAAATGTTACTGAATAAATCAATTCATGTGTTAAATAAACTCTGCTTTCAGTGCTAATGGCCCATTTAGAGTGATTATTATGCTGCTGAAAATGAGCTCTGTTTCAATCTAAGTCTTGTTATGAGGTTAATGTCTTCCAGCTAACTAAGTCTATTCTGTTCATTAAATAAGTCTGCAGACATTTTAATGCTGATCCAGACAGTGCAGATGGACACAGTGCAGGCAGTAAGTACAGACTAGCATAGATTGAAAATATACTTCTAAACAGCTTACCATGCCCTGTGTGTGTCTGTCTGTTTGTGGATGCAGATAGGAAGACAATCTTCTTCAACAGTCACGAGGTGTCCAAGCCTGAGTCATGCTCCCATCTCACCGCAGTGAGTCTAATGCACCTTTAAGCCTGATCTCTCATTTTTAAATATTCCAGTCCATTTTCAGGGAATTGCATAAACTGATCCAATTAGCATCATTAATTGTGGTATAGAATTCCAATAGTAGACTTGCTTGCTTAAGTAAGAGATGTTAGCCACTGAAGAACTTTCCAGAATTCTGTGCAACTGGTGATACAGAGAATACAGTAGAACACATTTCTTATTACGAAAAGGACAGAGCTGATTTTAGCCATGGAAGGCCATCGACGGTTCTCGCCATGAGCCACTGTTGTGCAATTTGTCGCTTTAACCTTTCCCAGCTAGACGAGAACACCCCTCGAATGCCGCCCCCAAGCCGTGGCATCATGGCGGCCTTAGTCTGCCGGCTCCGAGCCGAGTTGGGCATGGCGCTGTTCGGCGTGGATGTCATCGTCGACAGTCAAACGCGCACCCTCACCGTCATCGACATCAACATCTTCCCAGGTTGTCAGAACTCATCTACCTCATGTTGCATATCTATGGTTTAGTTCCCAATTCTTAGATGCTTTTACTGTAAAGAACTAAAACTCAGAACTGTGCTGATATAGTGAACCAATGGCACCAGAGAACCAGACGGCCTCCAACCCGTATTGTGAAGAGACACTAGTCACAGCTCAGTTTAGTAAAAGTGTTCCTGGGTTTGGAGAGCGATGGTGACATAAAACTTACCGTTCACACGGTGTATATCATGATTTCCCATGTGCTCATTTTCTAGCACATTTGTGAGAATCACATTTTATGGTGACATCAAGTGCTAGTGGAATTAGCATTCACTTCCCTAAATTTGCATTACGAATCCATTCCCTCCAGCCATTCTCTAGTACATTCTTTTTAAGTAGGATGTTGGAAATTGCCATGTTCCGAGTTATCAGGAATGCATCAATACACCGCGATGTGTGATTCTATTAATAATGAATATGGTATCGAATTTGCCCCTATTTCCTTCAGATATTACATGTGCAAAACACCCAGTATTTGTGTGAATTTTGACCAATCAGAGGGTGGTGACACAACCAGCTCAGTTTAATCACACTTTTGGCCTGCTGGCATGCAGGGCCACGTCAGTGTGGGTACAGGTCGGTACAGCTTGCATATTTCACAATGGAAAACCATCCCTTTCATGATACGGCTTGGATATGGCTTTAGTTCTTGGTGGGAGGGCAAAAGCGTCATAAAAGTGAGCAAGTTCCTGTGAATCCAAAGCATCCTCCTGGGACCTGGTGCTTTAAGTGTGTCATACTCGCTTTTTTTAGATTTTTCATATAAAAATCCTGATGTATCAAATGCTCGTGTAAAACAGCGCAAAGCAGTGGTTCTCAACCTTTTTGTGCCCTGCGAGCCAATTTGTACCACGCCAGCTCAGTCGCGACCCCATATCAAGTATAGGTCTAAATTAACGCTATCATCAATCATGCAGTGCATTCTGCAATGTACACCAATCAATGCCTATCGCACAAACCTGATTGGTTGTGCCAATTTTAAATTCATCATCTGTGTTTATAACCCAAGACCCGTTTATACAAGTTAATTCTACGACTGGGCTAGGAAATCTGACGGTGGACCAACATAGGTGCTTGCTTACATTTCCAGCTCCGCCGTGCAACCCTTTCAGAACTTGCTCCGACCCAAATTGATCCATGGGATGAGAGGGCCGGTCCTGAATAGTCTGCATTTACAGCTTCTGCAGTAATTAGCACATACTTTACAACAGTAGCTAAGTAAATAGCTTTAATTCTGCGTATTCCTCATAGGCTATGAAGGAGCCCCCCAGTTCTTCTCATCTCTACTCCGTCATATTGAGTCAGTGCTGGAGAAACGATGGAGCCCAAAGTGAGGGGGCTGCTCCCTGTCCCCGATCTCATACTCAGCATTTTGACGCCTGGAGTGTTTTCTGCAGCGCCACTAGCAACCTGATCACCTACCACTTGGGCCCCAGATGTTGGCATTGTGATGCAGCCTGCATTGCTGTCAGGAGCTGGATGACAATGGCTACTTCTTTCAAATCTCAGATCTGACTTAGGTTCTCTATGTCTTGATCCAAGTGCTTCAATGGGAATTCCGACTAAGAGGTGGCTTGCTGTCTATGAATGGATCTCATCAAACCATAATCAAATCAGTCTTATGACTTTTGCCAGGGATGCTTTCTTATATATATATATATATATATATATAATTTATAAAACAAGAAGCCATTTTCAAACCATGACTTTTGTGCTTTTATTTATTGGTAACTCAGACAGCGTTAAAGATACAGTAGGCAGTAAAGCAGCATTTCATATTCAAGCGAACATCTCCTTTCATCCTCGCATGTCAAACTCTCCCGGCCCCAAGCTGTCAGACCCCACAGTTTGCTTAAAATGGACTGAAACTTTAACCATGAAATTGGTTTACATTATTATTATTATTATTATTATTTATCAAGTGTTCAGACAATGGAAGGTGGTTTCACTTTCAAAGGGAACCTTTCTTGAAAGAAGAGCACAAACCTGGGGAGGGGGATTTAGGATGATTTTAAGGGCCAATATACAATATTACAATGGTGGACTTTTCCAAAGAAGAGAAAATGTTTTAAACGACTATAAAATTAATCTCAGAGTTACTTGTTTCATAATTTAATCTCAAAACAGCGGCGGTTCTGCCTCCGCTGCCTCTACGGACCAGCCGACATTGACATATTAAACTCTGGACATAATGTCACATTTCATCCGAAACCAAAATATAGCAAAGTATCTTGTTGTCTTCAATCAGGTATATATGTTTAACATAAAAACATGCTTGATAGTATTCATCTTTATAAATGTTATGTGCATCATATATCAAAATATAAATGCATTTGATGCACTAAGGATTTATGCTCAATATATATATTTACTTGCTAAGTACACCTCGATATATGACCCTGCTTGGCAAAACCCTGAAGGCTTTCACTAAAAACGATAAAATCCTTCATCTGCTATCTCATATATCTCCATAAAGGGGAACCTTTGCCCAGTATCTCACTCTGCAATAACTGGCCAGAACTCTGTACATTCATTGTGCCTTAATAAAAGCTTACAAGTGGGCTGATTATCTGGAGTTACAAAAATGTAGCCACCTTCGTTTACAGCGATTTGTACAGAAACGGTAGAAACCAGGCGTACAGTCAGGCCTTATTGTATTCTTGCTGGTAGGTGAAATCAAAAGTGCAAAAGCTGAGAATCGGATGGAGTACTTCCCAGGGAATACACAAATAATTCCAGCAAAGCACACTGCCACGCGAGCTGTACTTTTTGGTAGTGTGAATGCTACCTCATCTTCCCCATATACATCCCATTTTCTCATAACAGTCTCAATAACAGTACTTCAGCCAAAGACATCATGCAGACTAACCCCGTTCTGTTCCTGTACATCAGTGTTTCCCAACCCGGTCTTCAGGGACCCCAAGACAGTCCATGTTTTTGCTCCCTCCCAGGAGCAGAAATGCGGACTTCTGGGGGTTCCCAAGGGCCGGGCTGGGAAACACTGATGTACACTTTATGGTAACAGTCGTTATAGTAACAGTCACATATATAACCAGTCACAAAGATATTGCAAAGAGAAAGGATATTGTATGTTAACTTCCATTACACTTAAAAAATAAGCTCATATATAGATATTTATGTACAAACATGGCGTAACGGATTTAGCATTTGGTTGATTTCCATTCTGTATCTAAGCATATGAATCAGATTAAAATGTGCTTATAAAACTATTAATCAAAAACGGTGATGCAATAAGCTTTTGTGTCACCAGTGTTTATAACTAATAATTGCCTTAAGGATGGGATTAAAACTGGTTGGACGTCTAATCTTTGTTGACATGGACAATCACCAGAACGACATGCATTATACTTGTTACCTGATATGACGGTGGCGTTGTCAGAGACAGGTTATAAAAGATGACATGTGTGTGTTTATGTGAGAGTGTGCAATGGAGGAACACTAGTGCACATTGACGGTACATCATAGTGAACACCGTAGTGAAATTAATTTGCCATAGTTATAGCTTTTTTTTCTGTCACACATATAATTCACAATATTTCAACACTTCAACAACATGTTTGGTGGTGCAAAATATCTTGCTGAAAGATATATAGGGATACAACTTTCATATCAAAGGAGTCCATTTGCATTTCCTTGACCTTTAAAAATGCACAAGTGAGTGTGTATTCTTGTGTGCGTGTGGGTTTGTATTTCCTACATTGTGGCGAGCAAATGTCCACACAGTGAGGTAAAACCTGTTACTTTTTAGCTTGTGGGGACATTTTTCAGGTGCCCACAATGTAAACATCAATTTTCATAAAAATCTGTGAATGCAATCAAAAAACTAAGAATGCCAAGTCTTCTATTTTGTTTGGTTACTTTTGTTTAAGGTCAGGGCTGGGTGGGGGTTAGGGCTATGCCCATAGAAATGAATGGAGAGACCCCACATCTACAGGAATATATGAACTGTTGGTGTGGGCGTGTGTGTGAGTCCAGCAGTTTATTTATGGAGTGTAAGTCTACCAGCTTCGGTCTTCCAGGGTAGCAGGGTAGGCAAAAGAGGAAACAAAAGGTATAAAGACCAAACAGCAATTAAGGGTCCTGAGTAAAGGTCAGGAGGAATGAAAACTATCTACAGGAACATCCACTGCAGCACCTTACTTTGCAGCGACGATTCACTCAGTCGTGAAGCAGGCGCTCCACCTCCACAGACATTTCTTTCAGCTTTTCCTTGATCTTGATCAGCTTCTGTCGCCCACAGCACCGGCCAGGCATAGAGGGTCAGCACTCAATACAGCGACACACATACGGCTCCTGGAGCCATTTTCATAACTCAAAGCCTTAGCTCAAGTATTATGGACAACAACTGGTTCATACTGTTCCAATTAGAAGTTAATAAAAGAGACACCCACCTCTCTCTCATCTTCCTCGCGTTCTTGCTCTTCCTCCTCTTCCTCGTTTCTCTTCTCTTCCTCCGTGCCGTGCCCCCTGTACCCCTTCTTCCGAAACTGCCCACTGGCTTCATGACTGGCTTTCTCCATCACTCGCTTCTGCAGAGGGTCCCTCTCCTCCAGTCCATTCTCTCTCTTCCTTTCTTTGTCCTCTCTCTTCATTTCCACATCCCCAATTTCACCCTCCTCCTCGCTCATCTCGTCCTTCTTCCTCTTCTCCGACTCCCTTCCGTCGATGTGCTTCATCTCCCTCTCCAGTTCTTCCAGCTCCTCTTCTGTCTCTCTCTCCGTGGGCCTCCTTTTGCCCCCCCGCTTCCTGTGTAATCCCTCCTCCCACTCCTCAAATTCCGCATTTCTCTTTTTCTCTTCACCCCTCTTCTCTTCTTCTTCCTCTTCTCCAGATTTCTGCTCATGCTTTCTCCTCTCCTCTTCCTCTTCCAGCAACTTTCTCAGTCCTTCCTCCCTTTCATATTCATGTCTTTTCTTTCTGTCGTCCTCTATCATGTCATCCCCCTCTTCCTCACTCATCTCCTCTCCTCCCCTCTTGATCTTCTTCATGCCTGACTCCTCCATCCCTTCATTCTCCTTCTCCGTTGTTTTCCCCTCTTCTTCCTTCTCCAGACCAGTGCCCTGAGTCTCTTTCTCTTTTTCCATCACCTCACCCTTAATGTACACAGTTTTGTCACCCTCTTTCTCTTCTCTTTCACCATCTCTCTCCTCCCCTACCTCTCTCCCATCATACTCATGGTTCTCTTTTTTCTTTTCTGAAAATGGCAATAACAACATAAGAGTCTGTCACCCACAGCAGGCTTCTCAGCACAATGTCAACCCAGCCTCAACAAAAACCCAAGCAATTACCTTTAAAAACTCATCTGACTCATCAACCTGACTGACAATTTGATCCGTAAACAAAAGCAGGATATTGCCGCAGAGAACAGACACTGCTGAATGCACTGCCAAACCTCTTCGGTGATGTGTACACTGTGATGTGGAGGATAACACAGCCCTAGCAGCTTGGCTGTTTGAGACAGGATAAGACCAGTGCAACTGTAATGCACATGTGTAGGACACTGTGAGAAGATACTATGGGCACGACACTAAGAAAAGGGTTGTGAGCTGCAGATTGTGGCCACAGTGATGTTAACCATGCTAAGTCAAACAGAAGTCTGGTGTGAGAATAACGGTGATTATTGTAGCAAAAGAATTTTAATTAACAAAATCAGTGAAAAAACTCAAACTAAAATATCTTCCATAACAAGGATGGACATAACTGGTACGCAAGTACGCATTCACCTTTAAAAGCCATACGTGCGTTTTTGATGCAGCTACGTTTAGGTTTATAATGGAATAAAGCAGATTTGCTGTCAGATTCCTTGCATGAGCGCGAGTCTGAAAGCGCGAGTGTCGTGTCGCATTCGTGAGAGTTTGCAACCCTGGGGATGCGTACTTATGACGTGCATTTGCGCGACTATGAAAAGAAATTATTATGCGTTTTAACCTTTATATGTCAATTCGTACTTCATTCTCGGTACATAGGTTAAATTGCACGGCAACTTCTTGTCATGTCTGTTATGAGAGGAAACTGCCGCACGTATCGCTTGGCGAATGCATACTTGTATACCATTTAGGTGCGGTCCAACCCATAACCACCTATTCAGTAACTACATGGAAACCCTGGAGCCCATCCCAGAAAGTACTGGGCAGAAAGCAGGAGACACCATGGAAAGGATTCCAGTAGAGAGAGCTATCCATCCATCCATCCATTTTCCAAACCACTTATCCTACTGGGTCGCGGGGGGGTCCGGAGCCTATCCCGGAAGCAATGGGCACAAGGCAGGGAACAACCCAGGATGGGGGGCCAGCCCATCGCAGGGCACACTCACACACCATTCACTCACACATGCACACCTACGGGCAATTTAGCAACTCCAATTAGCCTCAGCATGTTTTTGGACTGTGGGGGGGGGGGGGGGACCGGAGTCCCTGGAGGAAACCCCACGACGACATGGGGAGAACATGCAAACTCCACACACGTGACCCAGGCAGAGACTCGAACCTGGGCCCCAGAGCTGTGAAGCAACAGTGCTAACCACTGCACCACCATGCCACCCCCAGAGAGGTATATTACACTAAAACAAAAGGTAACGGATGCACTAAATTGCACAGAATTGAAAGGAATAAAACTGAAAAGTGAAACATGAATAGAATATAAATGAACACTGAATAGCTTAACTAGCTAAAACTTTGATGAGCATGACGTGACTGAGAGACTGAAAATCGGCCAATAAGGATCCAGCACTGCACAGACAAGTTCACGCACAGTAAACACAGCAGTGATGACGAACATGATGCACCGGCCACCAAAAATACTACTGACCGCTATCCGCCAGCTCCTGCAGTTCTCTCAGCAGCGCATGGTGCCTCTTCGCAGCTGTCAGCGGAGCGTCTGCCGCAGCGCAGCCCAGCGGAACACGAGACAGAATTACCCCCATTTCCGGCAACAGCAAGCGCACAGCGGAGCATTTAACTGGGATGAGCATCCTTACCTGGCTGTGGTTTGCAGCCGGCAGGCAGAATGTTCCCATCAGCATTTAGAGTGGCCAAGTGGATGTGCATGATGCAGTCGGTCACCTGCGAGAAGCAAAGTTAAAAGGGACGAACGCGATTGGGCGAAGGAACGAGACAATAGGGGGAAAGCACGCATGTATAAAGCAAGCAGTCGCCGCCCCAGCGTCGCTGGGTAACTTACCTTTGCGTCCTGCAGAGGCAGGCAGGCCACTGGGGGGAACGGTGAAAGAAAAACCGTTATTGGAAATATGAGAACACAGTGGTATCCTAAATTTCCTATTTGATTGACTGTAGCTATATATATATATATATATAAGCAATAAAAAATAATTTTGTATACAACTTAAAAAAATAAATACAATATTTACAAAGTATATCTGTGTGGCATGCGGGTAAATCGGTAATATCAAATATGTCATTGCACAAATTATATATGATGTACATTTGATAAGATGCAATGCAATGCAATTTTATTTATAAAGATAAAAAGATAAATTTAATTCGATTTTTCTAATATAGTCGTTTGTTTTTCATTCTAAGGATGCATTTTAATTATAATATAAAACATTTACTAAAAGATGTTTCTTCTTTGTCTGGTTATGTTTATATTTTGTCAATCAAAGAAATAGATCTTACATGCATGATAAAATAAACATGATATTTTCCAAGTCTGTCAATGTATCATCATCCTTTTAGTCGGCGTAGATTTGTGACGCCGACTAAATGTAAACATAATCTGCTCTTCAATAGAGTATTGTGTCTCCTTATTAAACAAAATGTAGGCTACAAAACAGTGGCACGGCTGTTTGAACTTCTACAGCAACACCGGCAATTATAACTATTAGAAAAGGTTGGATCATCGAATAATCTGAGGTTTTTAAAATACAGATACAACGGTCCATTCCACGTTTATTGAATTATCTGTCCTAAGATTTGCGGTGGGTGTGCTACTTTGATCACCTTGCCATGAAAAGCGACTCCGGTGTGAGAGTTGACTAGCTCGTGCCTGGCTTTTAACTTATATGCGTTTGTATTCCAATTTAATCAAAAAAGGACACGCTTTTGGAAGGACTGGTCGCCCTTTTGACTAAAAAAAAACAGCGACACTATTTTTGACATTTATGTAACAGTCGTACATCACCCACGGCTGAAAGCGCATCGCATCAGACCCGGTTACATAAGCCTCAGGTCCGAATCCCCAAGGTACCATCTTTCTTACTTTCTACCGTCCTTTACTTGTGTTGTTTTCAACCAATAAATCATCCGTGCTAGAGGACAATCGATTGGACAGAAATTTGGCCACAATGCAACGTCCTTCAAACGAAAAAGGCAGCAATTCTTCGCGTGGTGAAGCATGTATATTCCCGTGAATGTAACATCTTTTACATTATATTATAATCATATTATATATTCTGATTAAATATTTTGCTATATCAATAGTTATGGAAAACAATTCACTTATTCTGCTTTACGTGTATACGGACATATAGAACCATGTATTTACAATATTTATAATAAACCTCATCGAAAACAAATTTTAAAACCGGTTAAAGCCGTAATCGGCATCTTTTCCACCTTACCTCGACTGAAAACACACAGCAGAATTGCTAGTGAAAACATGTTTAACGTCCAGTTCTTATTTCCAAGCCTCTTGTACGTTAAACGGGATCCAGCGAGAGTTGAACTGAGCAGAACCAGGTGACGCCTTTTAATTAAGCGAGCAAGTGAGACGCGGCGTCAGGGGAACGACTGGTGGGTTGATGCTTCAGATATGTAAAGGAAACAGATCGCTTCCCGGAGCGTACTTCCCAAGGACGCACTGCCTTTGCCGAGGAGCGACGCGTCCCCCGCCTCCGATCGGTCCGATTCACTGCAGAGCGAGGAGCGCCGGATAGCGAGCCCAGGTTTATTAGGTCGCACCCACCCTGCCTTGTGATGTCAGGAAGGCGGCGTCGTTTAAAGCCCGCTCACTCCGAGCCCCTTTCACGTGTCACACTGCGCTCGTTTGTGAGGCCGATCGTACATTTCGGAGAGTATTATGAGACAGACATAAAGAACTCCTGTTTCCATGGCAGCCAGATCGCAAAATTTTTAGAGCACTTTTTAATAAACATTGAGCATTTTGATCTGACTATTCATGACAACGATTTAACCCTTGGCTTCATCATTAACGTTAGTTGACAATCCTGATAGCAAGTTTAGCACTATATCTTTAAAGATGCACAGACTCCCACTTTAAAACATCATACATGATGTATTCCGACTGCATATTGTTGGTTAAACTAGTATTAATAAGGTATCATTATGACATTTTCAGGGTCACCAACTTTGGTCAGCTGGCTGGAGTGAGATTCTGAATTGGAGACAAGTCTGCACACGCATTTACATGTATGTAAGAGTTTACTACCTTGTAAATAGTCCATAGGGTTTGCCAACTACCCAACGCTTTTGACGTAGCTAATTTTAGATTTTCCATGAGATTTCTTGCGTGGGCGGTTTTTTTTTTTTTTTTTTAATTGTTTGTTTACCAGATGCTTTTGTCAAAAACTGACAGTACAATTAAGAAGGCAGGACAATTTAAAAATGTAGGCCCCTCTGCCAACCACAGGATTTAAACCAGTCAATTTTTCAAACATAACACAGGGTCCTAACACCACTTAACCACGCTATAAGATAATCATCATTCCGGAGTAATTCAGATGTAATTAGATCACACGTGGATTACATCTGGAAGACAGCAAAATGCACAACTAACATCTTCTGTGTCTATCTACTAGCTGTCACAATCATAAAAGCAGACCCAACTGCCGATTGTTAGGTAAAGGAAAAAGGCCCCGAGCTACAGCCATTGTGGATTTTGCTCGGTATAGAGACTGAATGGCACACTCTTGCATTCATTCAGAGGTTACTGTAAAACCAAACTCGCCTATGGACTCACCTTAGGTTTGATTGGCAGTACATCTAAGCACGCGTGAACCAAACAATCAAGGACACCCGATACCTGGTACAGGTGTGATTGGAGCTGGGAGGGAGCAAAAATGTGGGCTGAATGGGGGTCCCTAAGGACTGACCTGAGAAACACTGACCCAGGGTGAATGTGACAGCCAGGTTTCCAGCTCACGGAAATGAAGATTACGACACAATTTTAAAGGCGCGAGTTTAAATATATTTACATGATTAGACTGGTCACACACTTTAGGCATCCCTGCAGCGGAAAAGGTTTTCAGTGAGCCGGGTAACCAGAGGTACTGCTTGGGTCGCTCATCGCCATCATCTCAACTCGGGGCCAAGATGGCGAATCCGACTTGGTTGATTTGGTCCGACATACTTCAGTGGAGCAAAATTGGGCTTCTGGATGACTTCTGATTTCATGTAGGGTTGCAGGGCATGAGGTATTCGTACAGTACCATCCTATGGGGGGGCACATGCCGTCAGCTCATTTATTATTCATTATACCACTAATGTTGTCAAACCTGATGCAGGATAATCCCATACCTTGTTCTGGTGGGTCTCCAGAATAGCGATGACGGTGCGAGGGATGGCCACAGCGGTGGCGTTCACCTGGGGTAGCGGAAACGGACGGCCCACATGTTACGGTCAGCCAACGCGGCATTCAACTCGCAGCGGCAAAAACTGTTTACTAGCATGGCTCTGCAGACTAGCTGACGCAGTGAACAATGCTAATGCTAAGCTGCATCACATAGTTAAGTTGGGGGGGGGGGGCTACGTGCGCGGTTCAGAGGATTAGGACTTTAAGCCAATAATCCGGAAGACTGCTGGGTCGAATCTCAGCATTGGCAGAGCGATTTTGCCACTGGGCCCCTGAGCGGGGCCCTAACCCGGCCCCACATCTGTTCCAGGGGCAGCGAACCTGCCTTCTGAAATTGAACACCACTTTGGTTAAAAGTGCCTGCTAAATTAATAAAAGGGGACGTATTGGTGGAAAGCAGAGATGCTTCTCGCTGCAGGCCTGTACCACCCCTTTTTCTCCATGTGAGAACAGATTTATTGGGGGAAAAACAGATGCTTTATTATTATCTGCTACAATCCCCCTTGTGATAACAGACGGCTCTCATACCCCCCTACGGTGATTCTTACCGTGTGGCCGTAACGCAGGCCCCCCCCCTCCCCCTCGTACAGGATGTTCAGCCGTCGACTCTGGTAGTCCGTGCAGTTGGAAGCGCTGGAGATCTGAGAAGAGATCAGACGCTTTAGCCCACAGATGACCTCTGCGTATCTTATCTGTCACGATGAGGCCTGGGAAGCAGAGGTGGGGGGTGGGGGGGTGGCCTGCCTGTGGTACCACTAAAACTTTGGAGATTGAAGACCTCGGTGCCTCCACTGCGTCACCAGGCCAGCGTGATGCCTACTGCAGCTACTATTCTGGTTTTACTTCCCCAGCTCCACTAATGAGCTGTGAATCCCCACGACGACATAATGCACAGCTACTCTCTACCTCGGTACATTTAGCAGACACGTCGTCCAGAGGGAACTACACACCGATGCATACAAGTGTAGCACTGCACTACGCACAAAAGGTCAGACACATGAATACAGTTCAGTAAATCACGTCAATCTGAGGCAACCTTAAGTACAAATCTGATAGGAATAACGTGCTGTATGATGCAGAAAAGTACTTAGGACAGTTTCGCAGGGCTGGGCATGAGTAAAGAGAGGAGAACCTTATAAATACGGCAAAACTGGGCGGTTTTGACTTGGTTGGTTTACACTGCTGCCTCACCCCTGTGGGATGAGGCTTTGAGTGTCTGGCATGGCTACACATGTGTGGAGCTTTTACATATAACAGCAGCCTTTCCACACCTCGCCGTAGCTGCCTCGCCCCGGCATCCAGGCCTCGATGTCGAATTTCCGATGAGCCGGGGGCCCTAGTTCCTGGGTGGGCATGTCCAGCACTCTGCGGTGGGGGGAGGGGGGACGTCACTACCCGAGTAGCAGAAGAAGCAGGCAGAGACAGATCGCACGGGGCTAAGCAGAAAGGTCAGTGTGACCTGTAATGAAGCTCCAGCGCAGAGAATATCTGCTTCTGCAGAGCGACGAACTCCTCCAGCAGCTGTGAACTTTCCTCGCCGGTCTCGTTCGCCGTCACCCCGAACATCTCCACCTGCACGCAGAAGGACCAGGAAGAGACACGACGATCACCGGCTACCACTGCTGGCAAACGGCGAGCTGAGGAAATGTTTACACAGAGTCTACATTCAGTTCATTAAAGCACGACGACGTGAAACAGGACGTCCCCGGGGCGGCTGTATTTGCACATACTAGCTTGATATCTCCTGCCTGTAGTTGACCACCGGGCAGCATTTTTCGTGTCGTTTTAGTAACAACTGGTGACCAGGCAACAGCTCCTGCTCCCAAGGGGAACTTCACTCAAACCCTTTTAAAATTAATTTTTAATGTTTACAACAGCTGTCTCTATTCACTTTAAATTCCCTATAAATATTAATATTTGTTCATTCTTGCCAACTTAATGGACCTGAAGAAAAAAACTTGTGTCACCATTTTTGTGTTTGAACAAACATCCGACTAACACACACACACACAATTTTCCACCACAAACCTAGATTCTATAGCCTACTACACACCTAGGCTATCGTAAAAATTTTTATACAAGTAGAAAGCATATACTCCGAAACAACGATAAAAACTACAGCACAGTGAATACATATAACAGTAACTTAGTTATTATTGAGTATTATGAACAATACACAATTGTATGTGCTATACATACTTTTATACGGCTGGAAGCGCAAAACGTTTGTCGATACCAGCATCACCACAAATACGCGAGTAATGCGTATGCGCTACGACAGGAATTTTTCGACTCGATTAAATTGTAATCTTTGAGGACTCCCGTCGTAAATGTGGTCCATTGTTGACCGAAACATTGTTATCCGGCGCAACACTAAATCAAAGGAGTGAGATGTAAATGACCACTGACATGCGAAGGAATCAAGCAATGAACGGGCTACCACCCTCAACGGGCTACCACCCTCAACGGGCTACCACCCTCAACGGGCTACCACCCTCAACGGGCTACCACCCTGAAGGCTGTGAGCACGGCCCATTCTCACCTTGTTGAACTGATGGACTCTGTAGAGCCCCCAGGGCTCTCTGCCGGTGTCCGTCTCTGCCCGGTAACACGTGCTGCAGCATACCGTCCTACGCACACGGACACTCCGTCAGACTCACAGCTAATAGCCACTTTGGCAGCGAAAAGCTCGTCGGCCACCAAAAAGGAACAGTCCGCGAGCGAGATGCTGCCATTAGCGAGACTCAGCTGGGACAGGCTAACGGGCAAGCAGGTCGCTACACAGGCCGTCCAGGCGGCGCCTAGAAAACTCCACGGAGCATTTGCTCTGAAGTGTTCGCAGGCATTTTATGGCTGAGTAAGACGGGGCAAGAATGTTGTTAAATCGAAGGGTTATTGTTACGCTGCTTAAAAGGGTTTCATGGAGTTTGAGAAGGAGCAGTGCTGGGCGAAAACCCCGCGTTTGTTAAAGTTGCATCAGCAGCACCGCAGAAGCAGGAGAGGAGAGGCGTCGGCAGAGAAAACGCTGCGGCAAACGCTTTTCATGCACGCAGGTGCAGAGCGGAGGCCCCTTCCTCCACCACGGCGGTGAGAAATGGCCCCCACAAGCAAATGGCAGCACAGTGGGACTCACCTGACTGGCAGGTCCTTGCTGTTCACAGCATGATCCATGAAATAACCTGTAAACAGTTGCCGGGAGTGAATAATATTTCCCCACAAACAGCCTGCTTCCCTGGACAGTTACAGCATAACCATAAACACAACAGAAACAAAAAGCCTTAATCCATCGTGCCTGAAGATGAATACAGGCACTTATCTCGACAGATTTCTCCCAGAGCTGTAAGCTAAGAGACCACTCTATATTTAAAAAAAAACCTGCATTCTTAAATCCTGGTTCTGCTAGCAGGTCGGCTATGCTCCAAGACAAAAACTTTGAGCCTGGAAGCAACCTGAGACAGCAGTACACAAGAACAAGGCGAAGAAGACAACGACAATGACCAAAAACCCTAAAAGAAATTGTTCTGTCACCTTAGACTAGTGGTCTTCAACCCCTGTGCCTGGTGTGAATCCTAGGATAGTTGGAAATGTTACCCTAAATGAACTGACTTGACAGAGGTAGATCCGCCTGTTTAAGATAAATATTCCGGATAAGAAGGATAGACACCGATCCGCTTTCCACAGCTGCTTATCCAAGGCACTGACGTGGGAAAGGTATCCCAGGAGACACAGGGAAAGGGTGCCCTGGATGAAATGCTAGTCCATCACACAGTGACACACTATGGGCAATTTAGAAACACTACATTTAACTGCATGTCTGAATGTCATGGCAGGCAAATCCATAGTACTAATGGGAAAACCCAGAAGACAAGAAGATGATGCAAGCTCTACCCATGTTGGGCCAGATATTGAACAACCCTTGAGACTAACTAACCATGACAACTCCACAGTGGCCTGAACCAGGTGAGTCCAACCCTAACAGATACTGATGGGTGAACTCGACTGGGGCACCTGGGGGAAACGAAGGCTGAAGACCCCTGGCCCAAACCGATGTGCTCACCTGCTATGCCCACCTCACCAGTGCCAGCCAGTCGGAGGTCAGGGTAGCGGGATGGGTCCAGGGAGTAGGCCTGAGATTGATGAGCATGGGGCTGCATCCCACAGCCTTCCTGTGAGAAAGAGGTCGGTCACCACCACTCACAGTAGTACCGCTGTGGAGCGTCAGTATAGCAAGAGTACAGTGCATAATGTCCCTAGAAGAACAGATGCAGCCAGCTGCGTATTGGCCGATGCGTCTCTCCTGCATCAGTTGGTCACTGAACACCAATAAAATGATCAAACTGCCAAGGCTTTGGATAAAAGGCATCTAGACACCTTTTCTGAATGTATTTAGCATTGAGGTATGTCAAGAAAATGTCTAATGCCTGACATATATTGCATTAAAAAGACCAAGAAGGCAACTAGGCTTCGGGTTACTGATCTCTTGCCTACATGCATGTTTCTCAGTACCAAGAACACAAAGATCATACTTGTGGTCTTGGCAAGAGCAGTTTTACCAACACCCAGGTATTTTTACCGTCCTCCGTATGCAAAAACACAAGTATGGTCAAGTTTGTCTATTGTGAAACCTCCCATGTTTCTCACACTAGCTCTTGGCGATTAACATGGAGACCGGTGGCGGTTCTGAGCTCATGCAAAAGGAAGAAGGCATGTACTCACAAACACAGCTGCTTTCAGCATGTCAGGCACAACCATGGGGACAAAACCCTGTGGAGGAGGTCAAAATGCACAATAGTACAGGCTCATCTTCATGCGATCATTCTCAGAAGCCTTCTGCATGAACTAAGACTTCATTCATCTCCAAGTGTCAGCTCCTTCCCTCTACTCCTCATATGTAGTAGACTTTTGATATCAAGGCAATTCTCCAAAAATACTATGGCAATGTCAAACAAAGTATTTAACTGACACCACTTTTCTTACTTTAACATGCTGCTATTCTGGAATCCCCCTGAAACATCCCAACACAACTCAATGCAACTACTATCATAAACATAACAACTTTACAGTCCAATTAGACCTATCAATGCCTACGTGTGGTCATTTCTGTTGAATGAACAGGGTGGTGCCCCTTATGTACCTGGTAACATAACTGTACTTTGTCACCTGACTAGTTAGCATGTGACTAGTGAGTAAATTCCCAAAACTACCAAGTAAAAGGCTTTACAGGTGATAAACATTCCCAGGCTTTCTAACCAGTAAATAGTCCTTAAAGAAACAGACAGCCATTTGTCTGAGGAAGCTGCCTCAAGACAAGCCTGCAATGGTCACTGAGGCCAATTAAGTTGCAGGCATTGTGATCAAAGACCCCGCCCCTAAACTCAAGGGACAGGTACACAGACACCATCCTTACATACCCTTTGTTGAAGGAAGTCCAAAACAAAGTTCTGCAGAGCTGTTTGGAGTTGGGCCCCGGCTCCCCGCAGATAGTACGACCTGTGACCCGATATGTGAGCCAGACGTCTGAGTGGGAGAGAAAGGAATGAAGACGCTAACAGTATCAGAACCAGTATCATCATCGCATCTATTGTCAATGCACATGTGACACTCATTATGCCAATGGAGCCATTTAGCTGAACAGAAATTAACTTCATTTCAAAGCGGTTGGTATGTAACAGCCATAAAGGGATATTCCTACAGGATGGCGGTCGTGCTATTAAGCTCTTTCCAAAAATAACCACTGTCCACAGCTTAAGTTCATGCCTTTTGCGTGTCTGAGTCAAACTAGTAACAGACAGACACCGACCTGGCATCGGATCTGGCAAACAGATACAGGCAACATTTAAGCGATTTTCTCTGATTCTCGACCTATACGTTTCATTCAAACAGGCCGGGAATATATTTTCAAAAATGGTGTTCTGTTGCCAAAACCACAATATAAAAGAGATAAAATAGAGGAGGGTACAGAATGCATGAAGGGAAAGAGATGTGAGACAAAGGGGTTCCGTGTCTGGGAGCACAATTCCGACCAGAACCAACAAAACAAGCTCATGCAACTTTAACGAGCAGTCGGGCAATGTCACCCTCACAAGCGGCACATTGTGTCGCACGAATGAGCCACGACAAACTCATCAATACATCCATCCATCATCTATCCATTCATTCATCTATGCATTCATCCGTTTTCTATAACCACTTATCTAGTGCAGGAACACAAACAGGAACTGCACATTACTTTAAGAACATGCTTCAGGTTCCATTTCAAGTACACCAACGGAACAGCGCGTTACTCAACCACACCGCATTTCAGTGTAATTAACTTACTGCACCAAAGTAATGGGCAAGAAAAAGAGGGAGAGGGGATGCAGTATCGCTGATCTCTGACCTTTGCCTGATAAGGTCAAGCTGTTCTCCAATTTCCAGGTGCCCTTTCACTTTGAAGTCAAACTCTAGAGTATAAAAAAAACACGGCCATATTCACATCACACAGTAAACAATGGATTATTAGTCAGCTCAACTCGGCAAGTCAGACAGCCCTGGTCTTTGTGAACAGCGCCGTTACCGTCTGGCCATGATAACGTATAGGAGCCAATTAGGGGAAGAAAACTACACCTGCAGGCCAGGTCACGAATCTCTAAATAAAAGCTGGCACAGCATGTCTAGACAGCATGAGAGAGTCCAGGCAAGACTAACTGCTACATCTTTTACTAGAGCAATTTACATTCAGCCAAACACAATCTTTAAATGTTTAATAGGCATGATTATAAAAGCTACATTCTAAGTTTGCCCACATGGACTTCTGCCTGAAACTGAATCACTGACAGGAAATATGGGGTGACGGAGCAAACACTGAGAAAACATGGTGTTTAAGACTCAAAGCAGCACTTCCGGTAACCTTACCAGGTTTCTGGCCAACCAGCTCCACTACTTTGGCGTGAGTCTCATCCCCCTCTGGCTGAGAAATAATAAGGCCATCAGTGTACAAGCATGAATCGCCCTGATCGGTGCAGCAAACAGGCTGGATTTACATGGGATGGAAATCTACATTCCTAGCTTTAACGGGAAGGACAGGAATAAGTTTCACAAAAAAATTATATTATTTCCAAATCAGTAAGAAATCAGTCATTTCCAATCACATTTTACATTGATCTGACAGACACTTGACTACAAAGCCACTGCTTGACATTGGGCAAAGGTAGATAGTTCATGTGCAGAAAGTAAAAACCCAGACCAAGATTTCATTTCAACCAACCAGTTGTTTCAATCAACCAGCCAACTGGATGATTGAAACAAAATCTTGGTCTGGATTTTTACTTTCTGGATCTGGATTACCCCTGACATTGGGGTATATGTAAATGCATCAGGGTTCATCAGATAATACATGTTTTTCCTCATTTCCATATTCCAGTGTCTCTCAATACACGGGTGCTTCAGGCTTTACCACACTAGGGTGCGTAGTGTTGGGTAGAAGCAGGGCTCGAACAAAATGCTCCATCTCCAGCTCAGTTTCCTGGGGGTATAGTTTGTTTAAGCTGTTGCGGATCTCTCGTCCTTCTGCCCTCGCTTGCTGGTATTCTGGCAGCTGAGAAAGTGAAATTGGGTGTTACTGAGCAACCTCGATTCAAATTCTCAGACTGCAATTCCAACATCAACACCAGGGGGCTCTATTGAGCCATCAAGTGCCCAAAATATACAAACCCTCAAAACCAGATCCAACCCCCAGTAAGCTTTTCATCAGTTAGTTTTACTTAGCTATTAAATGAAAGAATATAGGGGATTTACACTATACCACACACATATACATATTTTATATAGGAGTGTGTGCGTGTGTATATTATATTATACATTTAATTTGTATTAACCAAGGAAAATGCAGAAGAGGACGCCACATGGCTGAAAAGCTCTATGAAATAAACCCAAAAAGACTCCAAATTCTGCTCGACAGACTTCTGGAGGAGCACGGGCCCAGTCATTAGGACACAAAAGTAGGAAAAGAAATCATGAAGTGTATGCAAATCACTTACAGCAGGCAGCATTTTCTTGTCATACTGATCCTGCAATGAAAACAATTAATCACTTGCAAAGCAACAGGTTCCATTAAAGTATCAAATGACAACCACTGCAACATCTCTAGAATTCTATTGCAGGATTAAAACAGATGTGTTATATGTTAAGTAAGGTATACAATCACGTAAAGTGTAAGCTTTGCCCTCTCGTCGTTGACAGATATGAGATACACAGACCACTAAAGCTCGGACTCTGGTGCTGATTTCTATCTTCTTCTGCTCCAGCTTGGCAATCTCCGCTTTCACCTGCTGCAGCTGCTGCCAGACTGACACCTGCAAGAGAGTGAGTCCCACACCAGAAACATTCAACACATTAACACTCTTGCTTTTCTCCTACCCTACATAATAAGCGAAGATGACTATATGTGAAGCTAATTAACCTAAGCTGGGAAAAACTTTTTCGATAACTATATGCAATCGAAATATGTCCAGAAGGGAA
Organism: Brienomyrus brachyistius; assembly: GCF_023856365.1. NCBI lineage: Eukaryota > Metazoa > Chordata > Actinopteri > Osteoglossiformes > Mormyridae > Brienomyrus > Brienomyrus brachyistius. The sequence goes on along the minus strand of NC_064549.1, from coordinate 9,096,059 downwards.
TATATTTATAATAAAATACTGAATATTAATCAACTCAAATATTTACTTTAAATTCTACTTAAACAGTCTACTTAGATCATCAAATGTGGAGATGGACTAGCATACAAGTGATCCTGGAAGCAACTGGGAAATGTCTTACACGACAGACATTTTAATCCAATTTTTCCACACATACAGAGCCTGATATTTCAGAGATGTAGGTCAGATTAGCAGGTCCCCTTGTAAACTTGAGTTAACCTTTTAACCTGAAAGACTATATCTACTGCCCCTCCCGTCAAACTAAATTCACGAGTACCACATTCAGTTTACATGCAAATGAAACCACGACCCCAATACCGAAACCACATACTATACCGATCAAAATATACTCACAATACTTACATGATACTACACAAAATACTATGGAAACACAGACCACTATGATTACTGACTATACTGCTACATTTCAAGCATAATTCACATAACACACATGCATTCAGACAGATACAGTGTAAAAACGGCAATGAGTCAAACTCACTATCTCCGGAACGTCCTCCCCTCGAAGTTCACCTTTTCTTTTCTCCACATTAGCGATGACTTTGTCAGTCTCTTCACAGACATATTGCATATCCAGCTGCGGCTTATCGCTATACCCATCCCTAACATGCTCGTAAAGGCTACTCCGCAGTCCATGGGCACGACGGCGTGAAAGAACAAGAGCAGAAGCACGAAAGACTGGACGCGAAAAACTCGATCTCAAAACGCCGCATGTACCTACACGAATTAACTTGCCGAAGTGGGCCGCCATTTTTAGACGGAAACATGTAAATTTAATAATGGGCGGAATTACAATGACAACCTATCAGATTTGAGAAACCGTTAACAGTGACAGCGGTGACAATTATACGTCCGGTAACATAATTTAAGGGCTGCAGTTTAAGCAGAGGCTCAACATGCTACCATACATGTCTGCAAAGTCAAATGCAGCATTCTACCAGGAGAAACACATATACCGCCACCGGACGTTCTTCCTCATACCGAACTATACAGCTGGAATGGGAACAAACCCAAAACAAAACGTCACTTCCGTTTCCGGGATCAAAGGCCAGCCAATCGGGGAGGTGGAAACCCTTCAGTGTGGTTCCGACATGACTTGTGTGTCGTCCCCTTCATGGAATTAAAGCGTGTGCTTGTATTGCAGGCTAACAACCTAAGTTAGGTACCTGGCGCTTTCAGGTAATGTCGCATCCACTTCCGCGTCAGTGTAATTCACAGAGACGTTAAGTCACGGCTTTGGTAGAAAAGGAAAGAGACGAGGCGGGGGACGGGAGTGTCTGTGCAGAAGGTGCAGGATACAGGAGCTGTCAGAAAGGGTACCGGGCCAGCTGTTTTACTTACATGTCCGTGACATAAGCCTTATGAGCCGTGATGCACCGGACAGTCTCAATCCGGGGCGAGTCGGTTGTAAGGCGACCGGACAGCGAGAAAGACGGTCGGCCGCACCAATGTTTTGTCCAAATGACTGAAATTAAATCTGCCCAGTTATTTACGGACTTACCGTTACTGTGAAGGATTTAGAAAGTTGACAGGAGGAAGGGGGGCCGCTGACAGCACGAAGGAGAAATTAATTACCCAGCTGACGTCAGTTGACCAGGGTAAGGAACTTGAAAATGTCAGGTGCTTCTTCATGTGAAGAGGTGTGGCTTCTCGGAGATGTCATGCAGTGTGTCTCTCTTAAATTGTTGCTACCTTTTTCCATTACATGGTATCCTTCATCTTCATCCACAAACTTTCTATTAAATGATGTGTTTGCCTTTCATTTTATTATTAGAATATCTGTAAAGCTTGTACAGGTAAGCTTACTTACAGCTCCGTTTTCGCACGTTGCCTGACATATGGAACATAGATGTCATCACACTGTTCTCAGATGTACCCTGTGACTAGCCACTCTGTTGCATGATCCGGTGAGTGATAGACTTGACTTTTAAGTGATGGAGGAATATAACTGTGGCAGATGAGCACCATGCGGGGTGGGGGTGTGACGTGGAAACCCCAGCCCTGGCAGGACGGCAACGGTGGGGGCGGTGAGCCACTCTCAGACAGTGACTCCGAGGAAGAAGACTTCCCTGATGACAGCACCACACCCCTGGGGGACTATGTCACACATGGTAAGGTGGCACAGATTGCATCTAAGTATTTGTGATCGTAGCAGCATTTTGGCTTGATCTGTGGTCAGATCTCTCCTCCTTTCTCTGCATGTCTGCCAGGGCTGAAGCAGCTCCTTGATGCGCAGCAGCTGTGTGACGTGACTCTCTTAGTCGAGGGACAGAGGTTCATGTGTCACAGGTGAGTCTATATGGGACTGTGCATATGGGAACATACTCAGCCAGACAGGCCTTGTTGTGTAGCTGTGAAAGTCACAGTGAATGTCAGTCAGGCGATTTTGTTGGCCGACTCAAACCACAAACTGTACACTTCATGTTCAATGTTGTGCTGCATGCTGCAACACTCATTGGGTTACGGTGGACTGAGATATTTTTTATCTTTTCTTTTAGAGTTCTCCTGGCTGCTGTCAGCCCATATTTCCGTGCCATGTTCACCAGCCCGCTGGTAGAGTCCCGCCTTGCCGAAATCAGACTAGAGGAAGTCACTCCTTCTATTATGGAGACAGTCATCCAGTTTATTTATACCGGGAAGGCGGGACTTAGCTTGGAAACAGCGGAGGATTTGTTTGTGGCGGCCAATCGGCTCCAAGTGATGCCCCTGCAGGAGCTGTGCTCGAGGTGACCGAGATGAACACCTAGTAAAGAGACGTTGGGCTGAGAAAGTGCACTGAGACACTGATTCCTTAAAAAAACACAAATCGTTCAGGTTCTACAATCCTGGCTATTAATTGGCCACGGCATCTTGGTAACACTAGTGGTTTCACTGATAAAATGAGGCTGTTGATCAAGATGGGGGGAAGAGTGTAAAAGAATCGCTGAGAAAGTTAAGCTCACCTTGTTTGTTTAGGAGTAAAAGTCATGACACATATCATGTCTGCGAACCCCTTTATCTGAAGTGCTGTGGAAGAGCCCACAGAGATAGGAGACTTTGTGACTGGTATTTCACAGATGGTCGGGTTCACGAGAGATCACCGTGACGCAGTCACTGCAGGGTTTGTCTCAGCGCAGAGGCTGCTGCTTTAGCTCTGACATGAAGCCCCATCCTCCCGTGCAGGTTCCTGTTCGAGCACCTGTCGGTGGAGAACTGCCTGGGCATGTACTCGCTGGCCCACTCACATCACGACCAGCTGCTGCTGCGCGCATCGCTGCGCATGGTGGCCCACCATTTCCCCAGGGTGGCGCGCCAGCGCGACTTCCTGCTGCTGGATCCCGGCACCCTGGGCAGCCTGCTGGCCTCTGACCAGCTGGGTGTGGAGTCGGAGGTGGAGGTGTACGACGCAGCCCGGCGCTGGGCGGAACACCAGCCACGACAGCGCTACGCACACATGCCTGCCCTCCTGCGACACCTGCGGCCCGGCCTTCTCGCCCCTAAAGAGAGCCGGCGGCTTACCCAGGAGCTGGGCGTCGGCTCCGGCGAGGGCTTTGGAGGCCCTATGCGTCCCCGGGAGGGCATGTTTGAGAAGAAGATCGTGTGCGTGGACCTGAAGCCCCGGGAGGATGAGTCGCTGCGCGAGTCCGACTTCACAGTGGACTGCTTTGATCCCCCCACTGGCAAGTGGAAGACGCTGGCGGCGCTGGGATCGCTGCTCTGCCCTGGCTGCACCGCCGTGGGGAGCCGGCTTTTTGTGGCGGGGGGCATTTTGCGGGGGGACCAGGTGTCATCCTCCGTCCATGAGTACGACACGGTGCGGGACCGCTGGCTGCAGCGCCCCCCGCTGGCTGAGCCACGGGCTATGCTGGGCCTACTGGGCTGTGGGGGAACCTTGTACGCGCTGGGTGGCTGCAACCGGGCAGCGCTGCTGGATTCCTGCGAGAGCATGGACCTGACCGCAATGCGCTGGAGTGCCGGGCCTCGCCTGCCGCTCCCACTGCGCTCGTTCGCATGCGCAGCTCTGCGTGCCCGCCTTTACCTGCTCGGGGGTACCACCTTGGAGCAGAACCGAGCCATGGTACATTCCGGCGTGCTCATCTTTCACACAATCACTCGGTCCTGGTGTCGCGTGAGTCTGGAATCTGGCGCCACCTGCCTGGCCGGAGGGGTAGCGGTTAGGGGCGGGGTTTGTGCCGTGGGCGGGTACATGCGGGACGCCACTAACTTCCTGGATGGTAATTACACATTGATGGATCCCCTGGATGCCACTGGGCGTGTGCTTTTCTTCCGGGAGGGTCGGGGCTCTGGAGGGGAGCGGGAGGTGCTGGCTGGCGCCCTGGAGCGGGGCGGGGGTAGCGATCGGGCCCCCAGCCCCGTGGTGTTCCCCGGGCTGCCGCGGCGCATCGCAGGGGCAGGCGTTGCCCGCTGGAAGCGCAGGATCTACGTGCTCGGCGGGGAAAACAGCACCCGCCTCTACGACAGCGTGTACTGCTGGAAGCCCGGCTGGCGCAGCTGGGTCCAGCGGCGCGAGAAGCTGCCCGTGGACACCGGGGGGGTCAGCCGATTCGGCTGCACCACGCTGAAGTTCCCAAAAAAGCACATCCTGGCCCGTCTGAGGCAGGCGCAAGAGGATCACTCGCTGGATGAATAGCCAGGGAGCAATCGAAGGGTTAGTCTTGGGGTTAGGCAGTGCTGATCTTCGTAGCTGCTTAGCAGCCCTCATCCCACCAGGTGGTAGCCTGTGCATGGCTCAGTACTGAGTGAGAAGGCTAACCTGGTTCATCACAAGTCAGGCAGACTAATTGGTTTATTCACGAGCCTAGTGCTAGGCTGAAGATCTCTACTCACTGTGACCTGCTCCTCCATGGCTGAGGATCAGTGCTCCAGAGAATAACGCCAATGAGCCAAGCTGAACCGAATGGATTGTGACATCTAAACACTGGAATCTGAATGTATAAGACAGTATTCCGGACTCAAGGTGCTGGTATCGTGGCTTCAGACCCCTTCGCTTACAGCTTTGTGCACTAAGAGTAAATGGTTGAATGTGTGGTGGAAACCTATTATCTAATGCAGATTAGATTCACTTTAATCCAATGTGTATATACAGTATTTATACATTAAAAATGTAAAGTACATCGTTAACAGATGCTACTGTGATTATTATTTTTCTCTGCCAGGTAACTGTTCCATGTAAATATGCAGTAGTTCACCGTAGCAGAGAAATTACACCTCATTTTTGACCAGTCATCAAATTCTCTAGCTCTGTCTAAAGTTGTGTTCTAGAATATTTTTAAAGTAAAATAATATTATAATCATGGTTAACAACCATTATTATGTCTTTTTTGTAATACTTTCGGGAATGTTCACTTTTTAAGTAGCCTTTAGTATTTAATTGTAGTTAATTTCTTGAAATGGGAAATAAGTTGGATTAATTATTAGTAATCATAATTATGATGCATACAGATGTATAAAATGGACTGATTTTTTTTCCTCTTAAACTCTTTAGTTTAAGTGGGGAGACAGCGATATTAGAATCGTGTTTAATAGTATATGTTCTACTTGACAGAAGTCTACGTGACAACGCTCCCCCTAGTGGTCACCACATGCATAGGAGCTGTAAAATTCCTTAGGAATTCACACTCAAGCTCAGTTGTCAAAATCACTGCAACGGAGGATTCTGTTCTTTGATTTGCACTTCCTGGTCTTTTTCAACCATGGAGGCTTTTCAGGTCAACAAGAATACATTTTTGGGGATACCGGAAGCACCATTTTTAGCTAAGCAACTTTAATGAATGAGCGAATGAATTAATAACCAAAGGAGCTTGCGAATCGGCCACAGCAACATCGAGAGGTTGTGTTTTTGTTGTGCAGGACTGAAATATTAGGAAAAGTTCAGTTTCCTTTTTCTTTGTAAACTTGCCTGATCAATGCGGGTCATTATCTGTAAATGTCTAAGAACTGTGGAGTGTCATGTCCTGATTTTATCATCACTCTCTCCGAACTTGACCGTAGCTTTAACTGTTTGATTGCTCTTTAATAACTTTCGAGATCTCTGGGGTACCTCTGATTGTTTCTGGGCCACAGAGTAGCTGTGTCTGTATGGGGTTCTGAGTGTGTCCAGATTAGACTGGAAAATGTCTAAAGCGGGACTTGGATCCCGCGTTTTGACAAATGTATGACTGGAAATTACCCTCTCGCCTTGTTTATGGTTAATACTAGAGGAATTATTATCAAACGGCTGGTAACTTTTGCCCTTGAACGCCAGCATTGTCAAAGGGACTGATTGTACAGGTGGTTATGGCTGAATGCGTTTTAATTCTTTTATTTTAAGTGATATTTTCTTCCCTGACTTTCGGCCAATAAAAATATCAATGTGTTTGCTTATGCTCAGTCACTGACTTTTTCCAAAAAAATGTATACATTTCTGTGTTCTAACCTTATTCGCACACCTCTGAACACAGCTGTTATGTAGGTAATAATGATTCCGATAGGAAATTCTTCTAAAAAATGTTTGAAGAGTTTGGAAGCACCATGCAAATGAAATATTAATTTAGGTAGAACAATTGACTGGGTGGGGAAAAAAGCGAAGTCAACATACTATGTGTCTCATAACAGTAATGACATATTTAACGCAATATAGTAAATTATTTCCTGGTCAATTTATCATTCTAATAGTACTAGTAGTAGTAGTACCGATTCTAACCAGCAGGGACCACTGTTGGCAAATTTAATGATTTGCGGCCAAAAGCATGTGGACAACCCTGTCCATCTAAGGAATTCACTAATTAATCAACGGCACACATTGCTGATACGGGTGTATAATTAAGCACACAGCCACGCAATCACCAGCAAGAGATACTGGCAGCGGCTTGGCTTGCTGTCCAGACGAGGTTCGCGACTTCTAACCAGACGCCATCATTGTGACGAGTCAGTTCCCGAAATTTCTGCCTTGCTAGTGAAGTGAAGTGGAACCATCTGGAAGCAAGTTCGTATGCAAAATGGCAAGCTACGAATTTTTTTTTTTTTTTAAATCACAAAAAGGCACTTAATTACCTAGCAACCTGAATGGCAGCGAATCCCACAAGCAATGATCTAACATTATAGGAGCAGTTATAGCAGGAGAATGTGGACCGACCCTATATTAATACCCATGGTTTCTTAATGAAATATCGGACAAGCTGGAGTCCACATTCTTTTGGCCACCGAACGTGTCGGTCTCTGATACTCTGCATTTGCATTCCACATTACAGCAGATAAAAATATTTTTTTCAGTTCTTTTCTATGAAATGTCATCTTTGTCTTTTTATTTGTAAAATATTAATAAATGTACATATTTTCCAGTATTCAGCATGGGCTTTTATCTGGAAGACTTAATCTATTCATCATTACCATGGTCTTCCTGCTGATTTCCTGGTTGGCGTCATGGTGGCATTATGCCAAGCAGCTTGGAACAAGCGTCTTTTTCCTGGGCCTCCGGCTCCAGCTCGTCATGGGGGATCCCCAGGCTTTCCCAAGCCGGCCGAGGAGTCTGGAGCAGCATAATGGGGAATCCTCCAGGTGGCCCCCTAATAGAAGGCCAAACCACCTCAGCTGCCTCCTCGTGATCTGAAGGAGCTCTAATTGAGCTCGGTGGTCCCTCTGGATCCAAACTCCTCACCCTGTCACGGAGAGTGAGTCCAGCAACCATGTGAAGAAACCTCATTTGGGTCACTTCTACTGGGAAGCTGGATCCATTAGCCACACCTCACTGGTGCTGATGGAGGTAAGTTAGCGTCATCGGGGCAGAGGAGCTTCAGCCAGATATTCCCCGCAATCTCTGCCTGCTCATCTTGGCCCACTTGGCCTCCACATGCATCAAATCCAACTCGGTGCTTATTGGTTGATGTGCCCAGACATGATGTTCATTAAGATCAATCCACGGGATGAAACTCAGAAGTCTAATAATTGCCCATTTGGGCTTAAATCTGGGCAGAGGCGAGCATCACAGGTCCAGAAAGTACAGGTTTCACACCAACCAATTGAGTATGAAGAGTCTCAGTCACAGAGTTCTCAACTGGTTGGTTGAAACAAAGTCTTGGTTTGGCTTTTTCCTTTCGGGACCTGAATTATCCACCTCTGGATCTGGGATATCATTCTTCCCAGTCAAATTCCCCCAGCCATTTCTATCATTCCCCACATGAGCACTGAAGTCTCCCAGTAGGACAACACAGTCTGTAGGTGATTTCTCCCCCTGGTTTGAACTGCTTCCTCGCCAGATAGGAAAACATGAGATTCCGTATTTAATAAGCCAGTGTCCATTGCCAAGGTTTAATCCATCTTGACTGTTATCCAAAGGGCACTATAAGGAAAATAAATGATTGGATCCATAAAACAGCTATATTATCTCTTACTATATATTAGACTCGCTATATATGAAATTACATTCACATCCTCTACTAATGTTATTTCAAATGGTGACCCTTAAACACTTATTTTAATGCCTGTGTTAGCTTAAGTGGTTTTCTAAATCGACCTGGGATGTTTCAAGCAGAAGCTGTGTGTTTGCATATATATCCCACGTGAGTCCAGCCCAGATACGAAGCACACAGAACATGCTGGATTTTGGATAAAGCTCCATTAAATTCATTTGTTTTTACAGCGTCATCGCCTTACAGGGAAGAGCGAGGTCTTGGTTATCGACGGTACTCAAAAATGAAATAAAACCGCACTGGTTCAGCGTTTTTCCTCCCAGTTTTTCAGTTTCCAGCAAATTTGCATAAAAACTAGCATAACATTCTTCCTCTAATAACATTCCAGCAATATAATTGTTTTTTAAAAATGTAACTTTTATCGTTAGTCAAAATCAGAAAGGTCAATAGGACGACTTTATAGATGAAAAAATACGGAAAAAGCTGTTGTCAGTTTCTTGCTGAGCCTCTACCCAGTTACCACACTGCCAGTGTACAGTTTTCTTCCGTATTTTATTCTTCTTGGCAGATTTCATTAAGCCTTCAAACTGCCAGGTGGCAGTTCTCGAGTCTTTTCTCCAAAGATTCTCATGATTTTATTGACTGTGCTGCAGAAGTATGAATCACCCAGTCCCCCGGTTTTAAACATACCAAGGGGTGTTTTCCTCTGGCATCTGACCTACTTTGCTCCCTCATCCTCTCCCTCCATCTTGGCGAGCTTCCCTGCCCTGCTGAGCAGACGCACCCCCATGCTATAATGCTATAAGCCCCATGTTTAACTAGTTATGACTAACTTCCTAAAATCTTGGTCCATTTGATGTTTTCTTAATATTTCTGGCAAATGCACAGCTTCTCCCAATATTACTCACTGAATTGCTCTATGTCATGCTGCTGGCTTGCCAGTGCCACCACTGACCAGCTTTTTTCCAGCTTTCCCAATCTGAAACTACAGCCCCGTAATGATACACAGAGACTGGACCAGTTACTTATAGAGACAGGTGCTCATATTCTGAAAGACAGCAGTTTTAATTGCAGTAACTCTACTACATCTTCCCTCAACCAGAGGCAGAATATTGCAGTAATATCTTTGTATAAGCCCACATTCTGCAACAAAAATTGTGTTATATTGGTGCACAGCTTCAAGACTCGCATGTCTTTTGTCATTATTTGATTTGTTATTTCCTGACAAATAGGTATATTGCATCGTTTCTGGTTCAGGGAAAGGTATCATGCTCAGTAAAGCTATTTTGTTTTAGCTGATGTTGAGTGGTTCATAAAGTTGGCTACAGGACGCAATAACATAGAGCGTGGCCAGGTCCGATTTTCCTTACATTTTAACATTGGATTTTCTGTGGAACCTGACAGCTATGGTCTGAAAATGGAGCAGATGATTAACCAGCAGGCTGTTATACATTATAGTGGGTTTCTCTGAACGGCATCCGCCGTTCGGGAAATTTATCATCAAACCCGTCTATGGCTCCTCCTGCTAAGATCTCCAGTCCGTCTGATCTGCGCTCGGCACCGTAGAGAGCGTCTCTACGTGATCGACTCCTTGAATGAGTTTTCAGTCCACGGAGCTTGGAAGCGGTTACAACCTGTTTGCTGGCACTGGTGACGGTGTCAAGGTCACGCAAATAAGCAAATTCCGTTACCAGTCACCATAAACTCACTGATAAAAACACTATGCTTATTTTGCATGGACTTAGGTGGGCATGGAATGTTGCTGCTTTCTGTATAAAGCTTATTTTAATTTTAATGTCACTATCACATATGACCGAATTAAAGCACTAAAACACTGATTTATTTCCATTTTACCATGAAATATCAAGTATGTATTCAAGTATTTCCATACAAATCATATATAAAAACGAGGTACATATAAAGATTACAATTATGTTCAGCTTTTCTGTGTGTGATTTATAAGCTCATTCTATACTGGACAGTTTAGCAAAGGGATGATATAGAGGCTATAGGTATCGTCTCCTGGTTGAACCACCACTAGCTGCAGTTACATCCAAGTTTTGTCACTGTCTTGCGGTTCTGTAAGGCTGTTACATATTAAGAAGCTTTGCTGATGTGTGGATATTAGCCACTGTGTTAATTATTAGGGCTGTTTGTACATTTCTGTGTCATCCTCTTTTCTAGTGGCCAAAGGTTTCCACCTCTACCTCCACTCTTATTCTATCACCATCCCCCTGTCTCTTTGCAAATCTGCAAAAAATCCAAAGGAGATTCTTCCCTTATCACTCTGTTTCCTGTTTTGTATCAGGAGAGACTTGTTTAATTATTGTTTTGAAAGCCATTGATTTTATTGCTTCAAAGGAAGGACGTTTTTAGCAGATTTTCTGCTCTTCGTGGTTGTCATGGATCAAGGCATCTACGACACCAGGACCGAGACGGAGAAGCCGGCGTCTGAAAATATGGGCACAAAAGTGACTATCAACAACCCAGCCGACATCACCGTCATCGTCGGCTATTTCCTCATGGTCATTGGAGTGGGAATCTGGGTACGTCCATTATGTCCCTTACATTACAAGTTTGCTAGTCCAGGCATGACTTTCATGTGTATATTTGAGTGCATACATGCTATATTTGTCGTTAAATTTGTCGCATCATGAATATGACATTGGCGAGCCGCGAACCTACTTATTAGGACCCTCATTATGAGCAAATCGGCTGTTCTGTCTTGCAGTCCATGTTCCGGACTAACCGCGGCACGGTGAGGGGTTACTTTTTAGCAGGTCGGACCATGATCTGGTGGCCGGTAAGAGAACAAAGTCGAACGCTAATTTAATAATAATTCCGTCATAAGTTATTGAGGCACAACACTGTCCTGGATAACAGCGTCCAGAATGGTGTGTCACTTGTTTTAACAGTATTGGAAAGCTGTTGAAAGGTTCCATTCATACGGCAAATTTTTCCTTCCCCTTTATCCTCAAAAATTAATCCCATCCTTTGATTTTCTGCAGCCCTTTTCCTTCCCTTCTCCTACTGTACATCCTTAAAGAGCTTTAGCGATATGCAGCCTAGATGCCTCTGTTTCGTCGCCATTTCTCTGACTATTCCCTGTAACAGGTGGGCGCCTCTTTATTTGCCAGCAATATCGGCAGCGGCCATTTTGTGGGGCTGGCCGGGACCGGAGCGGCCAGTGGGATTGCCGTCGGGGGCTTCGAATGGAATGTAATTGCATTTCCCCTCACTAAGCCATAGGCTGAATCGGAATCTTACAAACGGGATGGGTGATAGATGCGGTTAAACATCTTCTTTTTCGTGTCCTAACCCTTCTTGCTCAGGCTCTCTTCATCATGCTACTGCTCGGCTGGCTCTTCGTTCCCGTTTATCTGACTGCTGGGGTGAGATGGATTATTAACGACAAACACTTAGCAGTACCTCGCTTACCATGCTCGAAAATGTTGTAAATTTGGTTGAAAATGTCATTTTCTGCAGGAGAAATGTGAAATCACAAAGTCCCTTAACTACTCCACTTGCAATTTAACTGTTTAGAAGGATCTGACAGGTTCTTTGGAAAGCATCCCATAATTTTTGCTTCTTTGTCAGTCCTATGCTCTGCTCTTCCCCTGTTTCTCCTCCTGTTGCCTTGACGATGCAGGTAATCACCATGCCTCAGTACCTGAAGAAAAGGTTCGGAGGTAACAGGATCAGCCTGTACTTATCCGTCATCTCTCTGTTCCTCTATATCTTCACGAAGATTTCTGTGAGTACGGCCGTCTGTCCGCCATAACGCCGATGACTTTCTCGGTTAAGGCAGGTCATGTGACTTATACAGCCAGGCCTTGTGGGAGTGTTAGAAGTGAAAGCAACATGTCAGCAGAAAAAGGTCTAAATAATAAAATGATACAATGTAATATTTTACTTTTTTATATTTATAAAGTCATACCAGGCAGATGTGGTTCCCATGAACAGGGGTAATTTTATTGTCCAGTTAAATAGCAGCTGTTTAAGACGGATTGATTTTATGAAAAAAAGGTGTGTGTTAGGTTTTAGCTCCTCCTCTCGCCCATTGCCTCTCTCCTTCTGCCTTTAATTCGCAGGTCGACATGTTCTCAGGAGCGATATTCATCCAGCAGGCTTTGGGATGGAATATCTATGTATCTGTAATTGCCCTGCTGTCCATCACGGCCTTATATTCAGTCACAGGTGACATCACTTTGAAACACTGATACTCTACTAGTCTAATGACCTGACGATTAAGCCTAATAGTCTCAAATCCTGACAAGCTCTCGTACATTAGTCTGAATATACTGCCAGTGGCTCCACATGTTAAATTTATTCTCATATATAATGGTCAAGCAGCCCTGGATATAGTGACTATTAAATAAATAAACGTGTCTATAAATCATGCCGACTCTATGCACTACATAATCAGCTACATGTTTACATTTTAGGTGGGCTGGCTGCCCTTATGTACACAGACACCGTCCAGACATTTGTCATCATCGTCGGAGCCTTCGTCCTCACGGGATTCTGTGAGTAACTCGCCAAGTATCAAACACAATAGCACACTGGGAAATATGCAAATCGGCTGTGGTGGGCATTTCCTTGACCCCGACTTTGAATTATTTAGACTGAAAAACTGATGCTCACATTTTTAAAGGAAACACACCTTTGCTAGCATGTTGTAGTAGCTCAGTTACTAACACTGCTGGCTCACATCTCCGGGGTTGTGAGTGCAGTAAACTGGTATCTCATTAAGCCGGGTAGAGTCCAGTGGCGGGCATAGCTAACTGAAAAGTTAGCTTCGCTAGTTAGCCGATTAGCGGAACCCAGTTCGCCACTGATAACCAAGTTTACACAGTTAGTGATTCAATAATGCACAGCAATAAAGGAAAACGGAACGATGGATGGATACTTACTTCTGCGAATAAGTGAAACACGTACATGCTTCCGACACGCCCCCTTCTTCTGTTGGAATACCCAGCCTTCGTGGAGATCGGAGGCTACAGTGCCCTGTTTGAGAAGTACGCCGAGGCTCTGCCTACCGTCACGCAATCCCCACAGCCCCAGCTCTACAACATCTCCTCGGCATGCTACCAGCCACGCAGTGACGCCTTCCACCTGCTGCGGGACCCCGTGAACGGAGACCTACCCTGGCCCGGAGTGATCTTTGGCATCGCCATCGTGGGCAGCTGGTACTGGTGCAGTGACCAGGTGAGCTGATGCCACCTGTCATGTACACTGGGGATATTAAGCAAGTAAAATATATTACAGTAGTGTTTCCCAATCTGGTCCTTGGGGACCCATAGATAGACCACATTTTTGCTCCCTCCCAGCTCTAGGGAGGGAGCAAAAACATGGACTGTCTGGCAGGGAGCTCAGAGGGAGAAAAAACGTGGACTGACTGTGGGTCCCTGAGGACCAGATTGGGAAACGCTGCATTACAGGCCTCACACCTCAAGGTTTCCAAATTCCACTACTGGTACTGTGTGTAGATGGTGCAGGTCCTTCCTCTGCTTTCTGGATTTCTTCTGCATGTCAAAGGCATGCAGTTAATTACATCAGTACATTAAAATTTCCCAAAGCGTGTGACTGTGCATTCCGCAGTGGGCTGGCATCCTACCCTGGGTGTCCCCTGCCATGTGCCCTGGGATTCCCCATTAAGACAGTGACATCATGACCCTGTATTGGATAAGCTGTCATGGAGGATTAATGGATGTATGAAAATACATGGAGGAGGTTAAACTGTGCAGGTGATACACACTGACTCAGTAAATTATTCAGGGCAGATGAATGGAGGTGGATTAAATGGATAAAATACAATATGAAAGGAAAAGACAGACACTTAAGATCCCAGCGGAAGTACCTAACAAATGCCCCTCTCCACAGCCAAAACACTGACAATAAATTATAATGCATCACATTAGCATTGTTTTTATTCAGTCCTTAAATGCACTGGCAGCAAAATACCACATAGCCATACTTGATTAGAATATTATATTAATTTGAAGCCTACTTAAACTTAATATTATTCGCTCCTGCTATGGCAAAGTAAAACTGAAGATCCATCCATCCATCCATTTTCCAAACCGCTTATTCTACTGGGTCGCGGGGGGTCCGGAGCCTATCCCAGAAGCAATGGGCACGAGGCAAAAAACTGAAGATCAGATTTCCAAAATTCACTCAGTCCATGGGGTATGTTTGCGAGAAAATTTGGAGTTTTGGAAATTTACCAAAAGTTCTTCAGTGGACAACAGGACAAGACAGAGTTTCATTTGCCAATGCAGTGACATGTGACGAGGAAGCCTGACTTTAGGTGAACGGCAGTCTCATCGCACAAACGATAAAAAAGTAGACTGAGTGAGTTTTGGAAATGTACTCCTCAGTTATTAACTTGAAGTTGCGAAGCTAATGGCACCGACGGGTTAAGTCTCAGGATGCCAACGCCTTTGTCCTCTCAGGTGATCGTCCAGCGCTGCCTGGCTGGCCGCAGCCTCAGCCACGTGAAAGCTGGCTGCATCCTGTGCGGGTACCTAAAACTGCTGCCCATGTTTCTCATGGTGCTCCCTGGCATGATCAGCAGGGCCCTCTACCCCGGTTAGTCCTCCTCACGGCCTCGGTCCAATCAAGCGGAAGGGTGACGTTGCCCAGGGCAACTTTTTAAACACATACTGCTGGGTAATGTTGCCGACCGATGTTGCTTGGGTACTTTACCATTGATATTGGCTGACAAATCTCTATTTGAAAAACTACGATTGGCAGTGGGCAACTTTTCACGATCATCCAGATTGAGATGAGTTGCCCTTTTGTCCGACCTGGTTGCCAGCATTGCCCTAAACGTGTCCTGCGCATCATTATCTGAATAATTCACCTGAGCACAAAAATCACTCTATGGTTGAACATGTCTTACTACCGGAGCCCCTTAATAACTGTAAATATATGCAATATTTATGTGACGGTTTTATTGAAAGAAAATTACAGCACAAGCAATAGTTACGATTTATGTGTGCTGCCTGGGATTTGAGCCCACAACCTTCGCAATATTAGCACAATGTTCTGTTTGATGAGCGACGAATAGCTTAGAGGTAGTGGTAACCTTATGAAATACAGTTGTAATAGCCCTTATTAAAAAGGTCACATCCAAGGCTACTGTAGCTTCTGGTTATGTAAATTAATATATCACGTAGCAGTGATACACTGGCCAATTTGTTTATGCCTCAGAGATGGTGTTTTATTGTTTTTCGTGTTATAAAGACAGTAGACAATAGACACTCCTTTTAGGGTAGGTTTACCACCATATAATGTTCTTTAGCTGCCCCTAATAAATGCACATCAGTTGGTTTAAATAGTGTGTTCTCCTTAATATTTCTTATTAAAATCTAGGGTGACCAGATAATCCAAGTCAGAGAGGACACTCTGTGGTACTTCAGGTTTTGCAAATTACTTTAAAACTGAAAGCCTCCAGTGCTTGGCTGAATAGCTCAGTTCCTCTTGTGCTTTTACTGGTTTGTTTCTTTGATTGAAAGACTCATCCAGCTGTTTCACATTAACATTAGTGACACATGCATGGTTATAGCAGACCGACCAATCAGCACGCAGCAAGAGCTGAGTGTTGAAGTGTAGTCCATGTCCTTTTCATTGGAATGGTACTCTACAAATCCTGTCCTAGCTCAAAGTGTAATCCCTGACATAGATGTTTCTGGTCACCTGATTAAAATTGGACACCCCCAGAAAAGGCTTAGCCCCGCCCCCTTTTTCAGAAATTTCTAGTGATGCCCCTGGGTCACTCTCCCATGTTTCAGTATGTTGGACAAACCCGGCCTCTGTGAACGTGCCCCCCCCCCCACCCTTTCTTGGCAGATGAGGTGGCCTGTGTGGTTCCTGAGATATGCAAGCGAGTCTGCGGGACGGAGGTGGGCTGCTCCAACATCGCTTACCCCAAGCTGGTGGTGTCTGTTATGCCTGATGGTGATGTAGTTTCAAACTCTAATGAAAAAACTCAAGGTGCTCCCTGCTACCTGTTTCGGAGACCTCTGCTGTCAACTCATGATGCAGCCGCCAGCCTTTCGATTGGGATAACCCCACCTGATCGACAAGAGCATTTAAATAGCATGGGATATGCCTGTGAAGTATTTGAGAGTCAAACACTGTGGACTATGCCTGTGAGGTATTTGAGAGTCACACACTGTGGCATTTGCCTGTGAGGTATTTGAGAGTCAAACACTGTGGGATATGCCTGTGAGGTATTTGAGAGTCAAACACTGTGGCATTTGCCTGTGAGGTATTTGAGAGTCAAACACTGTGGGATATGCCTGTGAGGTATTTGAGAGTCAAACACTGTGGGATATGCCTGTGAAGAATTTGAGAGTCAAACACTGTGGGATATGCCTGTGAAGAATTTGAGAGTCACACACTGTGGCATTTGCCTGTGAAGAATTTGAGTCAAAGAGAATGAAGGAAAAGCCTCCAGTGAGCGCTCAGCTTATGAGGGGCCTCCTTCAGGACAGCTGGAAAAGCATCCCAGGAGGCCACCTCAGGGAACTGGTGTAGAGGAGACAGTAGGGTCAGCCAGTCCCTCAAGCAGTTGGGGTTAAGGGCCTTGATCAGGGGCCCAATAGTGGGATCACGCTGCCGACCATGGGATTTGAACCAGCACCCTTCTGAGTCAATACATAATCCACATATGTGATTTTATAGTTTTGATGTCTTTATAATTATTCAAAAATGTGGAGAATAATACAAATAAACTTTTCTATGGGTGGGTGTGTCCAAACTTTTAAGTGGCACTGTATATGAGAGTCCCACACAGTCACTAAGTTTAATGTAGGAAGTGCTGAAAATTCAATTTTGTTCATATTTCTTCATTACAATTCAGGATCCACAGGTGAAACGTAAAAGTAGAATTACGATTGAAATATGTGGGCCCCCGACGTAGGGGCAGAAATTCTGTAGCTCCAGACAATGTAACCTCGGGGCCCATGTTAGGTGTCCTTCATGTTCCTCAGTAGTATAAATTATAATCTTTCATATTCTGGGGCCCCAAATAAAGTGCTGAGGTCCTGCCAGTGTATCCATGCCCTCTGATACCCCTGGGTTTACAATAAATAGATAAATAGATTAAGCCAGTGTCAAAATCACCGAGGTACATGTATGTGTCACCTTGCTCCCCCGATTCCTTTATTGCTGCCCTTCTTTCCTGGCTTCCCTTCCACATTCGGCCCCCCGCCCAGGCCTGAGGGGCCTCATGTTAGCAGTGATGCTAGCTGCCCTGATGAGCTCCCTAGCCTCCATCTTCAACAGCAGCAGTACGCTTTTCACCATGGACATCTGGACCCGTCTGAGACCACAGGCCCGTGAACGGGAGCTGATGATCGTGGGAAGGTTTGCACCTTCTAGCTGTGCGCGTGTGACTATCTTATTTCAGGATCAATAAACAGTGCCTATGTCTCTATTTTATGAAATTTTGATGTTAGAGATATATTAAATCAAATTTTTTGTCAGGCATGTTCAATCAAGTGATAACAGAAACTTCACCAGCAAAACTGTCATTTAGTGAATATTATTCAATATTATTCAGTGTCTCTTTCTCTCTCTCTCTCTCGGTTTTTCAGAGTGTGGGTGCTCTGCATTGTGTCAATCAGTATTTGCTGGATCCCAGTAGTACAGGCTGCCCAGAGTGGTCAGCTGTTTGACTACATCCAATCAGTGAGCAGCTACCTGGCCCCGCCCATCGCTGCAGTTTTCTTTCTTGCAGTATTTGTAAAGCGAGTCAACGAACCGGTGAGGGAAGAACCAGCAGCAAGTGCTTGGTGTTAAAAATTATGGACAGTACAGTGAGCAATTTCTATCATATGTGACAATGGACGGCTTCATTATTATTTCCAAAGTTAAGCTTTATCTAAGGTAGGCTGACCACCTAATCCATGTCAGGGGGCACTATGAGCTACGATGGGGTTTTTTCAATTAAAAAGACCTGGATTTCACTTCAGCACTGAGTTCTAGCTGTGTGCTGATTAGTCAGTCTCCTGTAATCATGCACATGTCACTAATGTTAATGTGAAACAGCTGGATGAGTCTTTCAATCAAGGAAACGAACCAGTAAAAGCGCAAGAAGGATTGAACTATTCAACCAAGTACAGGAACCTTTCGGTTTTAATTAAAGCAGTTTGTATACCCTGAAATAGCTCAGAGTGTCCCTAGGTGGTCACCCTAATCTAAGGACAATTTCTGTGTTACAGCAAAATGCATTAAAGTCATATTGACATTGGTGCCACTGTGGATTAAGGTAACATATTAAACACTAGCCTTGATTAGTTTTCTAATACTTCCTTTATCAGGGGGCTTTCTGGGGTCTCGTCGGGGGTCTGAGCATGGGGCTGTGCCGGATGATCCCAGAATTCACATTTGGCACGGGGAGCTGCCTGTTCCCCTCAGACTGCCCCCCGCTGGTGTGTGGCTTCCATTACCTGCACTTTGCAATGCTGCTCTTCCTCTGCACCGGCATCCTGGTGCTCGTCATCAGCCACTGCACACCAGCCATCCCAGACAGACACGTGAGCCCTCGCCCCTCCCCCCTCACCCACTAAGGAGCGCTCAGAAACACGGAACTGCCGTGTTATTGTACGTTTCACAGGCGTCTGACCTGAGCGACGCATTTAATTCACGCGTGCTTGTCTCCTTGTCCTGTGCCAACCGAAACAGAATGTTAACAGTCTAGTAGCTGAAGCATCCTCATTCTCAGCCAGGAATTCTTGCATAATGAGGAAATGCTTGTTTATGCAACATGTTTACAGTTGCTGCAAAAAAACATACATCGTCTTGTCTTCCATAGACCATCGGGTTTACAGCATAATTGCTAATAATAATATCTACATAATGTAGAATCGATGACTTAATTTTGTTAACCCATTAAATTCCTAAAAATGGTCCATCCACCCTCTGTGATTCTGGGTCACCGGTGGTCTGGTGCCTATGAGCCAAAAGCAGGAGCAGCCCATTACATCTCCTCCTCAGCATGTTTTTTGGACGGGGGGGGCAGGGGGACTGGAGCATGTCGCACCATGGCACAGGGAGAACATGCAAACTCCACACACATGGAGACTCAGACCCAGGTCCCACAGGTGTGGGGTGACAGTGCTAACCACTGCACCTCTATGCCACCCCTCCCGAAGGTAGAATTAAAACAATAAAAGAATGATTTTCTTTACTATGTTTATGATGACTTGTTTTTACTAGCCTTAGGATTAACTATATGCTGTCAATTACAACCTCATTTAAACCAGTTACATGGTTTGCGTGAGAGTACAAGCTGATATGCTTCATAGCCTCATATCTTACCTTATTTCCGGACAGAAATATGGAACAGTAAAACATTTAAAAACTTTATACTAGGCACTGCCTTGTAATTCAGTGTTTGTGCGTGTGTAGGGAATATCATAATGGAGGATGATTCGTACCAATTTAAGTATGTATTTTACTGACTCAGCATATAGGGCAAAGGTAGGCAACCCTGATCCTGCAGTGCTGGGATCCAGCAGGTTTCTATCCTACCTGGTCACTGATGAACCACACCTGATCTCAGGCAGATAGTAACTCATCAGGTAGGATGGAAAACCGGCGGGATGCCGGCATTCCCGGATTATGGTTGCCGAGGCCCTGATACAGTGCTGATCAGCTGTAAAAACATGAGATAAACATAAAGTGGTTATTGTTTTTGGGTAATATTTTTAGGGTTCTTTCTGCAAATTCAGATTTATTCCCTACATGAATTAAACTAATAGTATGTTAATGTTTTAGACTCATCGTAACATTTCCTTCTTTTTATCATATTCTTGCGAAGACTGATTCGTTTACATTTTAGCTTCATTTGTCTGCTTTTGTCCAGTGGCTTGCAGTAGAGAGAAGGGTTAAAATTGTACACTGGGTTTTAATTGTTTACCAAGATGCTTCCTCTCTTTAAGCAGCTTCACCGCCTGGTGTTCAGCCTCCGCCACTCGAAGGAAGCAAGGGATGACCTGGACTGGGAGGAAGAGGAGCGTGGGAGGACAGCCCGCAGGGAAGCGGCTGAGAAGATCAGTGAGCAGCCAGGTGAGAAAGATGATGGTAGCAACCAAAGCCAGTTATGCACCTTTTGCGCTGCATCGATTTAAGTTTTTTCCCAGTGGTATGGCAACACGTGTCCCTCCCAATACCTGAGTAACATTTCAGTTCATCCTTTTCATTAACCACTATATGCCAATTGCCTTGCAAGAGTCTGGTTTCCCTTTTGACTCGTAGCAGATGGAGGTGGGTCCCAGTCCACGCTCAGGCGCCTGATTGGCTGGTTCTGCGGCGTGAGTTCCACACAGACACCAGAACCCACAGAGGAAGAAGTTGTGGAGAGTCGTGACCAGCTACCCAGCATCACAGAGGACCCGAAGTGGCAACACGTCGTCAATAGCAACGCCCTCATCATGATGGCCGTGGCCATCTTCATGTGGGGATACTTTGCTTAGGAGGAAACAGCCAATCAGGCGGGTTACCCAGCTGTCATACTTGATTTGCTTGCTTAATGTTTTTTTTTTTTTAAATACAAACCGAGTGTAAAATATTAACTAACAACTAATGCTGTGAAGACGGTAAAAAATTATTTAACACATAGGTTGACACACTAAGCAGTTGTGCAAGATGTGGATTGTTAAACGTAATAGGTTATCACAGAAACTATATTCACAAATCAATTCTTGGGCTGCGGCGTGGTGGTGCAGTGGTTAGCACTAGTGCCTCGCACCTTTGGGACCAGGAGTTCAAGTCTCTGCCTGGGTTCCATGTGCGTGGAGTTTGCATGTTCTCCCCACGTCATCATGGAGTTTCCTCCGGATACTCCGGTTTCCCCCCACAGTCCAAAAACATGCTGAAGCTAATTGGAATGACTAAATTGCCTATAGGTGTGAATGGTGTGTGAGTGTGCCCTGTGATGGGCTGCCCCCCCCATCCATCCTGGGTTATTCACTGCCTCGTGCCCATAGCTTCCAGGATAGGCTCTGGACCCCCTGCGACCCAAAAGGATAAGTGGTTTGGAAAATGGATGGATGGATGAATTCCTGGGCCTCCCTGCACTCAGGGAATCTTCAAGAGTCAGCAAATAATGGTTTACTGAACTGTCAAACTTCACTTCAGCTAGAATGCAAAAAAAAAAGATTCCATTTACTGTGTGCCTAAGCTGAAATTGCAATGGACGCCCAAATTCAATACCATCACGGCCCTGAATATATGCACAGTTTACGTTTAAATTATGCTGCAATTCATGTTTGTCAGTGTGTGACTGAAGTGTGGATATTCAGGTGCGGAAAGTAAAAAAATCCAGACCAAGATTTTGTTTCAACCACCCAGTTGAGCATAAAGTAAATCAGTCAGATTACTCAACTGGTTGGTTGAAACACAGTCTTCTGGTCTGGATTTTTACTACCTGCACCTGAACTATCCACCTGTGGTGTTTGAAGTAGAATGAGATTAACAGCTCAGCCAAATCATGCTGAATGAAGGAACCCACCCCCATAATCCCCAGGACCAGATGAAAGCCACTGGTCCAAAAGCATGGATAACTCATTCTACCACATATCCCTGATCAAATACCCCCAGAACAGGCCTCCATGCCCACCCTGAACTAACCAATTAGGATCTGAAGGCTGTGGATAAACAGCCACAATACATATATTCAAATTCTTCAAACGTTTGGAATTCGAGGCTAAAATTAACCTCAGCCATTACATTTAAGGATCCATGTTTCCTAAGGTACATGGGAACATGCATAGGCACAGAATCTTAATTAGTACTGATGACCATTTACTGTGGCCTTGCTCACCTTCCCTTCAACGTGGGGGTCATTTAAAATATTTCATGAATTAAAAAAAAAAAAAAAAAAACCCACTACAAGAGTGTTTCCAGTTTTAAATCACTTCAGTTTATTTGAGAAGCAGAAATTCCCACGTAGCATTGCACAGCTCGGACACCTACAGGGGTCTCCCAAAAACAGAAGAACGGACTATTCTTCCTGACTTTTTTTTTTTTTTCAGTTTGAGGGGCTGGGGTACGGGGCCAGGATTTAAGGCTGGAAGCTGGTTTTCAGAGTTCTCGTGGACCGAGTCCCAGTGTTCCCCACGCAGAGCAAACAGCGGCTTTGGCAACGCACGGCCTCTGCCGGCCAGCAGAGAGAGAGAGGGAGAGAGAGACAAAGAATGGGGAGTGGCGGGATAAGGCCGGGCCTGAAATAAAAACCTCTTAAAAAAAATAAAATTAAAAAAAAACAAAAAAAACCCATCCCATTAGGGGATGGAAATGCAACACCCTGGGAAAATAAAAAGTAGAGAAATTCATACGCCCCCCTAAATAAACAAAACAAGCAAACCTCACACCACTTGTACAAAATGACATCAAATTGCTCTCTCCCCCCCCCCCCCCCACTCCCACTGAATTTTTTTTTCTCCCATTCCCAACAAAAGCATCCTATCCACACCCCTCCTCCCACCCTCTACCCTCCCTTGAGGCAGTGCCGGGACGGGTCAGTGTGTGCTGCGAGTGGGATGGGGTGGATTGGTCATGGGAAGGGCCGGGGGTAGGGGGGCTGCAAAAATCAGACCACTGCATTGCTTGGATCCAGTGTCGCATGCCACAGCCGGGATATCGGCAGTGTTCGGCTATTTTGAGATGTGCTGGGTGAAAGTGGGGTGAACCGATACCAACTTTACGGGAAACAGGTGGGGTGAACAAATAAGAGCAGTGACCCAGACTTCAGTAAGGGGATGGGGTAAGGGGCAGGTGGGGCGCCCCCCCCCCCCCGCCCCCATTACCCTCACCTCCCGTCCTCCCTCTTGGCACGGCTCTGCACCAACTCACAGGGCTGCACCCAGTTGTTGTCGTGCAGGCCCACCCGGCAGCCTGGCGTGTCCTTGTCGGTACGGCGACAGCACATCCAATAGGAGCGTCCGTAAGGCAGGTCGTGGTGGTAGGGTTTGGGGTGCCAGCGGCACAGGGAGACGTCGCCACGTGCGTACTGCCTCTTGCACTGCTTGCAGGGGTCGTCACGGTACAGCGGGTCCTGGTTCCAGCGCGAGTCGGTGGCTCGCACACCGTACGTCTCGATCAGCGCCTTGAAGTCGTGGCAGGTGCACTTGAGGGCAGCCAGCGAGCGCGTGGGCAGGTAGCTGAAGATGTGCACCATGATGTGGTCCGGGAGCAGCAGCATGTACTGCCGGGGCTCCAGCAGCCGTTGGATCTGGAAGCGGATCTCCAGGAAGTCATGCGAGACGTGGCGGTAGAGGCGGCACAGGGAGGACGAGGAGTCGGGGCAGTCCTCCGAGCTTGCCGAGGGGGAATCGGGCCGTTCGGGCACCCCCGCTGCGGACCCGTGCGTACCTCCACATTCGACCGGGCGCAGTCCCCCGACGTCAGCCCCCGCCTCGTCTTCAGGGCGAGGGGACTGCAGGAAAAAAAGCTGTCCGGGAGGAGGGTCCTCGCTGGCATCTGTAGAAGGGGTGCCATTGCCCATGGCGAAGCACACAGTCTCCTCCTGCACGTTCTCTGTGCTGTCCTTACCGTAAAAGACACACTGGTCTACGGCGCCCGTCACCACCACCTCCACATGGAACCCCGTCACATGCTCGCGACCCGCTGCCTTTTTGTCCCCCAGGCCCGAGTCCTGGGCCGTCTCCGAGCCAGGGACTCCAGTGACGAGATGTTCGGCGGGGCTGTCCCCATGGGGTTCTGCTTTGGCCGGCGTCGCCAGCAGGAGGCCCGGATCTCGGCTGGACGGGCTGACCAGCTGGTACAGGTCACAAGTGATCTTCTCTTTGGCCCGAGCCCCTGTCTGACCCCCAGTGCCCCCACAGCTCATGAACATGCAGCTGGGCCGACCTGCTGGTTCCGATTGAGACCTCGGATCCAGACTGGAGACCCGGAAGGCGATCCGGACCTCGCCCCGCCTATGTGGACCCCTGCCCCCCTTGTCCCCTTGGCAGTCGCTCTCCCCGGTCTGTGGCCCGTTTCCTGCCCGGAGCAGCCTGTTCTCCAGCTGCTGTTGCTCAAAGTGGGCAACCGCCTGGGCCACGCGCCGCGATTCCTGCTGCTCCATAGCTGAGGTGAACGGGGCCTGGGTTTCAGGGGGGTCCGAAAGGTACACGAGCGGTGTGGGCTCCAGTGGGGAGCCACGAACCTGGGCTGAACCGGGGGGCACCGGGCCTTGGGCGACCATGCCCTGTAGTGCCATGGCCGTGCGCTGCTCCACAAGCGCCACCATCTCGGCGACCGACAGCAGGTCTGTCTCCCCGACTCTAAGGCCATCCTCAGGGCCAGGGGGGATCTGTGGGGCGCTATCGGGGATGGGGTCACGGCCGCGGGCCGGCGGGTCGTAGGATGAGCAGCGCCGCCGCCGCTTAGCTTTGGTGCAGTCTGTGGCCCAGTTCCCTTTGACCTTCATGGCGCTGGGCCGGGGAAGACCCATGCCACTGCACTGGTGAGCCACGAAGAAGGCGATCTTCTCCTTGGTGTTGCCGGGCTTGATGACATACCAGGTATCGAGCAGCACCCGCCCATCCTCCATAGGGGCGCTAGGCGGGGAGGGGGCTGGGGCCGACACCGCAGCGGCACTGGAGGGCAGGGCTGGGTCAGGGGGTGTGTTCTCAGAGCCGGCATCTTCCTGGTCGTCTCCCGTCCCGGCCGCTTCCGAGGTCGTACGTCCCACGGCGTCGACCTTGCAGAAGGAGGCCCCTGCTCCACAGGCCCCCCCTCGGGGCTTGTTTTGGGAGTAGGTTCCAAAGGGGCGCGGGCACCATAGTCGGATGTGGGAGAAGGTGTCTCGGTCCATCATGGGCCAGCGGGAAGCATGCTGCGCTCACACCGGCTTGGGGGGCGGGGGAGGATGCCGTCTGCGTTTATGCTGGGGAGCCGATGCGTCCGTCACCTCTCATGCTCGCAGTGCTGGCCAAACAGCAGCACCACAGGGTGGAGGGCATGCGATCTGGGGAACAGGAACCAGGAATGGGGATTAGGACAAAAAAATAATAATAATAATAATCATCGGGAGGACAGCTTTCTGTTACAAAGCAGAAGTTTATCCTTTCACAGTTGAAGCGAAAACAATGCACTCATACTTTAAGATGGGCTGCAACAAGAAAACATTTAGCTAGTTTATATACACACACACACATATATATACACATTACAGTAAATTTCTAAATAACAATTACGAGCCTTGCATAGTGACTCAGACAGCTCTATGGTAATACAGGAGGGTAAAACATCTACAACGGCCATTGTCTCCATTTAGACTTTTCCCTCATTAACGGTCATCCCTGTCCCTGCAGATCATTTAGGCCAAAGATATCACACCTGAAAATGGAGACGGTTCAATCCAGACATTTCAAAACCTTCTGTGGCTAACAGCATGAGAACTGCTATCACAAAATGGCCAAACTAAATTACCAAACTTCTCAGATTACGACGAAGAGTGATTTTGCCCTTGAAGTCTGAAATAAATTAAATGGCTCCACTTCAGGTGCAGTATTTTAAGTATTGATGATGGCGTGTTAGCATGGCTAATGGACCATGCTTGCTTTAAATGGAGGCAGCCCAGAACAGACAGGCAGGTGTCAATACTGTTTTAAGGTGCTTGGAAAACAGCAGAATATGGAAATCGATTGTCTGCCAGTACCTCAAGAAGTCTAAAAGAGTATTCTTTCAGGGTAGCAAATCTGTTTACTGCACACTGCTGTTGGCGTCATTCCAGTAATGCAGGGAGGAATGTACCACTCCAGAGTAAATGGACATCGACAGACTCTCAAGCCATCACCACAAAGTCTAAAATGGAAAATCAGACCTCGAAGAAAACCATAAAACAATAACTGTAGAACAAAGAAAGGTGAGGACAGTTTGCGTGGGCGGGCCAAAATCCAGCAACACTCTCGCCTGAAGCATGTTACACATGACTGCATGTGCATAAGGCACCCCTGCGTGTACATCCTGTGTGTCGTCTCACAAAGCCGTGGTCAGCATGATGCTTCGCTCCCTGTCAGCACTCACGCTTCCCGTAAGCCACCCCACCCCCAGAGCCTCCTCCTCCCATCAAACCTGGAGCTGCCTTTAGCTGCTCCCCCGTCGCACAGGCTGATTAAAGAGTTTGTCATCGCACAGTGAGATTCGAAAGCCCGATGTCACAGATTTACAGTGCCTGAATCAAAGCGGCCACATTCCCATCTGCACGGCCACTCACCCGTTCACTTCTCTTCTGTCCTCTGCACCATTACATAAAACATTAATATCTCCCAACAGAACCGAAAATGCTTCCTCCCCATAAGGACGCAGTTCTCTCTCTCTCTCTGCCATCCCAGCTCCCACAGAGAATAGGTCGAATGAACTCTGAGAAACAATGGGGCGAGTCAACTTCACCCCCTTCTTGACAACACTTGCAGACGCATCTATTATTCACGTGTGTCCGCAATGAACAACCACAAGACAAGAAACTACATACAACATTGCCACTTGGAGAGGGTGCGAGTGATGAATGACGTGGCCCTGTCCGCATCAGCCTCCTCCTGTGCTTTCTGTTGAGGTAAGCTAAAGAGTAGTCAACAGATTATGTCTAAGACAAAGCGATGACGTGCTGGCTGATAGGAAAAGATAATGGCAAATGTCTGACGACTGTTTAGCAGCCTGACTTCAACTAAAATCGAATGACTCTGTATATAGTAATTGGGAACTATTGACTTGCGTACAAAACCTGGCGAAAGACCCAAAAAAAAGTATAGTCCAGCCTCAATATGCTTCTTACCTGCTGCCTGCAATTAGCCAATAAAACACACCCTCGAGGTCAAAGATCCTTGTTACAAACTCTTCATACATTTCTATGTGCCAAGACTAGTCTGGAAAATCTGGTTAAGTCAATGACATCATTTGGCAAGTCAAAACAGAAAAAGACAAAGCAAACATCTGCAAAATGGCAGAACACCCTGGTCAGGGGCTCTTTCATTGCTACACCATAAGGCCATTTCTTCTTATTTGAAATAATTCCTGCACATTAAGAACAATATTAAGCCACTTGATAATCCACCAAATCCTGGCCTAGCGCTCCAGACACAGACCCGACTGGGGCCACCACCTGCACTGTGGCATGCGTGCAGCTGTCAGGGGGAGTCCATTTCTGTGACCTTACCCAGGATGAAGCAATGAAGCTGTACACCATGACATCATATGATTAAATTGCAGCTCAAAACAGTACACACAAACCCACAACAAAAGCAGCTGCAAATCAGAAATCATTTCACAAGTACTGACTTAAGGAGTAGAGTCTTAGAGCCTAATGCAGAGCTCTCTCTCATAGAATAAAAATTGTAGGCTGTACATAACAGGTGATAAATGATCACCTCCACCAGCTCATTCCGTCTCTCTGGCCCGCAGAGACAATGCAGGGGTGTTGCACTGCAGCCTGCAAGACCCTCCACTTTTCTCCTTCCAGAACATTGGTCCTGACTTCAGTCACTCAATCTAATCCAGCGATAAGATCATCAAGGAGCCCGCTTTGTCACAGAGCAGCACAGACAAATGAATAAGATAATTAAACAAAGGTGCCACAGCTGGCGATCGATGGCTGCAAGAGGTCCAAGGATGGAGACAGTGCTCTGGAGTGGGATGGCCAGACGTCTTCTCTTTGTGAAGAAAAGAAAATAAAGCGTTCACATTCCAAGGGATATTTCAAAACCTGTATTTTTTTTTTACCTAGATATTTCCAAAATCAATATCTAAGTCTACCAAAAATATTTCTCATATGACTTAAATCCAATACATAAAATCTAATACCTTACACCACCTTGGCATCCATTTTTATTCAATATGTAATATCAATAACAATGCAAGGAGACGCAAACCACTGCATGCAATACAGCCAGCATGCAAGTTGTCTTGGGTGTATTCATTTGAGGAAGACCAGCATTCCTAGCAGAAACGGTCTTTGATCAAGCAGTCAGCAAGGTCAGTGACCTGCCACTATGAAACCTGAAGGCTAATAGATAAAATTCTTTCCAGGCTAGCACACAGCCAGCACATCTTCATAGGGGGGTAGAAATGCAATTGATATTAAGCTTGTGACTCTTCTTTAACATACAGGTCAAAACCTAAGCAGTAGGTCTAACGAAGGGGGTATCACATAAATGTGTGCAGGTACACACAAGCTGTCATGTATCATATAACTGCTGGCAGTGTGTGAGATAAAAAAGTGGATTTAAAAATAATAATTTAGGAATTTTAAACCATTATTTACCTTTAATTAGTCATTATTTTAAACGTGGCAATAGTAAGTTAAATGGATTATATATTAAAGGAAGTATTGACAAGCACGTCTGACATCTGATAACCGGTTACCTAAATTATTCAGCACGCTTTGCTTCAGCGAGTATTATGAATAGCCTTAGATTCTCGCAAAGTGTTTTGAAAGTAGTTCTCCATAACATTTTGTTGCATCCTGCTAAGAAATAGTATTCAGGTCCTTTTAATTTCTTCGCAACAAGACCGCTAAGCAGACACAAGTTACATAAACTAAGACTAGTTGGTTTCTTACGTTATTTATTATTAGCCATCGACAAAAACACATGTATGCGTTACAGGAATACACAGTAAGGCTGTCAAAGCCAACGACGACGCTAAGCAGCTAACGAGTAAAATTGACGTTTCGAAAATAACTATACAGCTAGCTGGCCAGTCAGACAAAAGGGCAGAAAAGTGCAGAGTTAATGAAGACAGTTAAGAAATCACTGCTCAAAACCTGAGAATATACTCTGGTGGCAGCTTTTGAAGGGCTATAATAATATTTTTACTTTGCATTTCCTTTATCGAAGCGCAAGACGCGGATGTGACAGCACATCGCAGGTCAGTGCGCCTCACCGCCCCGCTAGCCCGCATTAAACCCTTTATTTTGCTTAAATATTCAGCATTACATTAGTACAATTATATGTATAAATATATACAACTACCTAACACAGTCGACAGAAGCAATTTTCACCACTTGCACACGGATAGCTGGGGGTTGGTAGTAGCCTAGCCTAGCATGTCGCCCGCGAATCACAGCCACCTTCACGGTTATCCATTAAAATATTAACCTACTAACTGGGACACTTCGTTCATCTTACCTCGGGCTCCCTATATTATTATCACCCGGTATGTGACGGTACTCTTCTCCGCAAAGGCACGCAGGGGGCTGTCGACACCCAGGAGCTCTCCGGCCTTGCTCCTCTGCGGGAGGACAGGTCCTACTACTCTTACTATCTCCTTTATGTACGTCTAACTACTTGTTACTTCTTGTTCGCTCGGCCTGCTGGGGAAAACCCCGCATAAAAGCCCAGCTATAGTTTCGGTACTTTACGAAAAAGCTCGACTCCCCAAGACCACCCTCCAGCTCGCCAGCGGAGCAGGCCGACCTCTAGTAAAGTGCGCTCCCGTAACAACCAAAATAATGGAGCGGAGCACAGGCAGCGAAGAGGAAGGCCATCTTGTTGACAGGCTACTACCCAAGACCCACAGCCAATAGCGAGGCCGAGTCGGTGGCTTGCCCATATATGGCATCCTCCTCAGCCACCCCCTCCCCCCAGCACCCCCTCCCCATCCCTCCCACGCTCGATTTTTACTCGCCCCCTGCTTCCACGAGCCGGGGGGGGCTTACAGTGCTGGAATTGCAAATGCTTGCAAACGATGGCCCAACGTGACCACTTGCACTGATCGAATACTGACTGTAGCCTGCGTTTGCACCTGACGGTACTCCCAGTCAGTGTTTGCAGGTAGAACGAAGTTAGTATTTAACTTGATAAACAAAGATTGTAGCGTGTGGATGTTTTGAC